>NW_020897717.1:12866435-13307499 GCF_003984885.1 Neopelma chrysocephalum
TGGGACAATGCCTGCTGATCCCAAGGCAGCCTCAGTGTCAAAAGCCTGCTCTGTCCTGCCCACACCCTTCTTCTGTGTGCAGGCAAACAGTGAAGTTGACTTAGTTGTTGAAATAAAGTTACCTGTGTTCACGGTTAACCATGGGTTTGCTCCAATTCCACCTCCTGGGCAAGGGATAGACTTCCATGCTCGGCACCTGCAAAATGAACCATTGGGGCACAAAGGGACCAAGTGTCTCCCAAGGGCTGCAACTGGGTGTGGCCAGAGAGGAGAGTGCTCTGAGCCACAATGGGATGGAGGAAAGTGGCACATCAAGCAAGGCTGGCAAGAGGATAGAAAAAAACAAGGCCACTCGCAGACACCTCTGGGGGGGTGATGCAGCATTAGGGCACACAAGCTGGGGAGTTGGGTGTGGTGTAAGCCTTGGCTCATGGGATAGACCTGGGAAACTCCTGGGTATGCCAACCAAAATTCCTGACTCCTGACAGGAGTCACAGTGCCCTAAGGAAGAGCCAGATGTCATGTGTAGCTAATGGGGAGTGATGTGCAAGGTGGTCACACTTCACAGATACTCGAAGGAAGAGTTGGGGTCATTCTGGGGAGAGGAACCTGGCAGGAAGAGCAGGAGCCAGGAAACCACATCAGTAATGCCACGGAAGGCCAAGGTGAGCCAGCTATTAGCACCTGCAACACCAAATCTGTTGACAGGCGGGCCAAACCTGGGAGCCAGGGGGAAAAAATCACAGGGGTTGGCTCTTTATTTGGGAGGAGACAAGGGCAGGGAAAGGGAGGAGTCAAGGAAGATGAGAGGAGTGTATAAGCGTGGGAAATGGAGAGAAGGGGGGATTGAGGAGCCAGTTGCACAGGCACAAACTGCTGGTTGTTGCTCTGGTTTGATTGAGTGCTGCACCTAAAAGACATTTTTTTCCTCCTGGTTTCCTGCCAGAGAATGGCATGGAGAATTGCCTATGTGATTGAGAGTGGGAGCATCCTTCTCTGCCTACAGCATTCAATTGTGATATGTCCCTGGCAGCACACTGGCCACCACAACTGCACTTAGTGTCAGCCCAGAACATCAGTAGATCTCACAGACAGAAAGGGCATGGAGTCTGTCAGAGGGTGTTGCTGTGGCTGATGTGGCCAGAGTGGACTGTGCTGCATCTTTGTTTCACTGTACTTTGTACAGGAAGGATGATGCTGCTTGGGCACACTCGGCTTTTTGGGCTTGCACTTCACTACTCGGCCACCATGTCTGTAACATGATTGGCTCCTCCACACCCAAACACACACATGCTTCCTGCATTAGCCGTGTTCCCTGGTCTGTGTGTTTTGTGGAGTTGATGGTAAACAGCTGCAGAGAGCAGAGTGGCAGTGAACTTCCCAGAGAGGCTGTGATGTAACATCTGGTGTTTTCCTGGGAGCTGTCAGTGGGCAGTGCTGGGAGCCAGGCACTGCTGCCTGCCCTGGGGCCTGCACACCCTCATCCAGCAAGAAGAGGACCCTAAAGAACGGTGGAGACAGAATTCTAACATGGGCAAGTAGTGATAGGACAAGGGGGAATGACTTTCAAGCAAAAGTGGGTAGATTTAGATTAGATATTAGGAAGAAATTCTTGACTATGAGGGTGCTGAGGCACGCACAGGTTTCCTAGAGCAGCTGTGGATGCCCCATCCCTGGAAGTGTTCAAGGGTAGGTTTTGAGTGTGTCTCTGAACAACCTGATCTGGTGCAAGGTGTCCCTGCACATGGAAGGGGGGTTTGAAACTAAATCATCCTTAAGGTCCCTTCCAGCCCCAGACTAACTTATGATTCTATGATCTGTGGAGTAATGAGAGTAAAACTTTGCCTTCTTCATCATCAGTGATCATCTTCAGCTGTCAATCATTAATGCTAGTTAGCATAAATGAATGTGATTATTCTGTCATATGGAGAGTCCCACATGTGGTCTTTGATAATAAGTGAAAATGAAACCAGCAATTTGGTAATAGTTAAAACAGACACATCTATATCATAACGTCAACTTGATACAAACAATCACCTTATCAAATACATGCACAAGTAGCTGCTGGGTAATGCGGTTAGTACTCACGGGGAGGGAGCAAGAATTAATCAGCATTTAATAAAATGCAGAGAACAGAGAGAATACAGAGAATCTCAGTCAAACATACCAAGCCTTTCACTGCTGTCTAATCACAGCTAAGCATAGAACTGCATTGTTATATGCCTAAGTCCTGTCTGTCTCACATGTGCCAAGTATCTGTGATTCACAAAGCTTCAATATATGCTCAGCTTCAATTACATATTCATATCTTAGTATAAATTTTTAAAGGTATATTTTTACAAATATATAGGCAATTTAAATATGTATAGAAATAAAAAAATAAAAATATCTGTCACAAAAATATTCTCTCTTGAGATGTCTGTAACAGACTTGTCGGTGGACAAGGCATTGAATTCTTTGTTCTGAGCTCTTACATGTGCACAAGGCAGAATGGGGGCAGGACTAGGAGCATGAGGATTCATTATTGCTGTCACAGACATTTTATGAAATTTAGTAAAGGTTGTATTTGAAGAACAGAGGATGGAAAGATGCACTTGATAGTTCAGTTTTCCTATATATTACACTTCTTGCATATAGAAAAATAATTTTAAACCTTAATTTCAGAGACAAAACAACATACTGGAGAAATTCCATCCATTTTGTCCCAGGACTGGAAGTTCTGTCTCACACCAAAGGCAGGATAGGGTGATGTGGTGGGACAGACAGCATGTGATCATTCTGAGTTGTATTAAGCCTGGATTTAAGCAACATTTTTCCTCTCTGCATACTGAGGTGGGCCACTGCAGGCAGCTCCAGCTGAAATTTATTTACAACAGCCTGTAAGGCTTAAAAAAATTCTGGCTGTGCTTTACTCCAAATTCATTCTTTGCAACTTGAGGTAATGTGGAAGGCATGAAGATTAGAGTCTCGACCTGACTATTCTTGAGATTTTATTCCCAAAGCTCTCTGGAAAGATGTGTTTACTACCCTGGCCTTCAACTACAAGAATACTTGCACTCAATCTCTAAATAACCTGAATCCTAGACTCATATTAAAGGTTTATGTTAAGTAATAAGATTTTTAAGATAACCTGGATTTCTTTTAATCATTGAGTATTTTTGATTAATGCTGCCCTCTCAGAGCCTTATCTTCTGCATTTCTTGATTTTCACCTAATGATGTGACTTAAACACAGCTTAAAAAGAGAAACATATTCCTACACAAGTACTTAGAGAGAATGGTGAAAGCCCTCAAAATTTTCTTCCACAGTTTCATCTTCATTTTTGGAAGTTAGTCTTGGGAGACAAGAGATCTGTACCACAAGTTGTTCGTATCCATCTTGAAAATGCCAGACATGCTGGTTCGATATTGCAACACTTGGCCCCCTAAATTCTGTGCAATAAAGTTACCCATGTTGCTCCTTAATACACTTCAGGCTTATGTAAAGTTGTTATTTTTGGGATTTGATTAATTATAATCTGTGTCTAATGCTTAATAATAGAATGTTTGAGATCATGTATACATGCAATCAGAACATACTCTGTTGTGTGTACTTCACTCCTATCCTGTGCTGAGACAGGATTTATTATTTGAAAAATCAGTTCTGGAAATGAAAGCAAACCTTGCCCTCTGACATATCTGCCAGGACATAGCAGTATGATGTGCAGCATCAAAACTCAGAGGGAGACAATTTGCCTCGCTCCTGTTTTTTCTCACCTTTCTGGACCAGACTTGAAGGCTGGCATCCCTGCCTGCCCTTATCTATGCATGTGGAGGGGAGCTGTTGCTAAGCAACTGTGGACCCATCACCATAGCCTGGATTGAAAATGAAGAATTAACTAAATTAGTTTTGATAAAGACAAGATACAGCTGAAGAACAGGCAGGAGAAAGGAAAAAAAATAAAAGGAAGCTGTGATTTGCATTAGAGAACAGAGAGTGTCCAAACAGAAAAGAGCGTTTTGGAAGCAAAGAGCAAATGATATATGGCCAAAGTGGAAGAAATTAATAGAGAACTAGGTGTTCTTCAGGTCAGGTACTGTGTCTATGGTTGTACCTCACCTAGCAAAGCTCAAATCTAGGGGTCTTCAAGGACACTACCATAATAGAAACAAGTGAACAAAAAGTGTTGCCATAGAACCTTCCACCTCTGCCTTTCATTGGTCATGATTTAAACACAACCTCACAGCCATAGGAGATACACTAGGAGATAAAGACTATGGAAAGAAAGGTGTGGGAATTTAGTAGTTCAGTTTTTTTGTCCTGGGAAATTGTTACTTCCATTGACTCCTTGAGCCACCCTGACTTGCATGACATCAAGCTTGCAGCAGCCTCAGGTCATTGCATAGTAACTGGGGACTCACCATATGTTTTTTGTAACCCTAACAATGCCACTAAGCATTCATACACAGCCCATAAATAATTTTTCTTCCACTAGGACATTCTGTGCTAACCAAACATGGCCAAATCTCATTCTTTTTTATTGCCTGAGTTCCCAGACCTCAGAATCTGGATCATAGCATTCCATGAAAAAGTGCATTGGCTATTTGGCTTGATATCTTACATCATTATTCCAGACATACAGAGGCCAAGCAAAAACTATGCAAGTTTTTCTGAGCATTATAATGTTTTGTCCTTAATTGACTGCAATATTACTTATTCCCATCTATGTTCACTTTTTATGAATATTTCAGCAAACTATTTCACAGGCTGAAGTATTCTTAGAAAAAAGTATGCAAATATTGAAGAACACTGTCAAAAAACCCTGTACTATACTGTGATGCTACTGGTTAAACCCTCTCCAGTCATATAACATATGTGCACCTCACTGAACTTCTGGTCTAGTTATGACAAATCCATACAAATGAGAATTTCAATATTGAATATTTAGACTGGAAAATTTACAAGCCAGTAACTCTTTGTTACAATTAATTTGCAAATGAATCTGAACAAACTCAACACTCTCCTGGTATTTAGAACACTGAAAACAAAAGCTGAGAGAAATAAGTAAAGGTGACTGTTTTGCACCAACACAGCTTTGCACGTAGTGGGTATCAGTCAATCCTTTTTTCTATTTATTGCCTGCTTTTAGATGTCTGGAATAAATCGTTAGAAATCTTAGTTCACATATATATCTTCAGACAACTTTCAGATACTACCTAGAGTTTTAAATAAAATAGTTAAATCTCATAGGCTTATTCAGTGACAGAATCCAACTGGATGGATTTCTTACGTAGTTCATATCTCTGAAGTACTTTTTCAGTAAAATATTATATATTTGTATATATTTGGTATTTCGGCATGTAAGCTAGACCTTTCTATAGAGGTTCTTAAAAGTTAGGGACTTCTCTTTTGGTTTTGGTATTGTTAGGAATGCAGCTGACAACCCGTAGATGGTGTATCATTCCTGCTTTGCTACTGTGCTAACAATCAAGAAAAAACCCACTCATTTTCTGTATTTGAAGTTCATCTTTTCAGTGTCTTTATTCATTTCAGTGAGACTTTGATGTCATAGATCTGAGAGAAATATCAGGGAGAGCTGTAGAGAAGAAAGGATGCCTAATCTTCATGATCCCTAATGAGACAAAACCTGAATGTCAGCAGAGCAAATCTGCCACCTCAGAGGATGAGTTCAGACTGCCATCTGGGGGATTTAGGGCTGATAGATCTGGCTGAAGGGCTGAGAAATTTAGAATGGGTTGTGGATCTAATGGAATACCTTCCAGTAGTCAAGCATTCTCTGCAAAAATCTTATCCAGTAAACTTTTTACTAAGTTCTTCAGTTTGCAAGCTATTTGCAAACCTTGCCTGGTTTCTGAGTACTTGAGGAATTGTTTAGATGAATAATTTTTGATCTAGAGCTTGTTGTCTAACATCCCTTCAATATATTTCTGATTTGTGACTAGTTACTTAATTGGCACGGGAATTTTGTTCAATTTTGGTTGTTTTGTTTTCCCTTGGTTTCCCTTTAAAGAAGGAAGTAATGTATACTGAATAGTAAGGCGTAGTTAATAAATGGAAATCATGCTATCATAGGTCATATGGCCATATAGGTCATATCACCCATCTGTGGTCATCACCAGAAGAAAAAAGGACCATCAGTCTTTATCCAGGTATTCATAAGAAGCTGGGGAAATGCTTCCCTAAAGTTTGTGTTTACAATACTGGGTTTGTGCAAAAATTTTATGAATAATGTAGCACAAATGCCATGTAACATGACAGCTGACTAGAGAGCTAATTGCCACCCACAAATGCTTGTAGGAAAATCATCACTGGAGTGCAAGCAGAAAGGGGGCTGGAGCTGTCAAACCACAGGGGTATGCAAGTCAGCTTGATGTGGGTCAGCAGAGGCTGTTGTTACAGAACAAATCAAGCTGCATTCATCCACACCATGCTGTTTCCAGGTACTGTCATAATTCCCTGGAGCAAGAGAAAATTTCTTATTCCATGTAGTGGATTCTTTTAATCTTCTTTGGGTATTTCAGCTTATTCCCACGTATTTCTCTAGTGAAACCCTTTAGGGCAGGGAAAGACATTCCTATATAATTTCCTAGGGATGTTGGAATACTGCATATGTACTGTCTATACATGTTTTCGGTGTCCCTAATTTCACGGGCTGTTTGTCTTATCTTTACTCTTAGTATCTGTGTCCAGACAAGATTTTAGAGTAAATGGCAGGTTTTGTTTCTAATGTCAATTGATTAATCATAGCTTATGCAAGACACTTAATTTCTTTGCATTTGCTTTCATCTATCAGGAAGGGCAATATCAGGAAGAAGAAATTATCCTAAGTCTCTGTATGCAACCAACTACCCTTTTATAAAACTTGAGGCTGTTTTCTATGGTCATGATAAAAGTGGGATTCCCTATCAACTATCAGCCTAAATGGTGACTCTAGTTAAAGACCTGTAAGAGCTGAATCGAGTTATTTTCCGCAGTAACTTAAATGATTACGTGAACTGTACAGTGAATGAGAATACATATGATTGCAGATCCGCTCTACATAGGTGTAAGTAGGCTGGGACTGAGTAAAAAGCAGACTCCAAACAAAAACATTTACATAGTGTGGGTTTTTAAGTTTTTTCCTGAGATAAATACATCTGGTCAGCAGTCATCAGACATGTTTTCCTATACAGAGACAAATCTCAACCTCATCTGTGCCAGAGTAAGCTGTACAGGCATTACATCTGGTTTTCATCCACAGCTTCAAAACAGAAGAGCTCAGCAGTGCATCTCAGCAATGCACTTCAGTGATTTTTTTGAGAACTACAAAATTTGTTGTTTGTAAGCCATGCAACCCTTTCCAGCTGAGATCAGGATAGTGGTAGTATCTGAAAAGTTTCTGCAAAACTGAAGCCTGCAAACTACTATTCTTTCTTTAGCACGTTGATTTTATTATTTCACACATTCAGAACCGTGAAGAAAAAGTGAGAGAGATCATAAGTAAACTAAACTAAAGAAAGTATATCCTAGAGATGCACACAGATACACAATATTGTCTGTAATTTCTCTTTCATGTTTCTGCACTGGTCTCTAAATTATTTCCTTTTTTCATGGGGAAACACCCCATCAGCAGGAAACAACTGAATTTCCCTTATCACATTCAGAATAAGCTTTATTCCTATGAATTATTCATGTAGCGAGGGGCTTATCCACACATGCACAGAAAGTTAGAAATCTATAGTGAGCTTCTGAGGAGACCCTCATGGATATTTTAAAAAGGAAAATGTTTTGCTAGTCTTCTTGACTCTTTAATCCATGGCAGTGGTTATTCATGGCCAGAGCAGAAACGCAAATGGCACCACCTATTATTTTGAATACTGTGGATGTGATCAGTGTGACTGGACTTGCAAATTGGATTAAGACTGTAGACACAACATTTCTGTTGCAGTGCTTTCTCTATCACCTCCCCACCAAACCAAGGTAGTGAATAACTTCAAAATCAGAGTGCCATTTATTAAGGTATACTTAGAGATGTGTGGGCATGTTTTCTCAAATGCTAAGCAAATAGTAATTTTCCTTTTAAATCCTCAGTTAGGAGCATCAGTGGATAACCAATCTGTTTATATCATCACAGAGAATTAATGCCTGTTAAGATATGACCAATTTACCTCCTATCATCATCTGTTCACTTCAGTAGGATATTACTAACTTTCTTTATTTCTATATGTAACTCTAGAAAAGTAGAGAGACCAAAGTAATTCTTTCATTGTTAGAAGACACAAGGAAAGGGGACATCCATAAATGCCTCTGAGACGATGTGCTGAATGCACAAAGCAAGCAGCTGTGTATTGCTGAGCTGGATGAAATGGTTAGGAATCCAGATCTCAGCTATAACTATGAAAATTGCATGATTTGTGCCTCCTGAGAGGAATAAATAACCTCTAGATAAAGAAGGCAGACAGAGCAGCTGCTAGCTTTAAGCTCTATGTAATTTATTTAACTTCATAGTGCCATGGGCTCGTTAGATTGGCCAGTGTCACAAGCACTGAGTGTGCCAGTGGGCTAACAGTTAATCCCATTAGCATTAGCTGCTTAGTTTCTAAAACTGGAACTGAAATACTGGATGACAGTCTTGTTCAGCTTCATTATTTTAGCTAGACTTCTCCCTCAGATTTGGAGACCTACACAGCATGAAAAATAAATTCTCAAAAGAAATTACGTTGGCAGGGAAAGAGTTTCTCTTCACCCTTTCAAACTTCCTGCACAGAACAGTATGTGTTTATCATGCAGAACAACAGTACTGCAGTTACAGTACTTACATAAATGGCTTTCTAAATTGGCATTTTAAACAAACATTTCAAGATGATCTTGTTTGAATATACCTATTATACTAATTTCAAATAATAAAAAAACCCCAACTCCCTTCTCATGCTACTGTACTTGTATAGGTTTCAGGAAGAAAATTTTATTTCCTGTGTTTCTATTTATGCTGTTGCCCTTTCAAGAGTCAATCAGAGTATTACCTTCATGAAGTGGAAGCAAACTGAGTAGCTAATACAGCCCCCTCTTCACAATCTCATCTCAAAAATGGCATTAAGTCTTTCTGTACATCATCCATGTGGTTCTAGGGAGAAGATATCCTGAGTGCTGTAGCACAGACATTCATACCTTAGCCTCTACATTGTTTTTCACAGGTTCAGGAAGATTACATGCCTCTGAAATTTAATTTGGAATTATTTTTTTTAATAAATAAAACTGCATTTCACTCAGTAGCAATCAGACTTTGTGTGCAGGAGGCAGAGCTAGTGAGGGAGGGAATACAAAAAAATCAAAGACCCTTTGCTCCCCAGAAGGGTTAGTTTTGGTTTGGTTTTAAAATGTGATGATGTTGGGGAGAAGACTCCAGGCTGTGCTTCTACTGATAGTCCTTTTATGTTTCTGATGGCTGATTAAAATCGAAGGAGTGATGTCTGGTAGGCAAAAGCTGCACACAGGTTGTCTGATAAAGCTACAGCGAAACAGAAGCAGCACACACCTCTGCAGTTACAAGAGACAGGAGGGTCGGCAGCTCAGAGCAGGATGTGATCCTGTGTTTTCCCATTTACTAGTAAAAACCAATATGTGATTCCTATATATTACTGTTAGAGGGCAGCAGATATCCTAAATAAGATCTCTGGACACCATGACCTGGTTCTGCCAGGGTTTTGTGGCATCTGCACTGGCCCAGAGATGTTGCCCAGCACTAATTTCAACCTCTGGGTCTAGTCAGCTAGGAATTTTCGAAGTTTTCATTTTTCAGGTTAATATTGTCCATGTTCAGTCTTTCTTGGCTCAGATTTTTGGGAGAATTTGAACAGTTTTACAACCATCTTAGGGATGGCAATTAATCTAAAATCTATCATTCTGCTAATGCTAACAATATTCCTGCCAAGCATCTTTTTAAATCACCTAATGTTTCTAACATTCAGTGAGATTTTCAGAAAAATGGAATGCTGGACTATAGATATTTTTTAAGTTTTAGAAGCGTACTGAATTCATGGAATCACAGGACAGTTAGAGTTGGAAAGGACCTCTGGAGATCATCTAGTCCAACCCCCTGCTAAGGAAGGGTCACCTGGAGCAGGTGACACAGAGATGTGTCCAGCTGGGTTTTGAATTTTTCCAGAGAGGGAGACTCCACAACCTCCCTGGGCAGTCTGTTCCAGTGCTCTGTCACCCTCAGTGTAAATTTCTTCCTCATGTTGAGGTGGAACTTCTTGTGTTTTAGTTTATGGACATTGCTCCTTGTGCTGTTGCTGTGCACAACTGAATTCTATGATTAAATTCTGATACAACCACTTAAACCTATTGAATATCTGCTTTTTAAGCTAGAAGCTATTTCATCAATACTGTGCTTTTACTCTCTTTATCAGGATATCTCCATGACCTTCTCCTCCTTCAGCATTTATCACACATCTGCCACCTTGGGAGTGGGGGAAAAGCAAGAAAACAACAAAAAAACTGGCTGAGGTTTCTGGAAGCTTTTTAAACTTCAACTCTTTCAATTACGGTAATTTAACAGGTAGTCAAAGTGTTAAGCAAACCTGCAGATCCTGATCTAGGATCCTGTGGCAGTTAAGTCCTGCAGATTCAGTTCCATAGCATAGGAAATATATCTTCAATTTAATTTTTATCCATTTGACCACACTGATTTCCAAAGGAAATTGTCTGTATGCTTAACTCTATATAAAGATCACTCTAAAAAAGGCATTTAATTGGCTCCTCTGGATTTTTTGTTTAAACAGCAGTAACTTCAGACATGAGTCTTCAAAATATATACTCTCTGGGAAGTGTAAGTTCTCTCTCTAAAGGCTGTATGAAGTAAAAAGATAGCAACTTATTCGTTTACTGACTGTTTGAACTCAACAGCCCAAGAAATCTAATAAATGAATCTAGGAGTCACCGTTGTCATTCCACACCAGTGTCATAGAGTTAAATATGTGAGAGCTCAGTTTTCTTTCAAAAAGTATGCTGGTAACAGCATCAAGATCAAGCTGAGTTTGTTTGTTATTGCTCTACACAAATAACCAAACACCAGATACCTGGAAATGCCACAATTAAGATCACAGCCAAGACTTGCAAGCACACTTCTCCCCATATCTCATGGCTCATCCTCTGCCAAACAACCTTCATGTGTGAGGTAAGCAAGATTCTACAGAAACCAACTCATCCCAAACACATGCCCACATGCCTACCATATTCTCCATCTGTCCTGTACATCTGAGAGAACAAGTCTATCCTGGAGAAAGCAAAATATCATTGTATGGGCTTGATTGCAATACACACAGGTAAAGGAGAATGGAAGCTGTGCACAGAGCCTTAATTCTGGCATTTCTGACTCCAGGTGCTTTACTTTTAAAGTGCTTGAGCTACCTCTTCTCTTAAAAAGCACATCACTTTACCTTGTTGATCCCACATTGACCCACGACCTCAAAGATCCTGATTCCTTTTCAGTAAATGTCAAAAATTCTCACTGATTTGAAGAGAAATGGGACCAAGCCTGTACTAAGATAACAGAATGCCTGGACCAGTTTGAAAGCTGCTTCTCAAAGCTGATGGGGAAAGTGACAGTCCCTGTGCATTCTCCTCTGGCCACAGCAGCACTTGGATGGCAAGGGCAGCAGCACCTCCCCCATGCCTCACAAAATGGAAGGCGTTGTTAATATCATAGCCAAAATCATGCCTATAAAACCACAGGTGTTCTATTCCTCTCTGGCTTGTTGTCCCCTAGAAAGTATCCCTAAACAGCTTACAGTTAGAATTTTAATCACTCTGAGTTGTAATAAAAACTCAAGGGATTTGTTATTGCACAATAACTTCCTGGTAGTAAACACTCAACATAAAACAGCAGAAAAGTCAAACTGTAATTTGCTATTTTAACACATGAATGTAGTTTTTCTTCTGGACAATGAAGATAAAAGCCCTTTTAACAGTGCAGAGATCTATAAGTCTACATCTCATAAAATTTCTAAAGGTATGTGCATAAATAAATCTAATTTAAGTTGACTGCTGAAATAAAATGGCTTGCTTCAATGTAGGTTCCTCAGAAAGTCCAGTTTCAGCTAAAGGAGAACATTGCCCATTGGAAGTGCTTTTACCTACCCCCATTACTCATTGCAAGATTTATTCAAATAAATAAATTAGTACCTCTTGTGGGATATGGGCATCTTGTTGATGAAGAAGTTATGTAAAAGGAATACTGTTGGACAACTTTTCCTTGTTTATGTTGAGAAGAAAGAAAATTCAGCCTAACCATATCAGCCTGATTAAACATACTGAATATAAATGTTTCCTCATAAATAAAAAAATTAAGGAAGTCAAGGATTTGCACATGTGATGTTCACTTACAACTCCAATATTTAATAAAATCCTGTCACAAGGAATGTTACTAAAGTGTAGTCTGCAGAGAGGACTATGCCATGAGAAATATTTCATCTGGACAGTAAATGGCAGTCTTTTTTACAGGCTCAACCTAAATAAAAGTTAGGTTTAGAGCTGAGAGAAAGAGAGTGCATGGAGAGCTGCAGCTGCAATGGGACTAGAAAGGGGCACAAAAAGGGAAGTGTGGGCTGTGGAGACAACTGGGTTGTAAAAACCTTCTTCCTGGGTAATGGCTAGTTGCCATTACCATTGTCATGTGTGGAAGGATAATCCTCAGATTATGGTTATTTTTAGTGTTAGGCTTCAGGTTTGGGTGAAGTGTGAGCCTAGAGCTGCAGTTGGAGTGGGTCTGCAAAGGGGCTGCCAAAGGAAAGCATGAGATCTAAAGAGAACGGGCTGGGAGAACTTTTTCTAGTGGGAAAGATGATACGGAGGGGACATCAGCCAGGACAGCGAAAATTGTCTGCTCTCCTGTTGAATGAAGATAATGCTCAGGCTCCACAAAACTTAATCTAATGTTGTCCTCCTTCCCTTTCTGATATTTCTGCAGATGGATTATAAGAACAGCCTATTTAGACAGAATATTAAATGGTTAAATATGCCAACATCCAGAACTTCCAGGCTCCTGTACCAGTTTTATTCTAACTAGTTAAAGGAATTATTTATTACTTCATTTAATACCTTCCTTTTCTCTTAAGAATTTCTACCTGACCTGGTAATTTAAGAACCCATTCCTTTTTTCCAATCTCTTATTTTTCAAGTCCTTTTCTAATCCACTTCCTTTTTTTTTTCCTGGTGCACAGGTATTACACCAAGGTCAGTGACAGAAACAACTGAGTTATATTTTTGGTATGCATTTAATGTTATTAAAGAAATTAGTTCACAACTGCAGAAACAGCTCTTTACTAATGGCAGGAGTAAATTGATTTATCTGAAAGCAGAAGAGAAAATGTCAATGTGTTAATTGGTTTGGTTTTATTTGTTGGTTTGGTTCGGTTTTGTTTAAACAGAGAGAATAAGGTAGCTCTAGAAAATAAAAGGTTTCTTTGTACCATTTTTTCACTGTAGAATCTGAGGCTATTCAGGAAAAATTCTCTATCTGGTTCACTGAGATCAGCCTGCAGGTGGGGAATTAACAGTGATGCATTCTCAAATCAAAGCTTCAACCTGCAATCCAGTCAGAAATACCCTTGGATTTTCATGGTGTATAAAGCTGCACCCAGCTGTGAATTTTACTGATGGTATTTACCTCCTGTGCAAACAATGTAAAGCCTTAAATCTGAATAGAGTAGATAGCAACAACATTCTTTAATGCTTTTTGCCAGCGGACACCCCAACAGAAAACTTTGGATATGCGCGCAGGTGCCTGTGGGCATTTGTAGAATGCAATAGACCTTAAGGAAGAAATATCATACAGAACAACATCATGGGCTTTTCATTTTCAGAATGATAGGAGCAAAATAAGAATATTAAACAAAGACAAATAAATATTAAATAAACAAAAAAGGAAGAAATGTCCATTGCCTTGTGATGGATCCAGGAGCTTTCTCCAGAGGAGCCTTTCTCCATGCAATCTAAGCTGCCACATGCCTGCTGCTTCAAGCTTTGGGGGGCTGCAGCAGATGCAGAGATAGTTCTTCCCTTGGCAAAGCTTTCTGTGAGGTGTTTTAGGCTTGTTTATGCATCAGATATAGTACAGAATGAAAGCCTGGAACATGCAACTGCTCTTGGCTTATGTGGGAGCACACTGGTACAGGAAAAGGAGTGGGTCCTGGCCTGAGGCTGCTCACTGGCCTGGCTGCTCTTTCCTGAGGTGTCCACCTACACCTCTCACCACAAAATTTGCTCAAGTAATTTTTGAAAGATGCCTGTAGTGAAAATGAAAGAGCAGTCCATCATGACTTTTAGAAGATATTTTTATTGCTTGGATACTCTGACCTAGCTGAATGTAGAAATATAATTTGAGCAGACAGCCAAAATACCCACTAATTAACTTTAACTTCCTCCAGTGACACCCTAGGAGCAGTCTGTAGCTGGAAATAATTAGTTATAGGAGACCTCTAAAACTTTACTGTTTCATTTTTTAACTACTTTGTCCTAGTTGACTGCAGCTCAGAGCCAGAGAATGAGTTTGTTTGCACTTTGTTGCTAACACTGGCTTGTCAGGAAGAGCACTCTACGGCCGTGTTTCTGCAGACAGGAGGAATGTGACTTAAATGTCAAGTCATTATACCAGATTAAAATGAGAGATGCTGAATTTTACAGACCACTGGCAGAATAAAAGCCTACAGCACACAAATGTAAACCAGCAGATGAAGCACATTCCCTCAGCCCAGGGAATATAGGCTGAACTTCTGCAAGCAAAGGCTAGAAAACACTTTTTGTCTGGAGTTAGAAAAGGAACAGAGACAGCAATGCTCTTTTGCCTCTGTACAAGGCTGTTCCAGGTATTACCCTATAATCCCTCCAGAAATCAAGGTCAGTTTTGCTTATGATCTTTATAGGTGGCAGGCTGAGCTTTTATTTTTACTAGGGAAAGATAAAGATTAAAAGATTCAATACAGGTGTACTAAGATCACACAGCTGCACTTATTCCCCTTCCCACAGAGATAGGAGCTCCCCTACCACCACCCACTGTCGACTCATACAGAGGTTTTCTTTCTGTGTGTCTTTTGATGACTGAAAAAAGAGAAAGAAACCCAGTGAAAATAAACTAATTTGGGGAAAACAGACATATCCTGGCCAAGCAGGCAAGTAAACTTGCACCAGTACTCCAACTGAGTACAGTGTCTTCCTTTGGAGTCCAGAATATCTGTCTTCTGAACAGACCACTATGGTTTGGTTTGGGTTTTTTAATTGGTCTAAGTTGTGTGGCAACATCCTGCTTGTTCTCCACATGCTCATGTAGCCAATGTCCCAACTACCTGCAAAAACTGCAAAACTGTGAGTTTTCTAGAGCTCCCAGTGCCTCCCATACCTTTTAACAGTCAGCCTGTTGCCAACAAGCACTCCAGCTGTAAGAAAACCTGGAATACAACTGTGCAATCCCCTTAGCTTTGGAGATCTGTTTTACTGTTTCTCTTTCTGCCACACGGAAGAAAATCCCTGCTCAAACAACTCCTAAATGCACTAGTAAGACTTTTTTTTTTAAAATTTTACTATCCTGTGTATAAATTTCTCATCATAAGGCAAACTCCTCAGCACAGTTTTATTCTGTCACACTGTCCTGGTTCCAGATCAGGTGACAGTGCAAAGGGAGCCTGGGCAGCTGGCTCAGTAGGCCCTGGACTGAGAAACATATCTCTATTCTAAACATCAAGCTTCAGTCTACCTGCAGTTGTTCTGAACCACAAATCCCACCTCTCCTGAAGAGGACATAACCCTTACGCTCCTTCCTTCTTACCACCCCTACCTCTGCACTGCCCTCTATGCCTAAATAGAAGGCAAGCCTTGAGTGTTACTCTTTTATTACCCAAACCACACCCCCATCACAGCCCACCTCTTCAAAAGAAAACTCCCTTCTTGACTTTAACCTTCTCCACCCCAGTATTAAGCCCCCACCTTTCTCTCAGGTGGGTGTAATTTAGGTTTAACACCAGCTTTATTTGATTTCTTTTGGGTTTAGGTGAGATTTTCTTTGAACTTCAAGTCTCTATTATACACAGTAAATTAGTAGGCAAGGCATTACAATAAAAAACCCTCCTACATCATGAAAAACAGGTTTTATTTCATTTTCACTGCAAAGCTGACAGTTGTGTTGCCTTTCCTCTTTTTTAATTAAGTCCAGAGTCTTTCTGAACTTTATTTAATTATATTATAATAGCACTATAAGCAGTGATCTTATTTGATAATTTATAGTGGCCTCTATTGAAATGAACTTCAATATCTTTTGCAATTCTCTCTTGAAATAAAGTTAAACAGTGTCACTTCTATCCAAATCCACTCCATGCAGAGGAAAATTCATTGCCTGTTTAATAGATGTTATGCCTCAGAAACAGATTTTTCCGTAAATCTTATGTTTTCTCTCAGATTTCTGGAACTTTAAATTTACAGAGAGTGGTGCCGTCAAGTTGCTGGGGAAACACTTCAGCTCCACCTGGCCTTCCTGAGCCCCGGTGGAAGGGGCTGAAGCAGGCAGCTATGTATCAATTCTTTCACTTTTGGAAAAGCACCTGCATTAGCTTTCCACTCCCAGTTCTGTTGCACTACACGGGCAACCTCAGGTCTGCCCTCTGCGCTGCACCTACTAGTCCCTTACAAGAATCTTGTTTCCACAAACTCACACCAAACCACTGTTGTCCTCTCCAACAGTGCACCTCAAAATAAATGCAGAAGTCCTTCTACAGTAATGCTCCACCATCAACAAATTCCTGCATGAAAACTCCCACAGAAGCACTCCACCATAACAAACTCCTACAAGAAAAATGCCACAACAGCGTTACCCCATCAACAAATTCCCACTTGAAAATTCCCACAAGAATACTCCACTATCAGCAAGGTCCTACATGAGAACATCTATGTCAGCATTAAGATTTCCGTGAGATACTATCAAGAAATTAGGACACACCTTGCCCCAGTGGTGGGGAGGCTGCTGGGAACCACTGGGCTGCTCCTTGGCACAGGCCTTGGAGGGGTCATGTCTGGCTGAATCGGGGGCACCAAGACTGTGGGGACAGAGGGCTGCAGAGTGCCAGTGACGTGCACCCTGACTGCAGGGCTGTCACCCTTGCCTGCTCTCAGCCTGAGCCCTCCCTCAGGAGCCAGAGGGAATCTGCTAGTGCAGAAAGACCTGCCAAGCCCATGTGGCCACCTGGATCACCAGCAAGCAAAAGGGAACCATGTACCTCGGATGCATGGAGGTTTGGAACACTTAATGAGCCAAGGGGCTTCGGGGGTTGTCAGGATGTCACTGCTGTAGCACCCCAAGTACAAGGGCACCACACTGCTCAGACTGCCAAGAGGGGCGAGGGGTCCCCTCCTGCTCCCCGGGGACAGGGGGTACAGAGGGCTCAAGTCCCCTCACTGGTGAGGAGAAAGGAATTCTCGCCTT
The DNA here is from genome assembly GCF_003984885.1 of Neopelma chrysocephalum. Classification (NCBI taxonomy): domain Eukaryota; kingdom Metazoa; phylum Chordata; class Aves; order Passeriformes; family Pipridae; genus Neopelma; species Neopelma chrysocephalum. Next base: position 12,883,885 of record NW_020897717.1, read on the forward strand.
CATTACATCACCTCAAGCAGCCACCTGGTAAATCAGGCATGTGGAAATCAAAAGAAAAACATTTTAAAACAAGGTGGGTTTTTTTCCCGGGCTAAGGAGATGAAACTGGCAGCAGGCTGCCATGGCCAGCCCTCCCAGCCACAAGATGCTGCACCCTGTGAAGGCAGGACCTACCTCATCCCTCAGCAGGACGTCCCGCAGAAGTGTGGACGTGCCACACACCGTGGCTGCTGATATTGAAAGTTATTTAAGCCACAGAGGGCAATGACAGAATAATTTCTCAAGCAAGCTGCCAGTGCTCATACTGATCTTATGCTCTCCCAGTGGATTAATGGGAGAGGGTTGGATTCAATCTCAGCTGTTAATCCTTTCAATGTCACAGGAAGAAAACATATCAATTTTCTATTAAGGTTGGTTGTAAGGTCGTGTGGGCCTACTCTTTTTCAAATTAAACGTAATTCCCTCTTTCTAAAGTATCCTGGGACAAGCATTGATCCAAGGAAGAGCCGAGAGACATCGCTGCCAAACAGAAATGGTGTATTTCTGTTCTCAAAGAAAACATCCCGTTCCCTTAGCGCACAATTGTGGGTTTGGGCAGATAACGGATATGAAGCAGTATTACAGAAATTTGTTGTCAAAGACAATTCCATGTCTTTATTTTAATTTAAAAAGGTAAGTGTAGCTGCTGAATAACACCATACGAAAAAATTGTTTTCAGTAATCCTGCATTAAAAACTCATGTCTTCATTTGTCAAATTTTCAGTTTGGCAATGGTGAGAGAGTGTGTCTGTTTAAAAACATATCCAAAACATTCAGAGGCATTTCTTTCAATGACTGACTACTGAATATTTCACCTTTTTCTAACATTTTTGCAAATAAAACAATTACCTTTTTTTTTAATTTAGGTTTTCTATCACTATTATATATTAATTTATAGCTTTAGCATTATTTTCTGAGTATGAACTCATTTAGTTATCCTGCATAAATTAATAAAGCCACAGTCTGCTCTTTTAGCCTAAATCAGAAAAATATTTTCCATGATGAATTTTGATAATTCTTCCATATTTTTCATGCACATCAATGTATTCCGTTACTGTAGTTCATGGTATTTTATTCCTGATAGGTTAGAATTCCATTTGGCAAATATCAAAACTAAACAACCCACCCATCAACTTACACATTAAGTCAATTTGTTGATGTGCATCAAATTTGACATGTTATCAATGATTCACTAAACTGCAGTTAGAAGGAAAAATCTGCTATTTATTCTGTAATCCCTTCAGCTACAGATCAAATATCTGTGAAACAATTTTTTATAGAAGCATGGAGAAGTCTTCCTAGCACCCATCTGGTTAATATATATTCCCAACTAAATTTCCATTTTTCTGGTAATTTATCCACTTGCTTTGTGACTTAAAATACCTTGTAGTGGTCGCTGACTACAAATCATGTGTCATGTGCCTTGTTTCAGAGCTCTGCTTTGTCTGATTTATTGTGAAAGGCAAAGAAGGAGTTACCTTAGCCATGGATTTGAAGTTTCACAGTAAAGTACAGCCTTAATCTCACTTAAATAGCAAGTAAACTGAGAGCTAAACTAAGTATCAAGTACATCTGAGATTCAGTATCTATTAACTTTGTTTTGTCAAAAAAAAAAATAGGTCTACATTTACCTTTGGTCAACAACTGGGTTTATCCCAATTTTTATTTTTATTCTTTTTTAAAGAAGTAGCTGCAGCAGACCACAAGTGCCAGCACTGCTGAGATGAACCTTGAGAACCCGTGTTTGCTCCCTGCTTGAAAGGGCTGTTAAAATAAGATATTACTCTACATCTAAATTATCAACCCTTCAGGGGTTTTTTTAGGCATTTATCCAGTATCTGGATAAATGATCCAGTGGCTGGAACAGGAGCACGTCACAAAGAGTTCATAAGAGGTTCCCTGACCTCTGTGTCCCCAGGCTCTGGGACAGCATCCTCCGTGGCTCTGAATGCAGTCTCAGAGGGGAGAAGGATACTATCAGAAGTAACTGACTGTAAGTCCCTGTTTTAATTTCCTTTGAAATTACATTCCTTATTTTTGAGGAAGGGCACACCAAAGAGTGCAACAACTGGTTGCAGGGCTACATCCAGTTGCAAGGACAGTCCCTGCGGTTGGGGGTTAATGTGAGCAGGTGGTTGTTATAAGAAGGACTTGATTGCCACCATTTTAATTCAAGGCATGATCATGACTTTCTGTTTAACTTATTTTTGTGAGGCTTTTTTGGTTTTGTTTTGTTAGTTTGGTTTTTTGGTTTTTTTTGTTTGTTTTGGGGAGGTTGCCACTTAAGGTTTCATAAAAGTGATTTGGACGAGCTTCAAAATTTAAAGCAAAAGCTTTAAAAAGCACATGGATAGTTATAAACAAGTTCATCATGCATTAGCAATATTCGTGGCATATTTTGACCACTAATAAAAAATTCTAGCCAGATCCTCAACGGATATTATGTCTGAGCTGCACCAGTGTACATTACTTTTGGGTGGAGACCAAAGAATCCAGTGACCTCTGAAATGAATCTGGTAGTGATAATTCAACCATATTCAAAAGGAGCTGTTTAATGTTGGAATGTTTCATCAATCTCAGCAGAGGCCAAAGACTAGGCGAAATAAAACGTTTTTCCTAGATGCAAGCTTGTAAATTCCGGGCTAAGAAGCAGTAGGATAGAAGAGACAGAGAAACTTCAGCTTGCAAGAAACGATAAGATGAGCTTCCACAATTTCCTTTAAATTGGATAAAATCCTCATATCTGTGAACCAGGCACCTCACAGTGGATTTTAATTCACACACAGATGTGGAGAAAACAAGGCAGTTCAGCTGGGTGGTTTTGTTGTTTGAGCAAAGTAAGACAAAGAAGCATTAGTCCAGAAAATTGAAAACTTCCTGGAAATTACGCTTTCCATTCTTTGGCCCAATTTAACTCTGGGCTGAAGCTGTGAAGCTGTATAGGAGCATTTTATAAACTTATCTGAGAGCATGATGTGATTCTATATACACATTTATGCAGAACATCTTGCATAGCACTCTACAAACAATGACTTACATACTGGTCATGCATTAGCTATGTAAGCAAACGTGCCAGCAGCTCTATTTCAATAATAGCAGGCACGAAGTCGATCCCATCTTACCAAAAAAGAAATGTTGGCCAGGCCATCAGAAGGAGTATTATTCCCCAGGCTATTTCTAAAGGAATGCTGGATTCCCAGTCCCCTCTGGATGCTGGTAGCGCAAGGGAAAGCAGGACCCAGATCACAGCCTTGTCAGGAAGCCTGCAATGCAGGTGCTGCAAAATTTCACACTGCGTATGGGCACTCCCACCTTTTGTCCCATCGTGCTTTAGGTGTATGTGAAGTCACCTCATCTTGTGCCTGACTATAATAATAATAATGGCCCATCTTCGCGAACGAAGATTTGGGGAAAGGTCTTTTACCTTTCCAGCCTGCGCAATGGATTTTTTAGGTGAGACACAGCCTGCGCTGAACTGAGCCCACCCTTTAATCCTAAGGTTCATCTGCCGGGGCCAAGCAAGCTTGGACAATGGCAGTGAGGTCCTCAGGACGTAGGTTTGTTTAGAGTGTCCTTCTCATAGATGGATGGCCACACAGGGCTAACGACCTCCATCAGGCCAGGAGACCGGGGAATCAAACCCGTGGTCGCAGCAGTGAAAGTCCTGCACGCTAACCACTAGGCCACCATGACATTTTATAAACACCCCTTAATTTTAACTTTTAATTACTTCTCAAGCAATAATGACAAGAGTTGAAATGTTTATGCTCCCATCTGAATTTGAGAAGCTCATCTTATCTTTAGCAATACTGCTAGTCATAGATTCACAGAATAGTTTAGGTTGGGAGGGACCTTTAAAAGTCATCCTGCCGTGAACAGGGACATGTTCAACTAGATCAGGTTGCTCTGAGCCCTCTCCAACCTGGCCTCTAGTGTGTCCAGGGACAGGGTATCCAGCACCTCTCTGGGTAACCTGTTTTACCACTCTCATTATTACAAAAATTCTTTCTTATAGCTAATCTAAATCAACCCTCCTTCAATTTAAAACCATTACCCCTTGTCCTATCACAACAGGCCCTGCTAAAAAGTTTATCCCCATCTTTCTTGTAGGCCCCCTGTAGGTACTGGAATGTGCTCTAGGGTCTTCCTGGAGCTTTCTCTTCTCCAAGCTGAACAATCCCAACTCACTTGGCCTGTCTTCATAGGAGACGTGCTCCAGTCCTCTGTGCATCTTTGTGGCCTTCCTCTCGACCCACTTCAACAGGTCCATATCCTAGGCTGTTTCTTTTTGTTAGCAGATTTGTAGCTGTACTCTTGCTTTATAATGATCAGCCTTCTTCAGGGGAGAAAAAACAAGAGTTAAGTAGTTATCACAGTAGAAAGACAAATTGGTTGAATTAATGGTAATGCCACAAGATGGTGCTGGACATTTCACTGATAAAGGTCCTTGAAACTTTTCATTTTTTGTTTAAGAATTGTTGGCTTTCTATTTTCCCTGACTAAACCTTTCCCCAGTTGAAGTTTACTCTGAAAATGCCCTGACAGACTGACTGCATGGGGATACCCAAACAGGCTGGCATTTCACCCAGGCTGGATAACAGGGTTTATGTTTTATACTTTTCTTAAAACAACTCTGGTGTTGCTCTGCGGTTGTACACCCCAAGATGGTTTCATGGCAGGTCAGCAAAGCTTTGATCTTACTATGGAAAAGCCCTCCAGATTAATAGTGTTTTCCAAGACTCCCTGTTGGCCACAGCAACCCAGGATGGTGACGTGACAGAGCAATGCGATTTTCATGGCCATTACGATGCTTTTTTGTTTTGAAAGAGAAAAAAATCATATAAGCAGGACATATATAATTTCATTCAATTCAATAAAAACTCTAGAAAAAAGACATCTTGGAAAAGAGATTACCTGCCTATTATAGTTGATAATGCACTCTTGAAGAGAACGATATGGTCATTATTTTTTTTCCACTAATGTATTTCTAAAATGAAATTTTTGGCACTGTGAGGTTTAATGGACCCCTTCTGACATTTCCAGTCCTTGACTGATAATGCTGTTGACATTTCCTAAACAAATGTTTGGGAAAAAAATAGAGAGAACATTAAAAATTTAGGTCAGATTCTCAGTGAGATGAATGGACCTACAAAAATTTAATGCCACTGCAGATTATGCCTTGAAGTATAAAAAACATTTCATTCATACTCTTATGAACTTGATGGAGTTTGGATTTGGGTTCTGAAAAAAACACCCTGTATTTTATAAGTGGAAGCATATGGAACCCTGAAGTCCACAGTGTTTATGTTCCTATCTGAGCTTCAGGAGCACATCCTACCTTTAATTTGTGGGGCCTCTGTGCTCCATCAGATTTGTGGTCTCCTTTCCCACAGACAATATCTCCTACAGTCTCTTCTTCTAGCTGCTCTGCTGATTTTATAACCAGTCAACTGAGGACAACACAGCAGACACAGACTTTTAATATCCAACATGAGCTGCATCTCTCCACTTGTTTATTTTCCTTATTGGTGGAGATGAGTGGTTTCAGTGGCAAAAAGAGTAAGATGTCCAGCTGCCCTTTTGCCTCCAGTTTGGAATATGGTAGTCATCTCTTGTCCTAATTCAGTTTTACACCTCTTCTTTGTAATAGGGCCTTTTTCCCAACTCCATGCTATCCACTAAGGTATATGATGAAAGCAGGAAGGGTGTAACTTTTTTTTATAGTCATCATTGCTCCAAGGCCAGTGCTAGCAATGTTGTTAGAGACAAAAAGTTAAAATCTACTTTTCAGTATTCACTGAAAATATTGACTGTTATCAATGTTTACATTTTCTATGTGTAAAATTGGAATGGTTTTTATTTATGAATAAAATTGTTTATGGTGATCTCAAAATGTTTTACTAATACGGTATTTTCTCAGACTGAACAACAGAGAAATTAGGACACAAAAGATTCAAGAGAATTACAGAAAAGTGAACTGGGTCCAATGTCACATCTAAATTCCTGGATTTCTAATTTTCTGTCCATTCCTTTCACACTTTGCACACACTGCATATTATCAAATGAGAATTACTTAGTGTTTAACATTCCGTTTTAAATGACACAATCAAGTGAAAAATCAGCAGCTCACAAACTACTAATTCCAGATCCATTTTTAAATACAACCATATAAATATTTTGCCATAACTTCTTATTACTGATTTATTACTTCTTGGTACTTTTTCAGTAATTAATGTGCCCTTTTTGTTTTTAAAAAATATGCTATGTAAATGCAGTATCAGACTTACTGCAACAACAGATACTGGTAAGAGTACAGTTGTTCTTAAAATGGCATTATGGTAAACAGTAGCTTTTCCTAAGAATTCTGCTGTGAGTGTGTTACAGGGTGTGACATTGGTTTTCCCCCCTTAACTTTTCAATGTGGCTGGCAGAGTTTTTTGGTTTCCTATTGTTATTCTAAACGACGATGGAAACATGGTAGATTGACACATAGGAAAAATTAAATTTTTTTATCTTAAGAATTATGTGTTTTCCTAAGCACATTCAAGTTTGGAACACTACATGGATTGCAACAGATTCCTAATGGGAGTGAGAAGCTTGGTGTTTGCATAATATCTTCTGTACCAACTGTCTGGCTTCTGGAAAATGTGGTGGAATATTCATACTCCACACCCTGTATGAATGATATAGTTATTGTAGCCTTCTGACTAGTGTAAATTATAGAACAAAATCTGCATTCAAAGTCATTCATAGAGCTCTCACACTGTCTGTCAATGCTGGAATACCTGCTTGGTTTAGGATTCCTTGGCTCTACAGGAGTCTAAGGTGGCCTTAATGAAAACTAAACTCTCAGCCTAATGCTTTGATTGTCTCACTAGTCTGTCCACTGCATCACCCTTGCAATTACCCAGCCAAGAGTCAACAGGAGGGGGAAAATCTAGAATTTTGCACGCTACTGAATTTATCATTACACCTGTTACTGCTATTGTTATGACACTTCCTAAATAGACCTGACTATATGTAATGAAATAACAAAGAACTAATGCTTTGACACTTCCTGCCTCATCCTTGGGATGTTTAGAAATATGGAGAAGCCACGTTGTCTTGTGATTTCCATGGGAACAACCAAGCCAGCCATTATCCTGCCTGTCCAGGCACGTGGCATCAGGCAAGGGAGGGCCAAGAGATGCAAAAGAGACTCCATGTTTGGGGCTTGATTTTCTGTTTTACTCAAACACATAAATTGCTTATACTTAACCAAAAAAGGTAAAAACCCTGTACATATAGGTGGGCTGTAGAGTCGCTTTGTATCACCGTACTTGTTGCCTTGCTTGATCCTTACTTGGCTGGTTGTCCTCGTGCAATTGTTTGTGTCCCTCTCTCTGTGTGTTTGCTCATGTACCACCATGTACCACAATGTACCATTCTGAGGGAGCACACCCTGTGAAAAAGCACATTGAGAACAAGGCTTGGGTCTATAAGGGAACATTCACAGAACTTTGGGGAGGTTTTGTCAGAAACTGTTCCTAATTACATGGAACCACAATTAAGATTGCGTAAATTCTGATGTGTGTGTGCGCTAAAGGAATAAGTAATACTTTATACTGCTGGGGGTATTATATTGCTATTCCAGATAATGTTCACCGTCACAATACTGACTTAAAACTTGGCTTAGCAGAGTGTAATATATGAGTTGGAGCAGTCATTGAAAACTCTCTGTGAATACTGTGGCAAAGGCTAATGTAAATAAAGGAAGATCAAAGTAAACTTTGAAGTAGGAATGGAGCCTGACATAGCCTAGCAAGATGTACTGTACTTAGGCATAACCCAACAAACTGGAAATATTTCATTTTCAATTTCCTGTCCAAGATACCAGCCTTAAGACTTATTTTTTTATTATTATTTTTATTGTCCATTTTGGTTCTCGCTGCCATTAAGTACAAGCTGTGTTGGCAACTTCTATTACAGACTTTCCATAAAGATATGAACTATATTTTCTTTTTGTAAACACTGTCCATAGGGTTCTTATCATACAGCAGAAGAGTGCAGTTTACCAGCACCACTAGCACATGACAAATGCTGTCAGTCCCCCCACCAAACCACACTGCAGCAAACAGCTGAGTAAAGGCCCAAGATAAGGTGTTGTAAGTGCATTTGCACACTCATCTTCTCTTATCCATTTCTATGTTCATCTTCGTGTAGCATCTCTCATACAAGCTACAGTGCTGGAAGCAGCTGTGCCAAGTCCCATTTTCCAAACCTGTCAAATATGCTTAGAAGGGACTTATCTCATGGTTTCAGCCCTATATATCTATGCAGGCTCTTGAGGGAAGCAGCACCTTTGACTCCTATTCACAGAGATCTCCATAATTCTCGATCTCCAATACTGGAGGCTCCATGGGGCAATTTTTCTGCCACTGTGGCTCTCCAATGCCTATGGATGGGGCCTTTTTCCTGCCTTTCATTCCACAGAGGAAGGTTGAATGAGCATCTATTACAAGTGCATACCACCTGTACCAAGAGTCTTACACCTGAAGGCACACTCCAGTCGAAGTGATTCTCACCAGCATGTGCAGTGCAGCCTGTCGACCACTGGGCTATAGCAATGAGCTAGAGCGAAGGCAGAGTCACTCTGGGTGAGCTATGTCTCCTGGAGACAAGCCTGAGCAAGCAACCCCAAATCCTTACCTGGGTTTTCCCAGGATCCTCGTGTAGTCACATCCGACAGAGTAATAGGCACCTTTTATTGCCGTATGACAGACAAAATTTAAGTGACATTGTTTATTACTTGTCAAGCCATTAATAATGACTTCTGATAATTTTCTCCTGTGCATAGAGAGTACTGGCTCCACTCTCCTCCTCCTTTGGTAGTGTGAAAGTGGCAGAGATGTCGTATGCTGTTCATTCCTGGAATACTTGAAGGACATGGTTCTGGGGGAGTGGCGTGGCTGCTCTGGACTGAGCAAGATGACAAACAGCAGTCTGGCAGCCACTTGCCACCAGCACTCCTGGCTGTCCTCCCACCTGAAAGCAGAAGCCACAAGGTAACCAAAAACTTCTTTACATTTCCACCACCTAACTCGGCTGCAGCCAGCAAAACACCTGGAAATCAGGATCCCATTTTGAATAGTTCTTTAGGGTAACATCAGCACAATAACCCTGAGAAAAGCCCTCAGTCTAAGTGATCTCCAGTAGATCAACAATAGCATACACACTGACATTTCCAAACAGACCTAGCCCCTTGTGGAGATTAAAGCAAATCCCAGCATATTCATTCTAGCTATAATCCTAAACAACAACAAATCTGTATCTGCCCTATAATATTAAATAACTCTCCCCTTACTTTTTGTCTTCCCTGTGTCAAAGAACATTATAAGCTGTGACAGTCAAGAGCTCAGAAATAAGGAAATACTCGAACACCAGCTGTTTTGTTCATAGGGAGGAGCGGCTGTCCCCTAACATGCTGTGTACCACTAGCTGGATTAACTGCATTACATGCTCTGTTCTAGAGAGGGAAACTGTACCCAACTGAGCAATCTCGGAGCCTGCACTCAAAACGCTGATTGCTGGGTCAGTACTTTCATTATTATGGGTTCATGGTGGAAACACAAACCACGAGAGCAGAGAGCTCTCATGGTTTGTACAGCTCAGCAGAACATACAGACTGCTCAGCTGGAATGTATTTTATTAACATTGAGCATTCACTTCACGCACAGATAACTCCGACATTGTTGGCACTTAAGCAACAATTAAAGCCTCTGTTATCTAGTCTATTTTTTTTTAAGTGTTTTTCAAAAGCATCTCCCTTTGCAATGTGGGGTGTTTGTATTATCTCTCTGCCTTAAGGGATGTGGTATGATTGGTGTATCACTGCTTGTAGAAAGCCAGGCTCTGGGGATGCAGCTGTGTTGCCAGAAAGTCTGCACAGTATAGTTACATCTTTTGTGCATTGCCAGTAAGTTGTGGCTGTGACTATATCCCTAAGGGTTCCCAAAAGATTTTGAACTGTAGGTGTATCTCTGTGCTGCCAGAAATAATGTGATTGTGGATGTCTTTGTCTATAGGGATGAAAAGTTGTGGATTGCTGATATATCAGTATGTGCTATAACAAAGCCTGTGTGCAGTAGGTGTATCCCTCTCTTCTGCTAGAGGTCTTTGGACAATTCCAGAGTTATTTGTCTCCACAGCATTTGGGACATTTGCTGTTCTATTTGCCCTGGCATATCTACATGGTAATAGAGTTGTAGGTGTGACGATACATTTGTGCCAAATCTGTTAGCATATTCACCATCCCTCTGAGGATCTCAAGATCATTTAAAATTGCTAATTAAGCTTCCTACACTGGAGACACGTTAGGATTATTATGCCCATTTTACAGATTCATGTTGCCACGATCCCTGGAAGGCCGGTGTGCTGGATGCCAGTGGTGCACATAAAACCCCTTATACCCATTCTGGGCCCCCAGCTAGCCCTTCACCAAGAACACTGATCTTCATAGCAACCGAAACTAGTACTCTGCACAAATAATAAATCTTGAAGCTGAGGGCAAAGGGAGCTTAGCTGGCATGTATACAGCATACAGAGAAAATACCACATGCATTCATTTTCTTGCCTTCAGGAACTGCAACTTTTGATTCAAGGACAAGCACGAAGAGACTGCCCGGGCTCTTGTGGTAGAGCCTGTGTAGTCTCAACACTCCTAAATATCATCTTCAGTGTGACTTTGTAGCACAATATAGCAGTCTGTACTACACACATCCCAAAAGGGTAGAATTATCCAGCAGGACAGAGTGTACAAATATGTACCAATGTTCCCATCTGAATCTTCGTATCTGTGCCTGCTGTGTATTTCCTCCTGAACAATTAATCATCTATAAGGATTGTCTAGACAACACTTTCTCTTTCTTTCTCAACCTAAAAAAACAAGGAACTGCGAAAAGATGCTGAAATCAGAAAGACATATAGCCCACTAAAATTTTCAGAAGATTATAGGGATTTCACTTATAGTTCACTTACTATAGTTGCACTTTATTTTATCCTCAGCGTGAGAAGAAATATTGATTGTCACATTTATTAGTAACACAAAGCTGACAATATTTTTCTCCGAATACTCAAAAAATAGAGATACAGAAATGTGTTTAGCCAGGAAATGTATCTGATCATATATCTAGATGAAAAAACAGGCTCCAAGTGCCCATCTGGATTCAGAAATAAACTCAACATGTTGGGCTCATCACTAATGGAAAGAATGACACACACAAGCATGACTTCATGGTCATAAGACCTTGAAAACGTACATCCAAAATGTTTGTAGCAATATACATTTTATCAGTTTTGGAAACTGCTAAAAATAAAGAGCCAAATGATGAAACAGTGTAGAGTATCTGCAGGGAAAAGGTGCTTTGTACCAGTAAGTCAGGGATATTACTTTTGGCTCATCAGTCTGCATTATTTTTTGGCCATGCACTCAAACTTGAATCATGCAGATCCTACAAAAATATAAGAGAAGCAAAAGATGTCACTTGCTTCCTTAGGCTCAAACCCCACATTTTAAAAACTATGTTGAACATTACACACAACATGGGTTTTTCTATCTGTTTTTCCCCCTTGTAATAAATATAGAAAAACGGCCCTAAAATTGGCTGAATATTGCAAGAAGTTTTTGCATAAATATGTCCCAATTTGAATGTTTAACTGAATGTGCTCCAGGCATAGCTGTTAAGTATGCACCTGCACTAAGCTTGACAAGCTGGAGAAGCCCAGGAGGTGAGTTGCGAAGAAAAAGTGAGTAATGGCTTTTGTAGTACTTGTGGCTGTCCTTAATTTCCACCACCAAAGATCCAGATGAACTCTGTTATCCCACTGGCTTGCTTTGCTTTGGATGTATTTCTACCCATTTTTGTATTTCTACTTTGTAAGAACTCCAATAAATAAATTTCCTGGTGATGGTATGCAGTAACTACAGCATTGTAAGGAAATATCACAAAAGGATTTGTCAAAACTTTGGTTTTTGAACCTGCCACCCTGAGGTTTTACATGGCAAAGGTATTTCCAAGAGCTACCTTCCTCCTGTTGGAGAGCAGAGCAGTACTTTGTGAGCTGTGTGACAAGGCAGCTTGAGCTGGGAGATGTAAACATTCTAGTGAGCCGTGGATACTCCTTATCTTGCACAGAAAGTTTTTCAGCCCAGTGGAGGGGACCCTTAGCTACACCTTCAGTTACTTCAAAAACATGGCTATGTCCACCTCCCTGATTCTACTGGGGAAAGCTGGCACCAGTCCCAAACCTATTCTAGCTCTTTCCCGAGGCTGCTATGGATGACCTGCCAGCTGGGCTGACAGCCAGGATAAGTAGTAAGTGCCAGATTGCAATGCTCTTCCCTCAGGCAACAATCAGTTAACCCAGAGTGAAACGGGTGAGAAGCTTCAGGCTGATCTGGAGGTGGTTTGGGGGTTTTTTGACCCACAGAATGGTCTAGATTCTCTAAAAATGGATAAGGATGTAGTATCAGGCAGGATAGCTTGCAGCAGACTCTTACCCATGGGATGTGGTAAGGAATAATGTGAGGAGAGTATGAGGGATGAAATAGTTTAGAGGATCCTGTGTGTCTTTCAGGCAAGGAACACCACCAGGTGATGGCTGGAGAAGTTTGTGCTCGCTCTTCCGTCCCAGACCTGCTGTTCCATCTGCTCTGGCAATTTCCAAGCATTGCCAATGCCATGTTGGTTCTCACAGCTGCATTGGTGGTACATGAATCCCTCTCTTAAGAATATTTGTGATCAGCTACAATTTTGATGTGCTGCCAATATTTTTTCTTTCAACAATTCCTCCAGGAGTGAAGAAACAGTAAATTTTCAATCATTTACATTGTGGTAATGCCTGAAGAAAAATTCACAGAAGAAAAATAAAGTACTTTCTGTGCTGATCGCTCTCTTCCTGCCAGATTTCAAAGCATGAAACAATTAATAAGGGTGCTGAAGCTTCTCAAAAGAGGTGGCAGGAACCTTCCACTGTATGAAATGCTAGCCCAGCGACAGAGATCACAGTGCGTTGCCTAGCTCAGGTGGCAGGCAGGTGAATTTGGCCCATGTGGATTAAACAGTCTTATAGAAGGTGTTAAAGGAAATCCAACCCTAGGTAAACAAAATAAAGACACAAAGTTCTGGGAATCAAACTCCCTTTTGTGAGAAAAATCACCTAGAACAATGGTAATCTTAGTCTTCCTCTCCTCCCCCTTCCCCAGGGAGGTGTCTGTGGTAAGACCTGGAGAGCTGCTCTGTTTCTGTGACACCCTCTTGCCTGCAGATAAAGTTCATGAGAGCTGACAGTGCATCAGGATTTTATTCGCAATTTTCCATTGCATCATACCAGACAACTACAAGCACAATACCCAATGTTAGTTGTGCTAGTGTGACATGGGTTTTATTTTAACTCAAAAGAATGTCTAAACCTGTTCCATCAACACTTTTTGTCATGTATGAGAACATGTAATGATTAATGGAGAGAGACTTCATCAAGAAGGGCCGTTTCACACCCTCATCCACGTATTACCAGTTCCCACCTATAGAAAACATGTCTGGGCAAGACTCAACTATATTTGCTTGGTGAGATGTTTTCTCAGGAAAATAATGAGATTATTCATCCAGAGATTAGGGAGCTTGATTTAACCTCTCCTTTGAAGGAACAAAACTCTTTAATGACACAGCGCTCTCCTGGCAATATCACACAACTGTATTTTCCATGTTGAACACAGACCTGAACCACCTGGTTCGTGTGTATGGGTTGTGCTAACTAGAAAGCAGTTCTGGAGGAAGCATAATAATGTCTTTTTTTTTTTTTACTTAAACTGAATACTTAGGCATAATCGCTGCTGCAGATGCATAAAAATGTTTCTTACCAGGAAACAAGCTATATGCTGCAGAAGTGCTTCTGTATTACAGTTAATTTTTATTAGTTTGTTTGTTCTACCCTTTCAGTTTTACTGTAGTAGTTTAAGCATTTTCATATGGACAAAGGATTTAGGATTTGATGGCTAGTTCACTGAAACTTCTATTGCATGTTTATAAATTCTGGTTTAGACATTTCTAAACATTTGTTTCCTGGATGCCATTACTTAGCTCAGTTCGGACTCTAGCGTGGAGATATTTTTACAGAGAGAAGGTAGCTATTTTCACAATATGTGATGTTTATTCTGACAATTATCTGTGTGCCCTTCACCAGCTCCTCACTCGGGAGCACCTTCACAAGTGTTTCTGTTGAAGTCCAAACACAAAAAGCAGGGCAGTATGCTTTCAGTTCAAACTCCATCTCAAGGCAGCTGGAACTTTATAGAAACAAGGACATATTTGTTAATTTTTTTCCCCTTTAATTGTCTATAATTTGTCATTTTGTTTGGCTTTTTTCTTGAGGATTGTTACTGGAGAATGGCAAACAAATAAAATGCACTGTGGTTTGAAGCAGACTGACTGCCAACTAGATTGAAAAAAAAGGCTGTAATAAATCAGTGAGTCATCTGATATTCACAGGAAAAATGTGGGATGTACAGTAGGAAGGGAAAGTATAGAATGGAAAGGGTTGCTGCGGCTTGCCCTGTTCTCCTGGCCTGCCTGTGTTACTGATGGCTGGAGATTGGATCTTAATCACCACAGCCATTCCATGTAAGAGAGAACCTGCTTCACAAGTATTCCACAGTAGGAATGGGAAGAGTAGAGTTCATACCTTGCATCAAGGGTATCGTCAGAAATAAAAGGTCAAGAAAGAAAAATTAATACAAATTACCTCTGGATATTTTAAAGAATGGGAAAGGTTGTCAGAGACCAGAAAACCTTTCAGAAAGCCAAGTGAAAGTCATTAGTGACTGTGACTGTGGGGAGATTGTAGGGCAGGAAGAAAAATGTATTCTCTATTAATTACACTGTAGATTTTTTCCCTTGGGTTTTCTCACAGTTGGAGTATTAATGCTTTGTAGTTAATTAGCTCTTCCTTCTTTGAAAGCAATTTTATGGTATTAATTAATATAGCATTGTTAACCAATTGATCCTGGCAATTGGCTTGAGGTATTGCACAAATGGTTAAAAACAAACAGCAACTGAAACAGAGCCATTATTCACCAAAGTGGTTTTTTAAACTTGAAATAGGCTGCCCAGCCATATAACATAGAGACTCCAGGATCCCTGTCTGTTGGTGATTTTATGCAGGCACACTAAAGGCCATATGGAAATGCAAGTCCCAATCCTGAGATACTGTTCCAGGTAAAACCTTAAGTCCTGATCCAAGAAGCCTTTTCAAGTCATTCTTAGCTCTCAAGATGTGAACTGTCTAACAGAAATTAAAAAATTTCCAAAGACATAAGTGCTGCATTGAAACCCCAGTGGAGCCGATCCCCATTGTCAAGGTTCACTTCAGGGAGGGTTTCACATGAGTGTGGAGCTACAGCATCAAGGCCACTTGGACTGGCAGATGCCAAGATACTTTGAAATTTTTGAAGCCCACCTGCAGATATCATTATAAATGCCTACAGGGAAGATGTGAGAGACAGTAAAGGAGGAAGGGTTGGTTTTGAGATGAGCAGTAATTTAATGTCCTGCAAAGGGTTGTCAGTAAAATATGGAGAATACTGTGGGTTAGACAGCACTTGTACTGAGCTATACTTGTGGTATGACACATTGGCACCTCTCATGAGCTGGTATTTTATTCTCCAGAATCTAAGGTTTCTCTAAAGAAATAGAGAAAGATAGAAAAAAAGTAAATATAAATAGAAATGCATAGAGGCTGGGTGGATAGCAGAGAGGAACCTGCACACGGCTTGGAACTCAGCCATGGAGAGGTCAGAGGAGTTAAATCAGCATGAATATCAACATTTTAACTGCTGTATTTGCTTGTATAGTGGCTGAATGCATGGACTGGGCACACCCTGCAATCACACCCCCCGCTGATGGTGAACAAAAGATCTTCGGTAGCTTTTGACCGCAGGCACACAGTGGCAAAGCTCTCCTTTTTAAAACAAAATCCAGGAGAGAGGAATAGCTATGGCCATTGCATCAGCACATTTTCATCACACAAAAGAGAAGGCACAGGGTCACAGATCTACCCTCTGACTGCAATTTGCCATCTCGCAGAAATGTGGTTTGGGTTTTTTTCTTCCTGTAAAGATGGGACCAATCCTTCAAAATCTGCCAAGATTCCCAGATATATTTAATATACGAGGCAAACCCATAATTCTCCCTTTTTAAGCCTTCCTTCCTCCCAGGTGAGGATAAACCAGGGAAAATCGTGGGAGTTATTTGGATAGGTTGGTTCCAGGTGGAATTTTATTTGGAAGAAAAACATGATTCTCACAAAATACAGGCAGCATTATTTCTTGCATTATTAGACAATAAACTATAATACATTGCATCTCAGCTTTAACAGAGAAGCTTCACAGTCATATTATAAACAGGAACATTAGCAGTTTTATCATCTTGTTCCAGGTAATCATCTTGTTCCGTATAATTATTTAGCTTTCGTTTCTTGGATGAAGTAATCTTTGAAAATCTGTTCCTATTTAATTAGCCACATTCCCTACTGACTGCCACAGGCATCTCCTGTGCAGGTGTAGTCTTGAAACTGTAAATTCATTTTCAGGAGTGATTCCAAGAAGGAGCTGCTCAGGCTGGAATCTGCAGCAGAAACCTTCTTCTGCATCAGTCTCACCAAGTAAGACAAGAAGACAACCCACTCTGAGGCTGGGTAACAGGCTCACTTTTGAGCAGGGAACCAACCTAGCAATGAGACCTGGTCAGGGGTAGGTTTCCTTGTTATTCTTTTGTGCTCAGTGCTTGGAAACCTTAGTCTCAGCTTCCACTGAAGTAACCTGGAGTTTAGATGTACTCAGAGTCATCCAAAAGTAGGCCCTAATTAACTGATCAAAAGGCAGGACTTCGAATGAATAATGGCCTGGGGATGGGCTTTGTATTCCCACTGACTGAAGGATAAGTCCTGTGATTGCACATGCATGTTCATACCCTGCCCTCAGTCTGTGAAGATCAGCTCCACGTGATCCCAACTGTAATGCCAATGAAAAGGATGTGCATTAAATCTGACACCAATGTACAACCACTCCCAGAATTCAGTCTGTTTCATGACTGGCTGAGGATTTCTTTTTAGGCAAAGAATAATGGCAGCTGTGGTTTCTCTGGAAAGAAGAAACCAACCGGGAACCTACATAAAAGATAAGGGGAGAATAAAATGGGACTTAAGTATATTCTGCAGTAAACCAGAAATCATTCTCTGAGCACCTCTGCCAAACTTCATAGGGCACAATCTAAACAGGGTGACTGTGCCATAGCCTTGTGACTAACAACAGCTAAGAATGAAAGTTTCTAGCCTTCTTTCATTTGCAAACCACAACTATGTCAACCTGCCCGGGGCACAAAGATTACACAAGCTTACAACATCTCCATTAGAAAGCAAAAAAAAAGGCATATAATGAGTGCTACCAGCCATGGTGATCCGGCAGTCTCCAGTGTTCAACGAAATGAGGGACTGGGGAGAAAAAGAGGAATAGAAAGGCTCTAATGAGGCTGGAGCCCTTGAAAAGGTCCTGGTGGCAATGCCAGTCTCCCAGCACCGAACATCATCGCCAGGAATTTCACATTTGTTGCTTCAGTACAACTGCACCTACTTTGGGGCAGCCATACCTGGATTTTTAGGAAGAGAAAAGTTTGGTATTTAACTTCCCTGCCTGAGCTTTGGATGATGTATGACTCAGAGAAAGTAATAGCCATCTACTAAGAAATGTAAGTAATTTTAGAAAAGGAAGTCTGGGACTTTCAAAAGATCTGATGGGGTGCTTATCTCAGACCACAGACTTCAGAGAATCAAAAAAAAAAATCCCCTTTTTAACTGCTCAGATTATCTGTTAAGTTTTTAAAAGTAGATCTCTGTAGTCTTGTCCAAGAGTTTCACATGGAGTTTTGGAAATCAGTTCCTGGATTCTCTCTCCTAGTGCTGCTTTTATAGGAGCACGTATTTCCCCTGACATTGGCCCAGCCTTTTCCCTCCACAGTGTTACACAATGTGCTTTGGGTAGTGGCAAATTCAGCTCTAATCTTTTCATCTCCAGAAGCAGCTGATTTTCTTTAGGTGCTGAAAGAAGAGATTTTGGGGATCCTCTGGAGGGGACAGACTGGTAAGTCAAATTCTGCACTGTGTTCACAGTTAGAACAAATAGCCTAAGGTAAAGGGAATCCTCCTCTGCTTCAGAAGGTTTATTCCCCTGGCCCCAGGCCATAGCAATAAAGAAGTCCTTTGAAATTATTCCCCAGTCCATGATAACCTTTGTAAATCCCACATCAGGAAGGGATTTGGCAGAGTTATAGCTGCTGGTGTTGCCATTATTCTTTCTTTGACCATCATCCAAAGCATGTTTGTGCTGCAGAAGACTGAGTGAGTTTTCCCTGAGTGCCTGTGCACAGCATGGATGGGGAAAAGCTGTGAAGGGTCTCTGCTCTATCCCCTCTTTTCTCCATGCTGCTGTGCTGGACTCTGGTAAGGGTAAAAGTGAAACTTCATGTGATAATATCATAATTATTATTAGTCTTGGGTGATATCCCAAAATGACATCAAGCTCACTAGAACATATAATAAGTCATTAAGAGGATTAAACCGAACTTAAGCTCTTCCTTGCTGTCAATATGTATTGCTACCTACTGGCATCTGAAACTGAGGAGGGCAGTCTCTGTCAGTCAGAGCCTGGTTTTCATTTCCACCAAAGGAATTTCACAGAGGCAAATCCATCAGTTTCAGGAGAGATGGTCCTGGTTCGAATGAGTACAAAAAAGATGAGAATCAGGCTCCTAATATTAATATGTTAACTTTCTGCTTGGCTACCCACCATAATTCCTTATTCATGCCTTAAAGACATGGATGCCGGTTTGGTTTCTGGATATAGTTAAACAGGAGCCTCCTCAAGGAATTTTGCTGGGAGGAAATTGGTAGTGTACTGCTCTGTGCCTGCGGTTGGTGTACCTGAAGGCTCATCAGTGCCCTACTCTGCTTTTCCTATATATCATCTTTGATGTGCACCTGATGGTCTCTATTTCAAAAGCATGTGAGGGTTCAGGCTCACGGTGGCCTTGTGTGAAGGGACAGTATCCCATTTTACATGGGATTACATATTCACTCTGCCAACCTTTAAGCTTCTGTCTTGGCACATAGGAGCCTTAGGCTCCTTATAGAGTCAGTTAAGTCCCCTGCCACCTAAATTAGGTATTCTGAATTATCACAAGAGATTAAAAACCTGACTTTCAAGCATAGTTTCTAATTTAGGGATATGCTATTCCTGGTTGTTCTGGGAGCACCTTAACCTTGATTTTCATATGGCAAAAACGGAGGTCCCACCAACTTGACATGGAGTTGGAGGTGTTAGAGGCCAGGCCTCCAGCTGGGCAAGCAAAACCAAACACCACAAAGCCAGTTTTGAAAACCAATCCTGCAGCTCTCTGCCAAAGGAGGCCTTGGTTAACTTGTGGGGGATTGCTCCTCTACATTTTGAGCCCAAATGCCATACCTTAACCACAGTACTATCCTTTCCTCTTGATGAGAGAAGTTACAGAAAAGTCTGGAAGCTACAGGCCAAGTCCAAGTGTTTCGTATGGAGTTTTTAAACAATAGTGCAAACCTCAAGCAAACAATGTTATGGGAAGGTATTGGCTATTTAAAGAGGAGGGAAATGATTTATTGGGAGGAAGGGAATATGTTTTTCTTCCTACACAGATATATCTTTTGCTTGTAATGACAAAGTTATGAATAAGCATGTTATTTCTTGATCTGTAATCATTGAATTTTTTCTCTAAATGTTCTTGTGGTTGCCTTGCCTGTCTCTGAGAAGTGCAGGGTTTTATTGATCATCATGGTGTTGTTAACTATATAGCATTGATTTGGTCTTTTACCTTTTCCCTCCTCTTTGTTTTTTTTAATTTTTAACATTTTCACTTTCTTTCCCACCAGGTCTGCCTTCCTGCTTAACATTGTGTTCTGTCTTTCTTGTAGTGAAATATATTTCTGAAATACTATAAGCTATGAAACGTGCTGGGCCATGCACTTAATGTCCCTCACATATCTTCAGTGTATATCTGGTGGAGTGAGCAACAAGCACTGCTGGAAACTTGCACCATCTAAAAAGAGTTTTGTGTAATGAAAGAGTAGGCAGAAAGGTAAATTTTAAGGCCATAATCTGCCTTGTTTACTCAGAAGGCAAGGAAAACAGGGTTCAGAGAATAAAATAACTACATAACTGCAATATTCAATACTGCTGGATCCATAGGCAGAAATGAGCCCTAACTAGCAATGCTGGTGAAGTACCATAAAAAATGAGAAAGTAAAAGCTATGAAATAAGCTCAGATAAAATAAAGTTAAGAAAACTGATTTTTTTTTTGTTGTACTCTCTTTCAGTTGCTTTATTCTCAGACATTGCTACATAAAACAAAACCAAAATCAGTGGGGAATTCTGAACTTTCCAGCCTGAACTACTTGATAGTGTAGAAACAAAAGGCCTTTGAAAAGACTTCTACAAATCCTCAGTAAGTCCCTGTATCTTAGACAATCCAGAGTTGACTAACTGAATGATAAAAATGTAAACTTCCATATTTGTGCTCAAAGATAAAAAAAGTCTCCAAATGAGCCTCAAGTTTTCTTGTGAATCAGATCCAATTTCCTTAATCTCTGCTTCCTGACCAAGCAGAAAACTACAAGGGTTACATACTAACCTATGAACAGAAGATTTCACAAGCCCCAAATGAGTAGGTTTCTTCTCTGTATTACTAAGATTATCTGCCTTGAAAGAAATACTTTTAAACTGAGTTGTCATTTCTCTATCCCTTGCCCTCTTTATGATGTTGAAAGGCATCATGAGAAGATTTAACCTCTAAATAACATTGCCTTGCTCATATCATCTGGATTGTCAATTCTGGGTCTTCACTATTTTTGCATGAACATCTGCTGGCATCTTGTAAGGATGTCTGTCAATACTTCTCAGGCACTGATTAAAATCACCAGGAGGAGGTGATGTGAAGGACACACTCAGTGCTGGATAGCTTTGGAGCAGAGGTTTCCTTCTTCCAACACATTAATTAATTTAAACTCCAAACAGACAAGTGCTTTCTAGGAGAATATATGGATGGAAACACAGAGCCATCATTCCCTGACTCCTTGTAAGCTAAGTGAAGGATGATGTCATGCCATCAAATGACACCAGAGTAAATCCAGCCACCTCGATTATTCTGAGGGTACACTGCCCCACATTAGGACAAAAACTTGACATTTTGGGCACACACAAATCACAAAGAGCTAAAAAAAAAATAAAAATCTGTCTTTTAATGTTTGGGTTTTATTTCCACATGGTAGGTCATTTTCAGCTGATACTCTGTGAGCAGTACAGCAACCTGTCATGTCTGCTCACCTTCAGATGCGTTTGGACATTCTGAAGAAGGCTGTGTTGCTTGTGTCTGTCATCACTTGTTGGTGCAACTTTTTAATTAAAAACTGACAAGATCGAGAAGACTCACTATGCAGTTGTCAGTGATTGATTTACAAGAAGTTTCTTGAAAGATCTCTTTATGAATGGAGGTTCTTTGTTATTCAACCAAAAGAAGAGCACGCAAATCCCAGACGTTCTCATAATCTGAGAAGGCATTTGTCATGACTGAGTGAGAGTATTCATTTGAAGTGCTCAGGAAATTTGGCACGATAGGTCCCATTTCAAAATCAATCCATTTTCTCAGCCTTGGGGGCACAAAGTGAGACACAGAGGAGAAATCTGACATCATCCAGTTGTCTGACAAATCAAATGACTAATAGAGTTGTTGTTCAAACACAACGTTGGGATGGGCAAATGATTCACAGCACTATCCAGGGAATGATCTATGTGGAGTCTCTGGAATGCGAAGTCGGTCAGTGGTATATTTAAAAGACTGATGTGCTGCTCACCTCTATCAGTAACTGCTTGCATTTGTGTTAATTTCTTTGGTTAAAATTGTCTACACAATGCTGTTGGGAGAGTTCCACAACAATTGAAGATTATGTTTCTATGATAAACATTTTTGTGGTCATTTGTTCAACTTCCTAATTAACCCTCTTCCACTGTATTAATCAGCTGGCAAAAGACAATTTCTGCAAATTTTTTGTTCCCACAACCCTGTATGTTCATCAAATCACTTCATCAATAATCAGAGTTCATTTTTACAGAAGAGATCAATATGTCCCTTTTATGGATGCTAAAATGAAATCAGGTGTTCCTATGTACTAGTGTACTATCACATCTGGCTTGAGAGTGCAAAGCCGGCCACTGTGGCAGACAAGGTTGGCTGATGTGGTGGTAGAAACCTCAGCACTAGCCCACACCAATTTCCTTGTAACTTATATGGTGGAGTTTCGTGAGGGATCTTAAGGAGAAGTGTAGTATATACAGGTAATATGAGAATTTAATATAACAGGAAAGTTCTACCTTTTGGATTGGAATAGGAGGTGCATGCATTAATCACATAGCTTTAAGTCTCCAGAAAACACTCAGTGTGTGAATAGCTGTATAGCAGATTCCAGAACCTGTGTTTTCACAGAGAGGCAGGGAGCAGGTTGCTATAACCATGAAAATATTCAGTCTCAAGAAATCAGAACAAGCTCCTATTTTAACAGAAGTGCAGACTATAAAATTGCAGTGTGTGGCTAGTGACCCTCACAAGCAGTGGTACAAAATGACAGATTGCAGTCCTGCAATGGTGCCAAGGAGCAAAGCTGAATTGTGTTGTGATGTCTTAGAGCTTGAAATCAATTTTCAGAGATAAAATGGAAACTAGCAGAGCAGCAAGCAGATGTGGCATGTGAGGTTTCTAAGAAAGTTACTGTCTGGAACAACTTTGCTAAAGAAAGCAAATCTTAATGGTCTTGTAGAATTTCTATACTTAGAACCACATCCTCCACACCTCTGCTTCCTGCAACTGTTGCTGCCGCTCGTGGGCTCAAATATAGGCCATGATCACTGCCACCTCACACCACGCAGCTCTGTGGTATGCAAGTGTTGGCAAGCTGTGCTTAGCACTGGGACTTGCCAAGTTTCCCAGGCTGGGCTTACATTAGGAGCTGGAAGATTTGGGGTCAGCACTTCATATGAGGCTAGTTTTGAGGGCTATGAAGACCCCAAGTTGCAATAGTAAGTGTGAATTTGCTATTATTTGATATTTTAAAGAAGAGTAACTAGTAGTTACTAGTGTGCCTTTTCTCAGAGAGAAGGTTTCACTGGCACTCGTAGAGACCTCTGCAGTCTGTCCCAGAAGAACCACCAGAATGCAGACCGAGAACATTTAGAGAACACTTTCAAGAGAAATAGGGAATAATGAATACACCACACTGGCCACTCTACTAAGGCAAAGCTACTGAGCTCTAGGTGAATGAATTACTGAAGAACAAGCTGGATCACCTCACTGCAAGTATTACAGGCAGAGGCTCTGAATTTTACGTGGTGATTATGTATTTGCAAAGCACCCAAGGCTGCAGTGCAGGCACTGAAGACAGCCAAATAAACAGCCTAAAATCCATTGTAAGCTCCTTTGATCTTGTGTATGCATTGGGATTCAGTCAGGAGATTCATGAGAGCTGCCACTGTTGCACAAACCAGCAGGGCTGAAAATTGCACAAGAACCCAGCACAGAGAGGAATACTGAATAAGCCACTGAGCCATCGTTGTAACAAAGTCCTTCCCCTTGCACAGGACTCTTGCAAGACTCTTTCTGATTCCTGAGGCTGTAATATTCTCCTGTACAAACAGAACTGGGAGTTCAATGGAATTGCCAACCTTCAAACTGATGTCCTCTATTTTTAAGGGCCACCACAGCCCCTGCCCCCTCCAGCTAATTTCCCTGTCTTGCCATACTCCAAAGCACCCCATCACTTCTACATGAAGACCTACAGCAAGCAAAAGCAATTTGGATTACACTTTACTGCCTTGTCTGGACTCCAGAGCATGAACTGAAGATGGAGCAGTATTAAGGGAGCAGTTTTGTTTCATTTAGCATGAGGACTGGTTTTAAGAAAGTATAACTTTAAATCCCTTCCTCTTTTTAAAAATCTGCTTTAGGCTTTCTGATGCCAAAGCTCCCCTGAAGCAGTAAGTAGTGCACACAGACAGAATGACCAACATTTAGTTCAAAAAGAAAAAGGAACAAGAGAGGGATCTGTTCCAGCAACTACTGGACCTAATCCAACAGAAGGCCCTAAAGCATTTCCCGGAGAATCCTCAGAGGACTGAAATGGAGCTCATTGCCCTGGAAAGGGCCCTGACACAGACATTGCAGGGAGGAGTGTCATGGATCAGCTTCCTTTGTGATTGTCTCTAATGACTGCACCCCGGAGTGCTGCACTCTGGAGAAGATATACCATTCAGGCGGTATTGGAGGGCCATCCCACAGCATGCAATCGCAATCCCACCACTAGAACATGGATGACAACAGAGGCATTACCTACACTGGTCATTCTTAACCTGTGGTCTGTGTTTTGCAGACCTCCAGCACTTTTCGAGCAGAGGTCCTGATTTGTATTCAAATAACTTACACCATCCTCTTGCTTTATTACTTACCTACCTCATTACCAGAAGGTCAGTCCACCAGGGTCTCGTTATTCAAGAAACAATGTGCTACCTATATTTTTACATTTATTTTCTGTTATTGTTTATCACAGAATAAACTTATCCTGATACCACGCAGTTGTACATTTTCATTGCAGTACCACCTAAAAATAGCATAATATTCTTCCATGCTGTTAACTGCAAGAATGAGTAAATGCAAGCACATATTCTTGGTTACATGACATTCCTTCTCTATTTTCTGGTCTCTAAATGGGAAAATAATGCCTCCCTGATCCTGTTTCCTTGACCATACGAGGCAACTTGCCAATGTATCCTTTTTGGCTTACATATGTCCGGAGGATCTCTTGACCTCCTGATCCCCAGTCCTTCAGCATCTTTCTTTACACTCATAAATGTGCAAAAGCCGTCAGACACTTAGCATGACAGACTCAAGATGCTAAGAAACATCAGCTTTTACATAGGCATTACTACTGACTCAGTAGCTACTGACTTATTCCAAAACATATTCATAGCGCTCTGCAAACTCATAATTCAGAATTAGACCACTGTTTTCTTCTGTCCAACCAACTGATGAAGAGTTTTAGAAAGCAGGGAAGCATAAGGCAAGGTGTTTTTTCTATAATAGTATGAAGTACTGAACTGACATATGTCAAAATCCACTAAGAATAACCACTCTCACTGGTTGATGTCTTTGCCTGAAGGGTGTGAAAGGAATTTGGGTTTGGATAAATTATCTGTTCACCAAAGCAGGAACCTGTGTTTTGGGGTATGTGATTTAGTTTTGTGTGGTCAACTTATTTTTTATGTTATTATTAGTAATCAAAGTATTCATGTATCAGCTGCTAAAGGTACCTGACAAAGCCCATTTGTTGGAAACTGTTTAGAATGCAGTGTAACTAATATATTTTTTTGCATTGCTATGTCTTATTAAGTGATACAGCAGCATCACAGGAATCACAAACGCCTGTGTAACAGCAACCTCCACAGGTGATCAGTCATTGTAAAAAATGGATTTCTACAGCGATTAGCAATTTGGAGTGGTATCTGTAGAGAAGCTTTGTGTGAGTGCCTGTTGCTGATGCAGACAGGAATGGAACTTTTAGCAATAGTCACTCTCTTTGGTGCCCCAGGATGGCATTTGTACCCTGCTACACCCATCACTGCACCCAAAGTAGTGCTGCTCTGAGCAGGACTGTGGCAGGTAAATGTTCTGCTGAAGTACTAGCTCGGATTTTTCATAATCAATACTGTGAGAAGAAGCAGAGATATTAATTTCCAAGCCCCCAGACCCTACAGTTTACGGTGGCCATCCCTTAGTGTACTGCCAGGGAAACCACCAGGTGCAGAACAAAGGGGCATATCAACAGAGGCTAACACAGCAGTCAACCGGGAGGATACTATAAACCAACAGGGCTTGGGTATACTTAATGCCACATAGTTTAATGATATTTTAGCAAACAGAACAACACAACACAATATCTATGTGTAAATGCACAGTTGTCACAGAAAACAATACAATGTTAGTTCCACAGAGGGGATCTCTGCCTTAAACACTTCCAGAGTGGACAATAATCCAGCCCAGCAGCTATCCTGCAAATCATCCTCCCATTAAAAAGAACTGTGTGAACGCACAGACAACATGCATTACAAGGTAGCCCATGGAAATGTTTCAGGAGCCTTTTGGCTGAGATCCAGCCTTGAGTCAGCTGAGCCTCTGCAGGAATGCTGGGCTTCTCGCTGCAAGCATTGTCTTTGGGCTGACAGCACCACAGCTGTGAGAAAGCACACCAAGGAGCCTTGGCAGCACACTCCTCTTTACTTGGTGCAGAATATTGGTGTAACATATGATGTTTGGAGTAACTATTGGAGTTATCATTAAAACTCTATAAATGTGATGATACTCCTCCACTGCCTGAGGCTCACAGAACCATCAGTTTATCAGATATGAATGCGAGAATCTGGATCACACTCCAGAATTTTTTCATGTCATCCCAGCATAGGCTGCCTTAAAAAAAAAACAAAAACCAAAACCCCAAAAGATAAATTAAAAAGGAAATTCTTGAATAAAGACAAAAAGTTCATACCATATATGGCCAGGAATATTTGAGGAAGACATGCTGATTATTAAAAAAAAAAATAAAAAAATATATCTACACAGATTATTGCCAATTTTTTTTCTGACAAACACTTTTGGCATGTCTCATCTGATGGTGTCTAGTACTTCTCAAGCACTAAAAAGAACTGATGTAGAGACAATTAAAATAAATTGAATCCGTCTTGTGACCCCATTGGGAATTGGAATTTAAGTGCCAGAATGCTATCAGCATTTTATCACAAGCTTACGCACTTCCCAGTGGTCTTTCTGTCTCTTGGATTTGAAGATCACACCCCTTGAACAGAACACAGGAACTCCAGAAAGGGAGGCAGGGAAACCTTTATAAATATATAACCAGGGAAAAGGATAGATCCAGTAGACTAAAAGCATGACAAGCATGGGCATGAATAAAAATCATATAATTACTGTATGGTCAGAATCATAGTTGTTGTGGGGTGGTTTTCTTGTAGCTGCCCTCTAAACTGCAAGGGATGACATTCTTGCCTTACTGAAACAAGTGGGATTTGTGCCATTGACTTTAAAGACAGCTAGGGTTTTACCCCATGTAATGAGCTATGAAACAAAGCCAAAAAAATCCCAAGTGTTCCTTGAACTCTGATGAACTGGAAATCCAGTTTCAAACTGCAGAGCCCATGTTCAGCTCAGTGTGAAACAGATGCAAAGCAGAGGCTGTCATCTGCAGATATACATCCGTAGGGGAGCTAGTCCGACAGAAAATTTTGGGAAAAAAGAAAAACACCCCCCAAAAAATCTGTTTTTCCTGTTGGTCTTGCTACTGCAGCTGTGTTCAAGTCAGTATGCCTCTCCAGTTCCTGCCAGTCCAAGAGTCTTTTCCACCTTTTTCTTGAAGGAAAGCATTTGAAGCATCAAAGGCTTTTGCTAAAATTTTGCCTGTTCATGTCCCAAGCTAAACAGGTGAATTATTCTTAACAAAAAGGAAAATATCATTTATTACTGTATTTAGAAGATAACCAGGTACATGGTCATTTTTATGATATATGGGAGTTCCCTGTAGAGAATTTTCCCAAATACAAGTCCCCGTTTAATAGAAGAGATTCTTCTGTTGATGATTCTGTAACACAGAAGAATTTGGGGTTTAAACATCACATTTATTATATGCTATGTATGACTTTATATGCCAGTGTAATAGCTAATTGTACAAAAAGAATTGGCTGTGTTGCCTCATTGGCAGTATAAATAAAATTATTTACAGAAAGAGTATGTGCCCAGTGGCTGCAAACTCCTTTCTAGAAGGAATCTGGAAGGACCTTACTTTCTGGAGGAAATCCTCAAGTGCAATAGTTAGTAGGCCATTTTTACTATCCTCTCCCTCTTCTATCATTAATGTGTCCTCTCATGCCCACATTCATTTTATATTGATCTCAGCGGACTTCAAACTCAAAGAGCTGAGAGTGGCAGAATGATACTCTACTATGGGGAAATGAGAGAAATACGTTGCAAGCAGAAAGCAATAATGGATTTGGGGGCTTGCCTTCCTCTGTTTCCTTCCCCTGCGCCTTGTACAAGGGAGGTTTTACATCTCCCTTGAGCAGACATTAACAGCGTAGGGAATATCTGTCTTGGAGTAACCGACGTGTGAAAAAATAAGCCAGAGCTGGCCCTGAGGGCGGGATGTGACATGAGGTGGCTGCCCACTGCACAGACTTGTCCATCTTTTTAAGTGACTAACTGCAGAACTGGCAGCATAAGGAACAATCTGAAAGCTGGGAGGCATCCTAGATTCATTCCTGACTGAGAATATTGAGAAATACAGGCAGCCAGGGACCAGAAGACTTGCAGAATATTCCTCGCCTGATTTGCTGACTGAAGTTAGGAAATCTTATTATAGTCAGGCCTCGACAACAACATCCTGAAAACATTTAGCAATAATATGTTTCCATTATATTTACAATATATTCCAAGACAGCTATCCACATACTGTAGGCCATCAGTAGCATGAGATTATCAACACCCTCTCCCATGTGTAAAAGCACAGAGACAGAAACTTTCACCTAAATTCCAGCCCTGTAGCTTTTTAGCAGTTGGATGTTTCTGTTTAGTCTTTCCCTGGATTTATTAAAATTGCAGTGGTACAAGAGCTCCCTGAAATTTTTATTCTGTACTATAAAGCTTGATAAAATATTTTGCAAGCAGCGAAACACAAGTGAGATATTAATGGAAGCACAAAGCTGTATCCTGGATACAGTATGGTCCATTTACCTGTATCAAGGAGAAATGTCACACTGCAATGTGTGTGTGTGTGTTACCGTGAGATAACACATGCCTTATGGGAATTAGGAAACACTTTGCCTTGCTTGTGCCTTCAGCAGAACGACAAGAATTATCTCATGGTAATAAGTAACCCAAAATGTCTAATTCTTGCAAGAAAGTGGCAAGGAGAAAACAAACAATTACTTCATTGTTATGAAAGATCACGTTCCTTCCCACTGACAAAAATGTTAGTGATTGAAGATGCCTTGGGAATGTATCTACATGCCCCTACCTAGTATGTCTATGGGTGTGCAGTTTATTATGC
The DNA here is from genome assembly GCF_003984885.1 of Neopelma chrysocephalum. Classification (NCBI taxonomy): domain Eukaryota; kingdom Metazoa; phylum Chordata; class Aves; order Passeriformes; family Pipridae; genus Neopelma; species Neopelma chrysocephalum. The sequence goes on from NW_020897717.1 coordinate 12,913,193, forward strand.
ATACAGGTATAAATGTATAGAGATAGGTACCATTTTCAGATGTGCATAGACATTTGAAAAAAACCTTTATGCCTATACCTAATAAATTATACACGTATATTTAACTTTATAACTGTTTAACATGATGTTACTCTTTAACTGGAATTCGGGATTGCTTTGAACATATGGCACTATTGTACCTTTTTAAATGTCCTAAATGTTAATGCTACAAGATGAAAATGGAGCTTTTACTACAAGGATTTGTGTATAGGTTCATAACTCAGTTTCAGAAGCATCTAACAAGAAGCATTTAATTTTGAAAACAACCAAATAGGCATATTTTAAATGATTTTATCAATTTCTTCTATAAATGGTAATTAGTTTTTAACAGACTTTTAGAAAGACGCAGCTTTAATCCCGAGAATAATACCTTTTGTCCCCAAAATTTATTGTTTTATAGGTATTGAACCTTCTCTTGATTAGAGCAAACTGCAGGATTGTGACATATCATAAAGCACTTCCCTGCATACTTAACTTTTGAGCTTACTGCAGACTTACATGCATGAAATCTGGCACAGAGAAGCAGGGACATGACTATCTCATTATTTTCATCATCTCTGGGAAAAATTCTACCATTCTCAGCCTTAGGTTCTTTAGGAATTTGCCAGAAGCAAAAAAAAAACCAAAAACCAACCAACCAATCAAACAAAAATAGAAAAAGAAGAAAAGAAAAAAGTATGGGACTTAAGGAATAGAATGGTTTTATGTTAATTATTGATTTGTTTTTTTTAGTGTACATGACATGTCCCTCGAGATTGATGAGATAGCTATAGAATATTAACAACCTTTACCCAGACTAACGTTAGGCAAAATACTAACAACAAAAATTGCATTCCTTTAGTCTTATTATTGGTAAAAGATCAAAGAACAAATTTGTAGCTTCATAAACATGGGCCTTGAGACAAATTCCTCAGACCAAGGAGAGGGAATCAGCCCCTTCATTCATTTACAGAATCTGGCCTTCAGTGCTCATTATTATTTGATACACGACTAACACAAACATATTGCAGCCAATGGCTTGCTCATGAACTATGCATTAGGACAACTGCTTTGAGTACCAGCTGCCTATAATTTGGCCTGATTTGTTAGATGGCAGCATTGCTAATCCCTGTCTGTGCAACTCTCCAACCCACAGGAAGATTTCAGGATGGTTAATTCATGCAGTTTATGAACTAGACGAACACTTATACAGATATTTGCAAAACTTTCTCACTATCTAGATATGCTTGCAAAGGAAATTCTGTTGATCAGCATTGTCAGAGGAAGCAAAACTGCATTTTTATTGAACTCAGGACCCAAAAATATAAGAAAAAGAAGAGAGAAGCTTGGATTAACACATAGAAAGTGTGGTTCCACAAAAAGAAATTCTTGGTAGCCACGGTAACATCCTGCATGTGAGAAGATTAAGTTTTGGGAGTCTCTCTCTACTGTAGACTTTCTGGATAGGCTCATATATTCTTTTCATGCTTTTGTTGCCATTAGTATGAAGGGCATGAGATTTCCTAAGAATCCCAAGACAGACAGGTAAAAGTGAATTTTGTAGTTGCACTGAGCAAGGCTGAAGGGAGGAGGACTGGTAAGATCAGTGAAGTGCAGATGGGGATAAGAAAAGAGTTTACTTTCTTTCCCTCTCCCAAAAGCAACAGCACTTTCCTTTCCTCTGAGAAGGAGCAGCCCCAACCTTCTCTCCTGTGTCTCTCAGGCTGCTGGGAATAGAGGCAAAGACTTAGATAGTGGCATAGTCATGCTGCAGGAAAACCAAGAGCAAGGGTAAAGAGAAGGACGAGATGGGATAGGGAGGGCTTGGAGCGCTGCTGCTAAGTAGTGGTGCCAGCAGCTGTGCTATCAGGGGGTAGGGATCAGGTACTCAGGCTAGGACAAACCGTGCTGGCTGTGCTAACTCTGGAAGCCTGCCCCCCTCCCAGGGATGCCTGCTGCTGTGGGCCTTCTTTAAAGCTTCCCAATTGCATGGGATATGAGAATTATAATGAGAAAGATGCTCAGGAGGCATGGTAAAAGAGGTTGTGTAAGTACAGAGATAGGATTATCATAGAATCATATAATGGTCTGGGTTGAAAACGACATTAAAGACCATCTAGTTCCAATGGCCCTGCCACAGACAGAGACACCTTCCACTAGACCAGGTTGCTCAGAGCCCTATCAAACCTGACCTTGAACACTGCCAGGGATGGGGCATCCACAGTTTCTCTGGGCAACCTGTTTCAGTGCCTCAGCACCCTCACAGTCAAGAATTTCTTTCTAATATCCAGTCTAAACCTACCTTCTGTCAGTTTGAAGCCATTTCCCCTTGTCCTATCATTCACTACATGCCCTTGGTAAGAAGTCCCTCTCCAGCTTTCTTGCAGGCCCTGGAAGATGCTCCAAGGTCCTGCCAGTCTTCTCCAGGTTGAACAGCCCCAACTCTCAGCCTGTCTTTTCATCTTGTCAAGGAATTCCCATATTCATTGATGGCATTGTTTTAGATCTATATTAAGGGGCCCAATCAGTACTTTTCTGTAGCCTTTCATTAGTGGTTTTTGTATTGATGTCACAATAAATGACTCTACAGTGAGTATGTGATTGTTAAATACTAGTTAATTTTGTTGGACCATCTTCCCTAAATTAACAATATTTTATTGGCTTTGTCCCTTGGTATTCCACTCCCACCCTGATATTTACTATGCCCATTTATTGCTTAATTTGAATTTTAGACTGCTCTGCCATTTGTCCTCCACATCTCCACATGCTGTATACCGGTAATAACAATAACCAAGATCCATATTCTGAGCTTGTTAACAGAAGGATAAATTTGAGGCTTCTGTGTAGGGTTCACCAGAGATCTAGAGAGCTTACAAGAACCACGATTCTGACACTGAAGTTGCATATATATGCACTGCTTTTAGTGCAGATCATGTAACATCAAGGCTTTTTTGTATGAAGCCTTAAATTCACTAGCCTCCTGATCTCTCTCAGAGTATTAAAACAAATGAGTCTTATAAAGATTAAGTAGCACTTGTAATTAGTACCACAATTACAATGAGAGTGGAATCTATCACCATGCACTATTTAGATATTATTACTATGTATTAACATTTGCTTTGGCCTGTGAGATGAGTCACTGTCTGCATTAATGATGATGGGGACCAGATTGTCTGCTGGTATATACTGGGATAGCCCCAGCAGGGTTACCAGAGAGGAGCTGTCTTACAGCCTCAGGGATTATGGCCCTGGCAGCTCTACCATGAGCCTCACTGGGAGTCAGATCCCGTCTCTAGTGTGTTTTCTCTAGAAGGTAAATAAAATGAATAGCTAACTAGGAATGAAAATTAGGGAAGGAAAAAATACTTGCACAAATGTGTGGTTCACTTTTGGTGATTCAAGTTTACTGTACATGCTACATCAAAACAAATCTTTGCAATTACATTTTTCTTGGGGGAAGGGAGGTGGTTTCTTTTCTGAACTCCTACACCCTGGTTAAAAGCTTAAAGCAGGCTGAGTTGTGCAAGGTTGTGTTGAGACTGATTAGACAGGAAAGCGCGCTGTGACACTCCCATCCGTGTGAAAGAAGAATGAACCAGCTCCTGAAGTCCGTCCTTGCTGGAGTTTGATCTTCCTCCTACATGTTCATGTCAGCAGTCCTGATGCAGGAGCAGCAGATGCATCCAGTTCTTACTCAGCAACAACTGCTATGGAAATTAGAAGGAAGGGTGCAGGCTCAGCTGTTTTTTATCCATCAGGATTTGAACTACTGCAAGTTCTCTTTCTAGTAAAAACTCAGTAAAAACTGACCAGGAGGCCTTAAGATTTCTTCCAGTGCATTTTCAGTGTACTTCTGTGGGGCAAATATGAACAATAGATGAGTAGTGCCAAAAGTTAGGCTTATGACACAAATCTAACTTGAAAAATTTGTATATATATTTCAGTTTTGCAACATGGCATTGTCAAAGATGGATTTGCAAACCATACTGGAAAACATTTTGGTACCCCAGTGAGATCTTCTATCCCACACTTCATTGCAATCACATCGGGTCTGTGAAAAAATGAAATTATTCTCTCAAGTAAACCATTAGCTTACTAAACTTATTCTCAGATATTCTATTTAGATTTTTAGTGCTCCTAAAAGGTGCTGGAATTTACAGTACTTCAGCTATATGCCCTTAGTTCATTTTACATCACTATCACCAACACTGCGTAGCTGAGTTTTGAATATCCCAGAATAAAGACTGGCATTTTCTTCCATCCCTGTAAGCACCGGCACCATCACAGAGTGTTTTCACTGACTTTAAACTAAGCTCATGATTTAGAGAGGGGAACAACTTTTCCTGTAGCAACAGAGGCATATCAGGTGCCAGATAGGAACAACTGGCCATGGTTAACCTCTGATAGATTTGAACAGTGACCTAGATATCAGAAGCAGCATAGCACCTAACAACATGAAATACAAACAAAATCCATAACCTTTATTAAATATAGTGTTGCATTTCATCCTACTGCAGATACGTCATTATCGTGCTGTGGGCAAAGATGAAAATAGCATGCCTGATATTATGTATTTATATAATGCATAATAATGCTTAGCATACGTAGAGCACTGTTCATTCTCAAAACACTTAAAATCATTTAAACCTCAAAGAAACTGTGAGCTAGAGCAGTATGTTGCTTCTATTTGGGGTTTTTTATCATTATTTTTCCACTAAAACTTATAAGTGCATCACGTCAAGGAACAATAGACCTATGGTCAAATTCTGGTCAAATTACTTTGGTGAAACTGCTAATTATCTTTGAAGCCAATGGAAAATTTCCAGCACTATGACCAAAATCAGAACTTGGATCCTATTCATACATGCCATAAAGCTGAATTGTTATTGGATGGCTTGGTACATCTAAAAATAAACCCTTTGGTTTATTTTTATCTCATTCTGGAAATCGGGTTGACATTGTTTCTTACTTCTCTGGATAACTTAAAAAGTAGAATCTGACAACATGCTGCTTTTCTTGTTTTCTGTGTTCTCCTCCCCATTTCCAGGCACCCTTATTTCACAGGCTGGGAAAGCAAGATGACATGGTTTTGCACGGCAATGGTACTGGTGGCAGACTTGGGCCCTGTACAGTCAGTTATCACATCTCAGCAGTGACCAGGCAACTCAGAGTAAGGTTCCCTTTGCTCTCCCTGCACTTGACTTCAAAGTGTTGTTTTTGTGCAGACATTTAGTCAATTCAGAGTGAACTCTGATGCCTTGCAATTCTCATCTGGTTGTTTGACACCCCCTTAGGACTCTTTAAAGGAGACCTCTAGAATGAGTCCTCTTTTAAATCCATCGCTGAAGCTATTGCAGATGAGGTTACTGCCAGCTCCAGCTCAGTGGCTGTTACAGGAGGTCCAGACGGCCTTTCTCTGCTCCTGATTACCTTGGAGAAGGCGGGACGGATTTCAGGTTAGTCTTCAGTCCACTGTCAAATACAACAGTGGTCAGTACAACTCATGGCAGTAAGCAGTTATTGGCCACTTTGTTTGACATTCAAGTTCTGAGAGAAATAAAATTTACTTTCTCTCATGGAAGTAGTGCATTCATTTGAACAGGTCATTGTGGTTGAACTGTTAAAAAGTCCAGGAATGCCTGTGTCAGTTCTTCCCCTCCAACATTTTATTCTATCCTGTCATTTTGTCAATTAAGGCTATTCTGCTAGTTCAGTGCAGTCAGCGGAAAACAAAACGAGGAGTCTGCTTTTTCTGGGGGGGGTGGGAGGGCTAGGGGAGAGATGGAAAAAAAGTACCACACAACCCCAGTCATATTAAGTCTCTAAAGTGGTAGAATGACTCAGTAAAAAATGAAACCTAGTACACTCAACAAGGTATTTTAACCAAACAAAATATTACAAAAATAAATCCTAAATAAGTAAAAAAATACACCCATCCCCTCTCCCCCCATACACATGCTTAAATGCTGCAGTTAGGAGTTTAGCTCAAATCTTTCTTTCCTTGCTCTCCTTAAAATGGGCAGAGGAAAGACTCCTCAAACTGACCCCATGCTCCCTGAGGATTACATAGGGTCTTTGCAACAGTTAGGGACTTTCCTGTTACAGAATCATTTATTGCATCAACTCGTAGCAAAACCAGGAACTTGTTACTGGATCAAAAGCTGTTCTTCCTTGGATCAGAATATGCAATACTGCTGCAGGATAGCTTCGCACCTTTCTGCATCAAGGAGCTCTTATTGTGCTACTGTAGAATACATCTTCGGAAAAATTAGATTTTTGCCAGGGGTAGCAGCTCTATTTAGCACAGAGTTTCTGTTTTCACAGAAACCACACCACTGAAGTCTGCAGAGGGCAGATGCAGAGTGAGAACATCTGTGACCACTTAGGTTAATTGCCTTTCCCAACTCTTCCCCCACTTCTGGTCTCTGGTGGCCCTCTAAAGATCAATGGCAGATCACCAGGCATCTCGTTGAAGGCTTTCTGTCATCCTTCCCCATCTCCTGGGGTTATCTAAAGCTGGGTTTAAAACAGTACCCAGAGGGTCCCTAAGGACCACTTTTAGGAGCCTGCTGTCTCCTTTGTCCCTGGCTTCCTCTCTGTTCCTGGACAGGCTATTTAGTCCCTCTGCTTCTCAGATCTACAGATGAGCAACAGCTAGGAAAGCTTCCCAGCTCTGATGCAGAGGTGCATTATGTCTTGTGTGATAGCTCAGATACAGCTATGATAGGAATTGTGTAAGTACCTGATTTAAATAGTTATTTTACTCTTTAACATGTTTTCATAACAAATAAATATTTTCAGATAAAGAGAATACCAAGATATTGCATATACAGATACATTACAGATACTTCCAACATGCTACACTGTTTTCATTGTTATTACTCTCTGATACATAGTCTTTTCTAAGAATATTAATGTTTCCCAAAAAAATGAATAGCAAAGAAGATATTGTCAATGCTGATGCATGAAAATGATTTAAGCCTTACCTCCTTTGCCAAGATACTTAATCTAAACTCAAGCTACAAAAAGAAAAAAAAAAAAAAGGAAAGAAAATGAGACTTTTTTAAAAAGAAAGTTTGAAACCACTACTGAAAGCCACAACAGTCAAAAAATGCTGCAGCAAATGAAATCAAGGGGTGAAATTCATGCAGTTGCCATTGCCCCAGGTTTCATTGTGGTTCTAACTCAGTGCTACAGTGGCTTGCTCGTTTCCTTTCTGAAACTTTTCAGATGTGGGAAGAGGTTGGCTCTGTGGATGAAGAGACTGGGGGTGTCAAAAGAAAGATGAGATATCAAAGCCGAAGGAAACAACCAAAACTACCTATTTTTAGCAATGAGAACCAGTGCAGAGATCTTTTAACAAAGTGGGACCGGTTTACAACACACTTCTGGTTTTTTTAGGCCATCAGAGCATGCCCGAGGACAGAGCAACCACCCTTACAAGCTTCTTCAGACCATTGGCAACTTAGGTGTTAAAGAGATAGTTCTTCCTACTCTGGAGTAAATTTGCTGATACCATTTTAGAGGCCTTCGAGATGTGCAAGAATGCTCTGTAACTATAAAGTTGTACTATGATTTTATTATACTCCTCCCAGAGGTCCAGGCTGATCAGTGACAAATGCTGCTTTTATTTATTGTTTCCATCTGAAGTTCCTACATGGGCATTCATGGCAGTTCCTCATAATGGCATCAAAACAATAAAAATCTTCAGTTACTCAGAAAACGTGAAGACACAAACTTAATTACATTTAGGGAAAAATGTCAGTACAACTGACCTTGAGACCAATTCTGGCCTGTTAAGTGCATCTAAAACCTTTTTTTTGTTTTGCATATACATGATAAGAGTATTCACAAGGGGTATGAGTTGCTATTCAAATTAAAAGAAAAAGCTAATTTGTTTGCAGGTTTAAAGTATTTGGGCAAATTATGAGTTCCTTAACTTTTCGCTAAGACTGTACTTTCTAATGATTCTTATGGCAAAATCAGAATCTTGACTGTAACTAATAATATATTTACAAAAGCTACACATATTCAGAGCACATATAATTTTGTCCTGTGTCCCTCATGAAAGTAAACAACCCGTGGAGCCTTGTATCTGTAGTTTGTAATGACTCCAGGACTTCCTAATGCTATTGCAGCCTTATTACGTGCAGCTAGAGGTATTTTACTCTTTCATATTTGCCAGGTCTTTCATTTAGTTTTCCACACTACAGTAGATGTCCTGGTGTAATGAAAGGCAATAAAGACCATGATTTTGCTCTATTTTATTCACATCTCAGTGGTCACCTGTTCCTGTTTTATTACTGAACCTCTCACCCTTTTGCTGTTGAGAACTGAATTTGAACATTGTGGGAAAAGGTTTCATTCAAGTCAGTGTCTGAAATCACTGCTAAGTAGTGGATAGGATCCAGTTACCCTTAAGGTGGTGAAATATCCACACTTAAAGTGCTGAAGTTCAAGTCAGTCACTAAGTTAATGACAGACCATCCAAGGGGGGTCCAGAGGGAGCGCTGGAGCCAGGAAGCCAGCCTTGTGCCTGGCTGGAGGGACCAAGGCTCCTGTGCTTGTCTGGCTGCACTCCTCCCATCCAGCACATCCCTGCAAAGAAAAAGAGCAGGCCTAAGCATCAGCCACCTGGCTTCATGGAGGGGGAGGCATGTGGGCTCGGCTTTACAAGGCACAAAGAAATGAGACTATTCTGCCTGTGTGCTGAGAAGCTGCAGCTGATTCACTGCTGGAGTTCCCCTTGGGAGGGACAAGTGCCTACAAAGCTCACTGACACCTCAGTTTCCTCACTAAACAAAGTTGTCTAGTCACCAATAAACATGCCATTTCTGGCAAAGTGAAGAGAATGAGCGGTTTTCAGAATGATAATGGTGTAAAAGTTTAAATCTTGAGATCTGCATCCTTTCTCTTTGCTGAACCAGCCAGGAACAAAACAACCAGGTACTTGCCTGGGGTTGAGCAGGCGTCTGTGCAAGTGTCTTGGAGCTCAGGGCAAAAGAGCACAACCTCTAGTCAGAGCTTTCTGTTGACATGAGTCTGTTCTTCTCAATTCTGATGTGAGGAACCAAGGCTTCCTCCAGCTTCTCAAAACATGGTCTCCCAAGAAAAATGCTCCTACCTTTCCAAAATGATAGCCTTCCCCTCACTGCCTCGTGCTTCCACCCCTCTACAGCTGCAGAGGCTGTGCTGCTGCCACCAGTGGAGCCTGTGTGTGCTCTGTGACTCATGCTGGGCACCAGGTAGGACTTAATGCTACTTGAAGCAGCAATAACTTCCTGCATATTTTATTGCAGGTCTCAGATAGTTTGGAGCATCCTCCTTCCAGGCCATTTTTGTGCTCAACCCATTGCCTCTCTTCTGTTTTGTCTCTTTGGAGAGTGGCCAGGGGATGATGGGACGATCTCTATCATCACCTTCTCTTCCACGCAGCTCTTCAGTCATTGTCCCTGCATTTTTCCCACCTGGGAGAAAGAAGAAGCCTGTAGTAATAACACAACAAAATTAAACCGAGCTATTAAATGACTGAGTGACCTTATCAACAAGAAAGATGATAATAGTAACAACCACAGCCAAAGCAACTGCAAAGCAGATCTTCAGAAAACAAGAATTATTACATTATTACACTTTCAATTTCTGATGACCTAACATTTTCCTATGAATTACTGACCAAAGCATATTCAAATTGTAAGGCAGGAAGTCTTTCTAAGCTTTCCCTTAGTTGGTGGTGCCATTAAACACACTTAGAAAGACATTGGAGTTTGCACTCCTTTCTTCTCTGACCACAAGCACGTACCTAAATCCATACCATGATGGGTTTACATCAGTGGGAGTTTTGACCAAGTAAGGGTTGCAGAGTCAGACCCCACGCAGAGCCCCAGACACAGCCTTGTTCTTATTTGGGATAAAAGCAAATGCACTTTGATGAGCTAAGCAACTAAACTGGGTTAATATCCAGTTTGTCAACAAACTTGTTTTGACATGCTGGCTAGACCATGGCTGTTTACCTCAAGCAAACCCAATCCTGGATTATTTTGTTCCCAGTAAAAACAAAAGACCCTAAAATTTCCCTTGCAGTCAGTAGTGCCAGCTATGTGCGGAGAGAGCCATGAGCTCACAGAGGCCCTTGCCAGGATTTGGGAGGCTTTGGTCAGAGGACTAGCTGGGAACCTCTGTCATTCCAGACTGACGAATCATGAATGCTCAGAGCAACATGATGCTGAAAGTGCAAACAGCGAGTCCACTTATGCAGCTCATACAACATGGGGATGTTCTCTGCCTGTGCCTGCATCAGATGCAGAGGAAGTTTTCTAAACATGTGGAAAACTCCACTCTAAGCTGACCAGTGCTGAGGAGCTGGGGGCACCTCTTGAGTCACACCAGAATTAATACAGCCAGAATAAAATATCCTCTACTAGTGTATCTATAAATAAAGGTGTGTGTATATATTATCTATAAATATAAGTAATGTATAACAGTCCATACTCTTTCACAAGCACCTAAGGGCTTCCTGAAGACAGACATACAGCTCATGAAGTGCCTTCCAAAATGTTTTCATAAGGAAGATCTTACAGAAAAAGGATTGTGTTTACACAATTTATGAAGATGTTTCCAGCCCCAGCTACACAGATGTGTCGAAATATTGCAATGGAAGTTCAGACCCACTGTTTTTCTTTTGTTTTTGGTGCAGGCAAGGTTGTTCGTATTTTTGCAGATTATTTTTAGAATTTGGTGAAGGGTTCAGCTGGTTTTATAGCAAAAGCTGCTGCCATGTAAACACTAGTAACTTCTCAAAGATAAAAATGCGTATGGTTCTAATTTTAAGCACATGAGGTCACTGGTTAAGCGTTCGAGGACTGCGTACCCATCGGACATAAGTGCAAGGATGTGCTGCGAAGTCTTGTTGATCCCATTTCAGCTTCAAGTGGGTAAGGGAGGCCGGCTGGCCTTAGCAAAGGTTTAGAAATAAATGGCTTGATTTACACAGGTGCTTTGTGGGGTTTACAAACCTCCAGAAAGTCGGTGCCTTGTGGACTTGGAGCTGTGGGAGAGGCAGGCAGGACTGCTCCTGGTAAGAAGACACAACTGAGAGACAAGAGACAATCCCTGGCAACCCACTAGCCACTATCAGCGGGGCCCAGCACCCCCGCGGGCTCCGTCCCGCATCCCTCACACAGGGGGCTTAGGAATCCCCAGCTCCCCGAGCCCCGCTGAATTCCTCATCGCTCCCGGGCCTCCTCATCCCGCCAGGCTGAGGGACACGCCCGGTCCCCCGGCGGGCCCTGGCCCAGGGGCGCTGCGACACGCCCTTCCCTCGGCCTCCCTCACACCTGTCCCACAGAACCACAGGATATCCCAGGCCGGAATGAGCCCACAGGGATCATCGAGTCCAACTCTTGGCCCTGCACAGGACACCCCAAGAATCACACCATGTGCCCGAGAGAATTGTCCAAACGCTTCTTGAACTCTGTCAGGCTTGGTGCTGTGACCACTTCCCTGGGGAGCCTGTTCCAGTGCCCAACCACCCTCTGGGTGAAGAACCTTTTCCCAACATTCAGCCTTGACCTCCACTGACACAGCTTCAGGCCATTCCCCCGGGTTCTGTCACTGGTCACCAGAGAGAAGAGATCGGTGCCTGCCCCTCCGCTTCCCCTCGGGAGGAAGCTGTGGACAGCTATGAGGTCCCATCCCACCTCACCCCGGCCCCCACCCGAGCCGGGCCCGTGACGGGGCCGCGGCCACAGCGGCGGTGGCGGCGCCGGCCCCGCCCGCCCACGTTTGCCGCGCCCGCCCGCCCCGCGCGGCGCTTCCTGCGGCGGGGCCGGCGGGGCGGGGGCCGGCAGGGGGAGGAGGTGGAGGAGGAGGGGACAGACGGGGAGGGGAGCGGGGAGGAGGGGCTGGTGCCGCTGCCGGATGCAGTGAGGAGGCGCCGCGGCCCCCCTGCGCTGCCGGCCGCTCACCTGAGCGGGCAGGAGGGCGGAGGAGGAGGAGGAGCCGCCGGCGCCCGAGCTGCGCGGAGCCCGGCGGCGAGGCGGGCGGAGGGTCGGCGGGGCGGGCGAGGCGATGGCGCCGGGCGCGTAGCGGGCAGGAGGCCCCCGCGTCCCGCCGTGTGCGCCCGGCTGCCGGCGGGGGCGGCCGGCGGGCTCCGCCGCGGCCTAGGAGCGGCCTCTCCCCTCAGAGCGCCGGGCGCGGCGCCGCGGTGGCCCACACCATGTCCACCCGCACGCCGCTGCCCACCGTCAACGAGCGGGACACCGAGAACGTGAGTGCCGCGCCGGGACGCCCTCCCTCTCTCCCTCTCCCCTTCCCTCCCGCCCTTCGCCTACTCCCCGGCACCCGCGGCGGCCCGGCCCGCCGTGCCACCCCGGCCGGGTGCCCCAGGGGCGGGCGGGCCTTGGTCGGGCCGGCACCGCCGCCTGCCCGCGCCCCGGGCTCCTCCGTGCGGCGCTGCCGGGGCGGGTCCGGCCCGCCGCGCTCCACGTCGCCCCAGCGCCCCGCGGCCCTGGGCCTCCCGCAGGGAGCGCTCCCGCAGCCCCTTCTAGCGCCGCCGGGCCGGGCTGGGCCGGGCTGCCCTTATATGTCCTCGGCTGTCGGCGCACACGGGTCCCCGCCGGGCAGAGGCCTGTAGTCCCCGCGGGCGGCAGCCCCGCCTTAGGGCGTCCCCCGCACCGGGCACCTCCGCGCCTGGGCCGGGATATCCACTTGTGGGCTGTCAGACCGCCCGGCGCTTGGCCCTGTCTCGCTTTCTGGGGTTCAGCGGTACTTGCTCTTTGTTCAGTTTGCACCTCCAAGACGGTCCCTGGTGTTGCTGTATTCCTTCCTCTGTTTTGCTTTGTGTTGCCTCTCAGAGAGGTTGTGGTCGGGTCCTTGGTTCCTCCCGAGTTCGTTGTATCTTCCTTTGTGCTCTGTTTAAACATCTTTGCGCTCTCCTCTGCTCCGCCCGGGCTCGGTGGAGCGGGAGCACGGTGGTGTTCTCTGCTATGGTGGTCTTCTGTAGAAAACAACCAGTCTTGGCTACGATAGACGGTGTGCCTGAGGAATGCTGGACCCTGTCTGGTCCTGTCCATCAGTGGTGATTATTTAAATTGGTGGTAATGTGGGAGGTGTGACGTTTTCCTCTGGGGTGAGGGGACCAATGTTAAAAGTGGTATGTTTGCAATGTAGGTATTGTTAGTTGCCTTTGGGAAGGTGGCAGAAGGAGGGCAAAAGGAGCCATACCCACCTTCTACTTGGGTGGAAAGTGATTGGTAAGAAACGAAGAAAGATGGCCTAATGGGCTGAAAGTGGTTGAAGAAGATGCTTGTTTGTATTGAATCAATCTACAGAGGTTCTGGTCAACAGTAGGAGCTTATAAGGTTTGGTACTGTACAAGCCCAAGCAGTAGTCTCTTCTGAATAGGCTACTGACTGATATAAAATGAAAAGTGAATATGAGAAGAGGATTTGGAAGACAGAGGTAACAGAAATGAGGTAATATAGCTAAAGAAGTGAAACCCTAGCTTGGCGAATTTTTATAATGAGCTTTTAATATCAGTTGCTCAGTGGAAGTTTAATTGACACAGCGATATCAGCATTATTACTAGTTAAAGCAAATAGATGTATTTGGTCTGTCCTTGCTCTTCGTGGACTGATGAGTTCTGTGTTATTGTCACAACGAAAGTAAATCCTTGAGATGAAAACTTCGATTTAATTAAATGATAAAGCCCAGGTTTGTGTGATATGTGTTACTCATGAGTCTCCATTTCAAATGTATATGGGAATGTCGATGAGAGATAGATGACAGGGACATATATAGGCATATATCCAGTAATATAGTGCGTAAGACTTGCAAAATTTACACAAGGCAAATGGAAATATTCTCAAATGTCATCATCTTTTTTAGAATGAAAACTTCAATTAAAATGTTAGTAGTTCATTTAAAAGATATGCTACTTGGAAGTGCTCAATTTTGACACTTAGGGAATAGTAAGTGTTATTTTTTATTGTTGTAATTTCAGGGAGTGCATTGGGTATCTGAAAAAAACCATGTTTGTACAGGATATCAGAGTACTGGAAATTGCACATTTGCTTCTGAAAACCTTGGTGTAAGTCTGCAACCTAATACTAATGAATATAATCCTCCAGCCAGATAAACAGTGAAGAGCTGTGCAGTAGTAAGTTCCTAAATCTGCACAAAGTAATTCTAGTGCTGTCATTAGTGTGGCGTCTGCTGGGTTTTGGAGCAGAGACCTCGAGGTCTGCCTGTCAGGCAACCTCAGGAAGCCGTTTTTGCTGCCCACGGTGTCCCTGACTTTTGCTAAAGTGGCAAATGTAGGATGGAGGAGGTGGTCCGTTGCTGACTTCCTGATCAGCAGCATTCCTTGATTTAAAATGGATTCTGTGAGGGTGAGGTGAGACTCTTAATTTACTTTTAATGTGCTTCCTTCTGCTAATAAACACTAATGGACTGGGGAACTGTTTATGCTGATGGGTCTTGACGTACAAAGTGAAGCTAGTAAGCTCTGGGTAACTGAGGCAATGAGAAGTTGCAAGAAAAGGGAGAAGTAATTGGAAAGAGTGAGGAGTTAAGGGGCAGGTTTTGGCCTGGTAAAAAAATACATCTTTATAGTGCTTATTTCTAATCCTTGAGTATGTATATTTGCAAAGCTCTCCCAAGTTCTGCAGCTAGTGGTGATCTTCAGGAGAGGCTCTTTTCTTCCCTCTCATGCGTGTGGCCATCTTGGCAGTGTGGCTCCATTGTGTGACTCCCAAGGGACAGACTGTAGCTCTGTATCCCGGAGAGGGCTGATTGATGGTTCTGACTACAAACCTGTGTACCCGTCCAGCTGTGCTTTGCACATGGTGTGAGGTTGTTGCATGAAATCACGGGGAACTACCCTACCGCCACCCCCCCCCGTCTCTTGGCAGCTGCTTTCAGTACTTTAAAATAGAAAATACATAAAACTTTAATGCATCTTTTTCTCAGTGTGCAGGCATCTGTTATGTCTTTTGTAAAATAATATAATAATTGGATATAGCACCTATCATAAGAATATACATAGGAATTACAGGAGTTCCTGATGGGATGGGTGATAAACTTGCATATTTCCATAATTCTTTGTGCCTTTTATCCCACTGCATCCTTTCAAAATAGTCTAGAAGGGATAAGATCATGTAGCGTATTCCTTGATAAAGTCTTATCAGAAAGCTGGAGTAAGAAGTACAGGAACTGTCAACAACGGGCACACAACAGGTGGAGAGAGCCAGCGGTGGTGGAGCAGTGTGTGTGTAACTGATAGGTCTGCCTTGTGCAGATTCACACCCTTTGTCTTTTCTTTGCCTTTTTGCTGTTCCTGACATCTCCCAATGCTATGTTTAGCTTCTCTAGCAAATGTCCATAAATACTTTTCACTGGAAATGTTATTTCTCTTTCGTGAAAGCTGTGTTTAAGGAAAATAAATAGATTATGATTGTCAAACACTTATTCTTACTGAACAGTTTATTGGGAAACTTGGGGAAATTAATGGGTGGAGGCTGTACTGTATTTTCATGCCTATTACCGGATTTGTTTTTTCAAATGAGGGGTAGGAGTGGTATTCAAAATAATAATTTCCCCGTGTTTTGATTTTGTACATGTAACTATTTACAGCTTCCTCTTGATACATTTTACGTAGGCTGTGACGGGTAATGTGTCAGTGCATTGAAACACTTGCAGTTGGGGTTAGTTTGGGTGAACTGAACTTCCCTTCTCTGCTGTTGCTGGAGAAGACAGGAATTGAAAGCTTTGAGCTAGAATCTCTTTTGTTTTCTTTGAGTTGGTATTAATTGAGGAGAGAGGAGCTTCTATATTTTTCCCTTCATGGTGTGTTGTATTGTGTTGTTAAATTGGGGAATGGTTTTCCTGAATTAAGGCAAAAGAAAAGACATGCATCAGTAATATATCCTCCTAAATGTTTTTGGGGAGCTCTGTATAAGAAAATACTCATGGAGATTCAACAGTTGGCTCTGTAATACTTGCTGTATAGTACTTTTAATAAAATTAATAAAAATGAGAATGCTGTAGTTTGCTTTTTTCTGACTTAAGGCCCTGTTTAGTTTGGCATAAGAATACATTTCTTTTTTCACTCTGGTAAGTGTAATTTAATCTTTTGAAGGTATTACTGTTACCTGTGAGGGTATTACTGTTTATTTGTTTCGTGGTCTCACCCATCTAGCTAAGTTTTAAGGTATTATTTTGTTTTGTACTTTTCAGAGGCATCAATGTTTAATTCTGCTGGAGCAATCTGGCACATTTACGATGAAAGAAGGAACAAACAAGGCAGGAGTGCTGGATGATAACTCTGGCCAGGGTCAAGGAGGAATGTGGGAATTGTGGTTTGTCTTACCTAGCCAGTGCTATATGAGAATGATTGAGATGTCACATCAGGGGGAGTTTTAAGGAAGGATAAAGCACTGACCTATGGTCATGTGATTTGCTTCATTATCATACAAATAATTATGACACATGCACACCTGTCTGTGGGCTAGCGAGGGAAGGGTGATGTCTCAGATGCCAGCTAAAGTGGATGTGGTTAAGGATGCCTTTCTGATAGGGAAGGCTACTGGACAGCTGCATTTTAAAGAGGAAAAAATTGAGCAGGGCAAGAGATAAGAGGATAGAGTGAAGTAGTCAAGTTGGGATGATGATTATACCATGTTTAATTTCTTTCTGTTTTTTTTTTTTCCCTTCTGGATTTGCTTTTGCACCATAAGAACACATGGTTTTGATTTGGACAGAGGGGGCGTGGGAGAAAGTATCTGACAAGAATTCTTTCCTTCAGTGCCTTAAGCACAAGAATGGCCTAGTTTCCAAGCCTTATGGGTTCAAGAGTACAGCTGTATCTCTCTTATCCACAGGAGATGGACTTGAGCAAAGTGAGGAATGCCTGTGTTTTTTCCTTGCAAGATTGTTTTCCTTGATCACAAATACACCATTAGGTTGTATGTTTGTTTGAACAGGGTATGTTCTCCTAATCTTATTTTGAGGGTTTGTGTTTCCTCTATGTGGACTTTGTTTTTGTTGTTTTGCTTCACATCTGGAGCAAGCTCCTATGTTGTGGGGGGAAAACACACGTTTAGCTAGAGCATCGTGCACAGAGAGAGCAAGGCTCAATTTGTTATGAAGTATGTTATCCATTTTGAAGTGAACCTTCTATGTGGGTCAGAGAGAGAGCAATTGGACAGGTGATATAGATGTTTAGTTTCATTTTCCTTATGTAAAGAGAAATATTTTGGTACAAAGGAATGAAAATGTAGCTTCATGCTTCGATGTTCTTTCTAGGCATCATGAAAGTATACAGAGTTAAAGTTCAGAAAGAGTTAATGCAGTTTGCTTGTAGTACTTGTTTCATTTCATACTTCATGGGGCTTTTGAGGTTCATAGGTAAACATAAAGTTAGATTGTTTGTGGTTGGCATTCTGAAAACTGTACTTCCATGGTCAGTGGAGTTAAACACTGAACTAGAACAAGGAGGTTATGTTCTAGGGAGACTTGTCAGTGAGGTCTTTACTGGCATATTTTTCTTGATCATATGGACTTATTGTTTATATTAATACAATCTTTCTTAAAAAAATTGACTCTACACTTAAAGTGTTTTAATCATCAGCAAAGGCATGATTTTTCCCCCATAGCACCCAATTATATTTACAAATTAATGTTTCCACTATAAATGTGTTAAGTTTCTACCATCACAGTTGCTGCTGCTTAGCAGAGGAAGCTCCTGCTAACTTCTAATTGACCTCAATAGTTTAAACACAGAAAAAGGATTAATTTCATTTTTCTTTTAAGCACAGGTACAGTGATTTCTGTGAAATTATGTTCTTGATCGGTGACTTGTATTCACACTTGCAGATCTTTTTTCTTGTTCTCAGAATTTATTATAGACCTGGCCTCTATATCTTACTGATGCTTGAGAGAACTTTAAACAATTTTCCAGTAGAGCAGATTCACTGAGAAACTATCCTGTTAAGAGGAGAGATGATTTTACTATTAATGTGGAGCTATAAATCTATGGTGCAACTAAAGCCCTAAGACAGGTTTCTACATGTTGGCCTACTCAAGTTTAGAGTTTGAGCAAACTTTTCATATGTTGCAATATTGGAGAGAAAGCATTTTACCACTTCTGTTTAGTTCTGATTTTTTAGTAGCTTCAGCCTTTCCTTTATTTTAAAATACACATTTGCACTTTGTGCTGCCCTCCAGGTTAAACATACTACTTGTAAGCTGCTGCAGACAGTGACAAGTTTCAAACTTAGCTTATTTATGTTGTGGTCATGACACCGTCTATTTTGTTGTTGTTGTTGTTGTTATTCACGGAATGCTTGCTTTTTGTGGTTTGGTTTGTTGTTGTGATATTTTTTAGTCTTTCTGGAATTTCAGAATAGCCAAAAAATTCTTTTTAAGACTTGACAGTTTTTTCTGGGTCTTGATTATTGAATGTTTACTCTGCTCTAGATAGCAGTAAATTAAGAAGAAACGTTCTCCACAGTTGACTGTTTGTGAAAAGAGCCATGAAAACAGGAAAGTTTCACCAAAACGTTCTCATTGTTCAGTGTAATGAATATAATGCAACTCAATCTGAGTTTTAATAAGAAGCTCTTTCTCCACATCAGCTACCAAGCCTGTTTAATTGTTAGCATTTCTCTACTTCTTTCATGTTCTAAATTAGCTCTTTTTTTGTGTGTGTTCTCCGTGCTCAGTGCTAAACTGAGCTTTAAATTGGGCCAGTTGTATTTCATGTAAGAATGAATCATCTTTGTTTTTCTGTGAATAACTTAGTAAAATAGCAAAATCAAAGGATTGATGAGATCTCTCGAGGTCAGTTTGACTTCATAGCTGTATGTTATGATGCAGATTAGATAGTTTTCTTGAGCATCCTAGTGAATCTAAGGTTAAAAATTCCAAGAGGATAAGATGACCCTTGTTTTTAACGTACATTTCCCTGTAAGTGTTTTAACTTTTGTTTCCAAAGTAGTCACAAAACATGCTATAGCTGTCGTGGTAAAATAGTTAAAGGCAAAAGCATTAGAAAGTAGCTCTCTGTGCTTATCATAATCCTGTGCTTTTTTTTGACCTGAGATGGCAATTGAAAAAAAAAAAAAGATTGGTTGATGGGGGGTTTTTTTGGTTGGTTTGTTATTTTGGTGGTGGTTTGTTGTTTGGTTGTTTTGTTTTGTTTTTTAAGGTAAGCATTTTTATCAGGAATTTCTTTTTGTGTGCTTTTAAAGAAAACAGCAACCTATGCTGAAAGACATATGTTCACAGTTGTAGTAAGGTGCCTGCACAGTTAAATTCAGCTGGGCTGCAATTAACCTTTGAAGCAGTGAACCAGACACACTCATGGAGCAGTGCCACAGCTTAGTCTGTAACGATTGATCCACAGAGTGTATTTATGTGAAACCCAAAAGCACAGGTTTATTGGGCATCTCTGTAGAATGAAAGATCATTATGTTATTCTAAAATTCTCCGTCTTATCAGGACAGCTGATGGACAGACACTTGACATTGCTTAAATCACTGTGGGAAGCAGGCTCTCTTTTGCTGGAATGAATGTGTTGTCCGTGAGTTTTCAAGTTTTCCCGTTCTGCTGTTTGTTGTATATGGTTTCAGGAAGAAGTAATTTTCCTTCTTTTATCTTGCTGTTCCTATGCTTGTGGGACACCTTAGGTGTCAATTGTGGGTGTCAAAATGAGAAGTGGTCTGCACTCCATTTGTTTGGTTAGCATGAGTGTGCCTTACTATCAAGATGTCTTGCAGAGCTGTTCAAGATCTAAGTGCTCAGTACCAACAACTCCTGTCCCTTTCTGTGCAAACTATTTCAAATTAACAATGTTTTATAAAACTGTAAGATTGTTATAGAAATATACATTCAAAATGCAGCAATACAACATGTATTGGACAAAAGATGTTGTTTTTCTTCACATTTGTGTTCTTCAAAAGCCTTACAATATAGCAGAAAGAGGACTCTTGGTTATAGTTAGCCTTAGCCAGAGTCATTGTTTTAATTTCCAAGATGTATACCGAATCTAAAAAAGCATTGAATGCCCACACATTGATATGTGTGTGCATAGGTGTAATGATTTCCAAGCTGAGGATTGTTACACATAGTGGAGTTATACTGAGGTCAGAATGAAACATGTTCATGACTTCAGATCAGCCTCTGCCTTGTTCACTGTGACCTTGGTGATATGTTGGTAATAAGCAGAATAATAATCCTGGTTTATGTTTAAACACCTGTAGAATTCACAAAAGTAGCAGAATGTTAATCAGATCAGAGAATGATGTCCAAACTTAATATATATTTTAATTGATTCTTGATAAGGAGCTTTGTCCAGCTGTGTTGCAGAACTGTATTTTAAACATACTCAGCTGTGGGGATGGGTAGCTTGAATAACAAGACAGAACTTCACCTCTGATGAAAGCACTTGTGTAGTACATTGATGTTCATGTAGCTAAACATAGAGAGTTACTGGATAGCCCATGGCAGTCTTTTGCAAGAGCAGATAGTGATAATAATACTACTACTGGTGACAAAGTCTAATTGTTTCTATATTATAAAGTAATAATAGTGCATGATAACTTTTAAAATCTCAAGCAGAGACAGAATTAGGCAAGGTTGTTAGAGAGAAGTGATATGTTTCATTAGACAGATGTGGTTAAAGAAAATAGATTAGATTTGGATAGATTAGGCTCTAGCAGGGCTTGCTGTAAAGGCTCTGCCCAAGGCGAGCCTTGTGGTAAAACCTGTAGAGCCTCTGCTGTGCTCCTGTAGGAGGGCCCACGCCTTACTCATGGTGCTGTAAAACACACACCTTGTAAGCGGAGGCTCAGCCTTAGTCACTGTGGTACAGTGCTATTTTCAGCTCTCCTGGAAGCTTCCCTCCTGGCTTCCTCCTTTCCCCACAGTTGGTTCTTATCTTTCTCATCTCAACCTAATACTCAAGAAGCGAGTAATAGAAAAACAAAGTAAAACATGTTTTACTTGTCTACAAGGGGAAAAGGCCATTTATTTGTAATCTTAATGTTAAATTATCTATGTGATAATCCTTATCTTATTTAGTCCCTCAAATACTTGACCAATTTTGTTTTAAACCTGGTGCTAGTCTATAACCTGCCATCACAGCAGCTTTATCCATACACATTTCCCCAATATCCATCTTTCTGAGTTTCTAATTACCTATGTGGATTCATTTCTGAGGGAGCTGGGGCTGTTTAGGCTGTGCCAGGGGAGGTTTAGGTTAGACATTAGATAGAAATTCGTTACAGAGAGAGTGATCAGACATTGGAATGGGCTGCCCAGGGAGGTGGTGGAGTCACCATCCCTGGAGGTATTTAAGAAGAGACTGGATGTGATAATGCCATGGTCTAGTTGAGAGAGTGGTGTTGGGTCATGGGTTGGACTTGATCATCTCAGAGGTCTTTTCCAACCTGGTTGATTCCGTGATTCTGTGATTTGCTGGCCATTTAAAATCTGCAATTTGTTATATATCACATTCTTGCTCCTCCCGCCTTGTTTTGTCCCCCATTTTGCTTAGTAATGTGTTTTTGTACTTGAGCCCGGTGTACTCATTGCCAGCTTCCTTATGCTTCTCACTCGTTCTGGGACCTTTTCCAGTTTTGCTCATTTAATGACATAAGCAAACCCAATACAAAGCTTTGCAAAAGCTACGTAGTTGTAGCTCCTGTTTATCCTTCAAATAATACCCTCCTGTATGAATCCCAAGGAGCATTTTAATATGGGAATAATCTGAATTGTAAAGCTAAAGGGAGTGAAGAAATGCTTTGGTTGGGAGGACTTTTCTGTTTTGGGGGCTCTTTTTGAAGTATTAGCTAAAAGGATTGTTACAACTTGAAATACTCATCAGTTAAACTATATTTTCCTCTCTCCACATTTCCTTCCCTCCACCCTGCTAGAGTTACTGTGCTTTCTTCTCTCAGATAACATCAGAGAGTAATCAAAGCTTTATAATGATTACTTAGGAATTTTATAATGTTCTTTTAGAGATTTTCTTGATACATGCAGATACTCAAGGATTTTAATGGGTGAGAATTGCAGAGTTGAAGAAGTGGAGTGTAGGATGTACTGCAGAAGGTGTAGCAGCAGTGTAAATTACTTGTGCTAAACAGTAAATATCTGACATTCCTTTTGAGAGTGCCTGCTTGGCTTCAGTTGTATGCAAGTATCTTTCTATTTCGTAGATGTTTCTGTTGTTACTTAAAATAAGCAGAGACATAGCTCAGAAATTCAGAGAATCTTGTGTTAAGAAGAGTCTTATTTCTGCCTTAAAAATTACCTTAGCTTGTGAAATGCTACATTGAGCTCTTGCAGAGGATATGGTTGTTTTCCACAAATGGATTACATGTGTAATGTATTTACTCATATCTCTATTCCAGATAATACTATTGATTCAAGGTAATATAATTCTTTAAAGCATTTGGGGTTTTATGTAGTAATTTTTTCCCAACAGTAATCAGATTTTCTCCCCCTGCCATTATTACAGTCAGAACAGCCTACGAGTGGTTGAAAAAAACAAACAAGAAACCCCCAAAACCAGGAATATATATCTTTACTTGCTGGAGGACTAAAATAGTATTTTCTCCTTAAGATCAGACTCCAGAAGGAATAGCAATTTTAATAATTCAATACAAAGAAATGTGTACAGAAAATATTAATACTACTGTGCTGAGCAGTCTTTAGTAGGCATACGTATGTATAATATCTTTTCAAATTTGTTTTTTTTTTTTTTTTTTAATTTGATACTAAATGAACAAGACTGGCTGCTTTTAGAGTTCTTTCTTCCAGTGATGGGCATAAGATGCACATGAACAAAGAAAATTTATAAAAGCACTTCACAATGAAACTCTTGCTCCATCTACTGCATAGTCCAGAGAAATCTTATCCTCAGAAAGTTGGTATGAGCAATGAGGGTTGAGCTAAAATAGGTGCTGAAATTAGTCAATGGAAGACATAATTACTATTAGAGAATATATGACTACAGCAGTGTTCTTAGTCAGGCTAAGGGAAATCTAATCCCTCAGCTTGTGCAAAGTAGACTGATAAAATTAAAACTGCATTTAAAGATCCTTTTTAAGAAAGCTATTTTTGCTTACCCAGTGATTACTGAGGTATAGTGCTCATATAAAAATGAGAAACATCAGAATGTTTTCTAAATACTACAAGGTAACATATTGGTTATTATTACTGATGCTGTTGTTACCATTACTAGTTTTGTTTTACCTTTTGTAAAACCTTGTATTTTGTTATTGTGTACAGACTTTTTCACTGTTAGTCATTAAATCCATTTCCTAGTGATATGTAATATTAAGTTTCAGTAGAATGGTTTTCAAAGTGAGTGATGTCAAGCCTTCTGCAGTAGCATAGAAGAGACAAACTGGACTCCTATATCCATGTGTTTGTTGTCTTTACTGTCACATAATAATTACTAACCAGAAGAAGCTGAATTAAATGTAACACTTGACTATTAACCGGAGTTGTTATGATAAAGTGAAATGTTAATGGTGCATGAGCCATTTTCCTAATATTACCTTGATTTAATTGAAGATATTTCTAAGACTAGCTCAGCTAGTGACAAACAGAGGAAAATAAAAAAGCAAGCTGGGAGACTGTCAGGTATGTTGGCAGGTAGCATTTATGTATATTTGAGTAAAGGATACCTCCACGTAATTTGTGAGAAAGGGTAGGAAGCTATGCCTGATTCCAGGTCAGCTGTTGGGTGGTAGGAAGGCAGTAGGAAATGAACAGCTGGTTTGTTAACTGCTTGGTGAAATGAGAAAGATATTTAACATGGTAGCTCTCATCCCCCGAGATTGGAAGCATTCTAGTTAGTTTGGTAAATTAAGGAAAAAAATTCCCATTGAGTCTGTGATAATTTAGTGGTTGCAACATTGCATAAAGGATACATGATCATCCTAGGAAGGATGATCCAGTGCAGTGACTTTCCTCATCTTTTAAAAGGCAAGGAGCATTTTAGGACCCTTGGCAGGTTGATGGTGGAAGAGAGAACATAATATTGCTGACAGCTCATCCTAAGACTTGGAGTAATTCAGTGATGTCCATTTGAAATCTCCAGAAGGATAACTTTCCTTTGAGATTTTGAGGATGGATTCCCAGTTTCTGGTAGGGAGATTGGTAGTTCCTGTCACTTGCTGACATTGCCCTCAGGTTCCCATGACTTCTCTGCTTTTTCTTCCTTGAGACTGAATCAAATTAATCCAGCTACTTGAGCTGGAGATTTCCAGGCATATTGTTTTAATGTTACCCAAACTGTTTTGATGTCCAGCTCATGACAGAACCAAGAGTTGTCCCTGGTAGTGGAGGGCTGGAGGACACCATTGCTGCTGCTGGTTATTTGTTGTATCTCACCATCTAGATAAAGAAGTTTGGAAGTGTCCAATTTTGACAGTTTGCAGGCTGGGATATGTGTAAAGCCCATAGCTGAAGATCTGGGATTCCTCACCCACAGATTATCAAGGACTCAAGAGAAAGTCACGTGTCTTTTCTCTTACTGTTGGATTGGCTGCTAATTTTAATGACTGTATTCATTTTGAATATATAGAGATTTGTTCAAACCTCTAATTGTAGATTATTTGGCTTGTCTTAAGTTTTAACCATATATGTGTACATACATGTACATTAATTCTTCCACATTTTCTTACCTTTTTATTTTAATGGGCTGGGTTAATCCAGCATCTGTTGGTTTTAATTTTTTTATGCATTCTGTGATTTATATTTTTTCACTTCCTGTGATTTACATAACGTGGACTATTTTATTTATTCTTTTTCTTGTGCTTGGCTTTTATATCTCAGTTACACTCACACATTATTTATGTTTATGATTTGAATTCGGGACATTGACATGTATCTGATGCCTATATGTGATATTATCAGTATTTATTATCTACTGTATTACTGTATCAACCAGTTTAAAAATCTGAAGAAATGTATTCTTTTTTTCTAGCTATGTTACATACTTTGCAAAATCTTTTAGGAATATTGCTGCTTTTTTTTTAAATTTAGCTTTCTAGTTGCATGAATCTCCAAAGTGCAAAATTACAGTAGTTTCTGATTAATAAATAATGGAAGCCCAAAGGTTAAAATAGGTGGTTGCACAAGTTTAGAAACAAGGGGCTCCATGGAAATTGTAGTCTCAGCTCTGTGTAAAGCGCACTCTTTGATCATAAGATAGGAGCTGGTCCAAGGGCCGGACAGTGTTTGGACAGCTTAAAGTTAAGCATGAATCTGTTGGGAATATGTTTACTAAGCTGAAATGTGGGGTAGCATTATCCACATAAAGGTAAATAGTTACTGCAGCCCAACTGAGGACATTTTATTTGATCTGTTAATTAACACTTACATAAAAAAACAGGTAGAGAGCACTCAGCAGAAGACTGTCTTCATTTTGCTCTGTTTGTTTTCTTTGAGTTCACCAAGTTCCACTATACTAGTTGGCTTGGATATAACACCATAATCTTGCTCTGTATGTAAAGCACAGTTGGTCTTCTGAAAGCGTAAACTTAGTGGTGTCCTTATAACTATTGGCAGCTCCTACCATCAGGTCAGGCTCTGCTAGACTGCTCTCAGTAGACAAAACCATTGTAACTGATTGCTGCTTGAGTGCAGGCTCATTGGTAGGAATGCCCTATGCCATCTAAGGTGCTTCCTCCTCTTAGGAAGGTGTCTGCTTTTCCTGTGACAAAATGTGTTACTCCTCAAAGTCAACCTTTGTATCAATGCTTATGAAAAAAAAAATGTCTGCAGAATGCTGGGCCTGATGATATCCTGGCTTGAATATGAAAACTGCCTCTCCTTGGCAGATGAGGCCCAGTAGGCACTTTACACTTCACTCTGCTGAGGCAAGACTTGTTAATGACATCAGAAGTCCTTGTGGCAGAGAGCTGGACCAGCACATACTATTAAACCTTGAAGCTGGAGAAACTGAGCTTGTATACTCTAGTGCAAGAGGCCATGAAAGTTCTCTCCAGCTCAGGAAGGTTCCCTGCCCCCTCCCTTGAAGGCTGCAGCTCCTGTGGAAGGGCATGAGATAGGCCTTATTAATCTGCTATAAGTTCATGCCTCCCCACCCCCCCCGATTGGCAACAAGTTAATTTTGAGGATTACTTTGTTACATTTATTTTGTATGTACTGTATTGTATGAAGGGAGATATTACGATGAATCTCTGTAACCTTTAGATTCCTAAAAGGGATATGTCAAGAAAATATTGGAAAACCCTTCTGAACATTGGGTAACTGCATTTGAAACACAGCTTGACATCATCCTCAAACACTGCAGTCCTGCACTGCTCTAGACAGTTTCTTTTCTAGGACATGTGTGCATCAATTAGTATGTATTGCTATCAGGTTGGATATTTTAATTGGTCATCTCATCACTTTTTAGAAGCTGGCTTTACTTCAGCAATTTAATAAGTCCTTGAGGTAAAATAGTCTTCAAAATGAGACGGTGATCTGTCTTGATGAATTCATCCTTGGATCCCTTGGATGAATGCAGTAATGGGGATGTAAAGCCTTTAGAAATACTGTCCAGCTTGCTAAAGGAGTAACGTAACTTTCTGTTTTGTGTAGCAGAAACGTTAGGGGTGCTTTGCCCATGCATGTCACCCCTAAAGGGGAGCTTCTTAGGCTCACATGGTGCACTCCTCTGTCTCGCACACCCGGTGCAGGTAAACAACACAAATAAGCAAGTCTGTTTGTTTGTGGGATTGGTTTTGATGGGTTTAGGGGTTTGTGGTTTGGGGGTTTTTTGTTGTTGTGTTAGGGGTTTTTTCCCCAGTCCTTATGTGTTTTTTACGTTGTTGCGGAATGGGAATAAGTATCTCCTAGCTAAAGTTTCTCTACTGGTGTCAATTTGCCTCTGGATTATCAAGAAAAGTGGTGTGATCAATTTTCTTTTCCATGTTGTTCCTGTCCTGATAGTGTGGTTCCGTGAGAGCTTAATGCAGAGCTGATGTGGTGCTGAATTCCTGGTGCTGGATGTTTCCCGTTCTCCATGGCCCTGTGCTGATGCCTGGGGAACTGTCTGGGGGTCCATGTGCTCAGGGAGCTGGAAGTTACCCTGGCAGAAGAGTTGCCAGAGTTTGTCTGGCTTGGATGCCTGTGCTGGCTGCCTATCCTGCTGTCCCATTGGTAGTGGGGTTGTAAGAAGGTGCAGACGTGGGCAGTGTTGGGTTGGCTTCAGAAGCTGTCATGCCACATGGGGACTTATCCAGAGTTGTTTTAGGTATGCAATGGATAAGGAAAACATTCCCGTTTCATAAACCCTGTGAGAAGGAATGAGTTGAGATTCAGAGCCTGGTCCCATTTAGCTGCATGTATGCTTTCATTCTGGCCCAGAAGAGTGGTTGGTTGATCTTGTGTCAGACACATGTAACACTTTAATCTGGTCGCTCTTTTGTGAATAAACCTTGCCTCGTACTTCTGTTTTCCTTGTCTGGAGGAAAGCTTCAGGTTTCCTGATTGTAGTCTCTAGACTCTAGAGGCAGCCCTTTCCCCTCAGTTTTGAAGTTTGATATTAAAGCATTTTTCACTTCTTGTGCCCCTGAAAATGTCTGAGAAGCTCCATGTGCTTGACATGATCCTGAACCGTAAGTTGTTTCATGTCTCTTCTGTCTTTTAGGAGACCAATTGAAAAATTACCTGGCTGCATCAATTGTAAATGCAATAAAAACTCCTGCCGGTTTCCTTTGCCAGAAGTTTCGCTTTCTGGGTGTGTTCCTGTTCTTGTTTAGTTGGTTCAATTAATGATGAAAATTAGCATGTAGTTTTCTTTCTGTTTCACTGAGGGTTTTTGAGCAAACTGTGGGTGCTGTACATTCAGAATCAGTAGTGCCCTGTATCTCTGGGTGCTGGCAGGATGTTCTAGGTGAGCTGGGAATGCTCACTGGGAGCTCAGTGCTGGCAGGTTTGAAGATCCTGTAATAAGTCAAAAAAGATTGGTGAAGTTAAACTGATCACTTCCTGAGAAAAGAGCAATGGCTGGAAAGAAATGTGGAAAGAACTCTCTGTCTCTGAAGGACTGTGTTTAAATATGTCCAGGAGTCTTTCTCTTTCCTTCCCCCTTCCATAAGTGCTTTTCTTCAAAAAGATAGGTTTGTGTTAGGTTTCATGAGTGAGGGACCTTAGCCATTTTATTTTGACAAGATAGGAAATGTTTACTCTTTTGCTTGGTAGGTCTGACTGTAGCTTCTAGTATTGTACCAAATGACAAATAAAAATGAGTAAACAAGAGGATCTTAGGAAAAAGTTTGGGTTTTTTCCCTCCCCTTGGCTCCACCTGTGGTTTACTGCAGCAGCTTTTAGCTGACTTGTCACAGTTTTCACTGGGGCTACGGGGAGGGTTCAGTTTTGTCATAGCAATTAATGGAGATGATATGGGCTGACTGTCCTGAATTAGCCCTGGAAAATCTTGTTTGTGTGTTTGGGATGAGTCAGGAAGGAAAGTGCCAGGTTGAAATAACTGTGCCAATTCTGAGTGAAATGGAACAAAGGCAGGAAGGTCTTGTTCTGCTGCACCTGCACGCCTGGCCGGGCTGAGGGCTTCGGGCCCAGGGGGAGGAGGAAGTGTGTTACTTGAGTTCAGGTTACAAGACCTGATTTAATGCTATGAAGGTATTTGTTTTTCTGAAATGTTTTCACTGACATCTCAGGGATGGACTAGCACTTTTTTTTTTATCCTTTGAATAAAAAGGATCTGTGATTCCACGTGATAATGAACTCCACCCTTCCACATGATGTTAGTGCTGTGTTTAAAAAAAAATAAAAAGGCAGCGAGAGTAATATAACATGCACAGGATTAATAGAGGTTGGTGTACCGTATGAAAATTAGAAGTATTCTGAAGATCCTTGTGTATGAAGTTCTGAAACTCTTACTAGCTCTGTCTGGTGCTGCACTGGTAGATAATGGGCTGTTTTCTATCCTAGATTACTTCGAGTATGGAGCTGTAAACATTGCATCCTGTGTAGCTTGTGAGTAGAAAAACAATTCTGTCTTGAAGTGTGCAAGCTTATTTCTGATATGTCTCACATATGTTGATCTATGTTGAGCACTTAAAAGACAAACAAACAACAAAAAATCTCAAACAAAACAAAAAAATCCACCGAAACTTTTAAGGGGTTTAGATTCCATAGTAACAAACACAGAATAAGATTTTACTCAGTGCTCAGCATGAGTTTACTTCTCGCCACTTAGAAAGGGAACTTTATTGTCTATTGGCATTAAGGGATTGTATTTCACCTTGCAATAGAAATGTTTTGCTATTAGCTTTGAAATTGTTTTCATGCAATACGGAATATTACAGCTGGGAAAAAAAGGAAAAAGATGAAAAAAAAAGAATAAGGGGAAAGTTATTTTGTTCAGTATCTCTCTTAATACTGTATATTGGACTTTTAATACTATATATTGCCTATAGATTGGATTTTTTTAGAAAGTTTTATAAAATGATTTTCAGAGTTGCAGCATCAGTTAATGAAATGTTTGCCTATGCTTGACTGAGGCCAGCTTTGTTCAAACTCCTTGTATCTTATTGCTGATAGCTTCAAGCTCTTTCAAAAGTTCATGTCTGGAATTTCTACATATTATGTAAATCTGATCTAAACAGAAGGATGCACATGCATGTATTTGATTATTTTCTTCATGCACTTCTGGAAAGCATGCGTGAGCAAGTGTGGGGTATGCATACATGTTAAATTTTGTCACAATTTTGTCTGCTTCTTTTCTGTCTCTGCCATATATTGACCTTGATATCTGATTTAAAATCCATATATACTTCTTTTCTCACTCTGTGTTTTTGTTGCTCGAGTTTTTCTGAGCTTAGTCCTGCATGTTATCTGCTGTTTCAATGGAGAAGGTTGGTTGCTTTTTGTTTTGGGGGTTTTTTGATAGCGAAGTTTCTATCATGCATTCCCAATCTAGTCTGCATTTAATTATTGATAAGAAAATATGAAAAAAATTGTGTGCATACATTCAATCTTTTTAATTGCCCCTTCCAAAGCACTCCTTCGTGTGTCTGAGAGATGGGAAAAATTAATGCTTTAGTAATTGTGGTATGAAGTGATGTGTACATGGGGCAAGGGTAGGCTGTAGCTTTGTGCAGATGTGAGGTGTACCTGGAAGAGGAGGCAATCTCCTTTTTCTGATGGAAGCTGAGGGATCGGGTGCTACAATCTTGTTGCACCGTGCATCATACCTGCGTGCCTGGACCTCTGGATGCTCTTCGGATGTATGCAGAACAATCCAATCTGAACAGCTCTGTTGGTTTCTACACCGAGGCTTTCCCAGAGCTTTCAAAATATTTGACTCTTCCAGCTTAGTTTGATTGTTACTTCAGTAAAAGAAGAGGACTTGCTTTAAGTGGCTTGCTGGAAACTCCTATGTCCTAAAGGAATGGTTGCAGACAACAAGCAGTTAAAACATAAAAACAGCTGGACATCCAGGACATTAATTCACACCTCTATCCCCTTCCCCTGTATTGTCTATCCAAGCTCTTGCAGATCAGAGCAATATAGAAGATGACCTTCTCAGCCCCTCAGACTCCCTCTGTCTGGGCTAACTATTTTGAAAAATATTCACATATTTGCAAAATATGACATCTGTTACAAATGCTCATGTGTGTGGCACATGCTTGAAAGTGTTAGGAGTTATGAATGTAAAAATTGGCTGCAATATACTTAAGTCCAGAACAGGGTATAATATTGAGAGCAGAAGTGTGATGATGTGCCTTTTCTAGCACTGCATGTGCATGCTTTGCTTCCATGGGCTGACTCTACCGAGGAATTTCCCTTGTGATAGTTCGAGATGGGGAAAATTCAGCACTAAAAGGTTTGTTTAATCGAGTGAGGTGTGTTTGTCAGCAGATCGATGTGTGGAAATTACCCTCTTACTCTGAAGGAGTATGGAGACCTTCAGTGTTGTTTGAGCAAGAAAGGCTGTGTGGATTGGCGGCCAGAATGGTTTTGGGGAATTCTTAAGACTAAGCTGTAAGAGCGGTTATGCTGTAAATTTAATTACAGTGCATAATCCATGAGAATACTACTCCAGAGGCTAGTAAGTGGATATGTAAAGTAGTGGAGCCCACACTTTGTACCTACTTGGTGGGGTTAGTTCTTCTGCACTTTCTCAAAGATAATGTGTCTGGCCATCGGGTCATCTTGCTTTGGCAAAGTTACCTTGGGTAAACAAAGAAAACGATAGCTTTGAGTCTTGGGGAAGCACTGGCTCAGGTTAACTCTCTTGTGATCTTAGTACCATTTGCTTTCTGCAGTAACTCTGATGGAACGTGTCAGAAACAAACCTAACTGGGAGTAGTAAGTGTTAATCACGCTCTCTTCAGTGACAATTTAAAATTGGATGCTAGAAGCACTTTTTTGAGATTTCTGAAAACACAGTGGATTTTGTTTTGCATGAGTTTTTATGTTCTTATTTTTAAGTACTTGATTAGTGTGCAAAATACCTAAATGGCTGCTCTAATAGTTTCAACTCTAAACTTTTGTTACTGCTGCACCTTGTTTTTGTTTAAAACTGCATTTTATTTTAAGAAATGTCTAATTTTGGTTTTATTTCTAGACATTATTTTACACTGACTGAATATATTGAGAGTCATATTCATGACCACATTATACATATATTGAGATATATGATCAGGGTATGTAGAGAAATAACATAATTCTGAGTTAAAATCCTGTGTGGGAAATTCAGGTCGTTAGCTAGAATTGTTTTTAGATGGCAGTGAACTTCAAGAAGACAGTTGGGTTTTACTATCCCCTTGTTTCCAGCACGCTGAAAAATTTCTCAGAATTTAGAGATTGTTCTACTGAAATGGCATTTTAAATAGCCACATAGTAGCTGATGCATAATGAATGACTGTATTGTAATGGACCAGAAGGATCTTAAAACTATGTAGCCTGTCTTTCTAAACAGTGTGGATGTTGCATGCTTCTGTGAAATTCAGCTTTAGTATTGTTTGGAAATAGTCTCTGAGATACTGTTAGTTGACCTTGAATTTTTTTTCAACTTCTTAAGCTTTTGTTGTAATTTTATTGAATGCTAATTTCTAGAAGTTGATGAGATTCTACTTTAAATTCCTCTGTACTTTCCAACAGTAGCAAGCTGTTTATGTGCAGAAGAGAGGCCTATTACAAGACTTAAGAATAATTTGAATTTCATTCAGTGTTGTTCAAATTCAGAAATTGTATGTATTTATTTATATATGGCTCACAAATTAGGAAACTTGACCTTCTTTATGCATGATTTCTGTAATCATTTGGCATAGCTAGGGAGAATGGTTGACTCTGAAGATAATCTGTTTAAGAGGGAATAATTAGGAACCATGTAGGCTGGCTTAGTTTTTCTGTCACAAAAAGACCAAAATCCAGAATCATCATGACCATGAACCTTGTTAATTTTTTTTCCCTCTTCAGATTTGATACTCTGCTATATTGCCATTATGATTAAATGATATTTTCCCTGTTAAATCTGCATTAAAATGATCTGTCCTGTGAGGCCTTCTTGTTCTTTGTCCATGGCACTGGTTTAGCTTGCCTATCCAACTGTTTATCTAAGACATCTCTCCAGCTATCTACTGGGAGGAGGCTAATCCGTGAAGCATAGGAAACTGGCAATTGATATTAGGGTTGCTAATGCTTCTGGTAGGCATTGTATTTCCTGTAGTGAAGATGTAATTCCGTGTGTAAACAGGCTCAAAAGTTTTCAAAACTTGCTCGTGTGGCACAGTGCTGTAGCTCCAGACGGGATTCTAGGTACAGCTAAAATATCCGTTATTAGCACCATACAGATACTGATCTCGCAGGGTGTATTTTTAGGGAAGACTTTTATTTGGGCTGTGGCTTATCACATGTGAGACTAGTGTCCGATTTTGAAGGAATTTTTCCAAGCCTTCTTGCCTGAGGCTGTCCTTCTGATCTTCTCTTTCCAAGTCCACAGAAAATATTTTAATTATGTGCTTCTAAAAGGTAAATACTATTACTAGCATGTTATTTCATGGCTGAATAAATTTGTCTGATATACAGAATCTAAACATGCCTGGCTTGCTTGGTTCCCCACTAATTTGGACAACAGTTTAGCAGTGGGAGTCTAGTAGTGTTTTGCAGAGAGACTCAGGTAATGAAAAGACAAACAAAATTATATTTAGGGCCATTCTCCTGGCCATAGTGAATAATTAATAATGCTGGAGATGATGTAAGCAGAGTTGTGCTACAT
Source organism: Neopelma chrysocephalum (assembly GCF_003984885.1). Lineage (NCBI taxonomy): Eukaryota > Metazoa > Chordata > Aves > Passeriformes > Pipridae > Neopelma > Neopelma chrysocephalum. Next base: position 12,946,479 of record NW_020897717.1, read on the forward strand.
TTGGGAAGAACATTCTGGTTGTGGTAAACTCCTTGTTTTTTCCGGTTGTGTTGCAGCTGTTTGCTAGTTTTCCCAATTCCACCAGTGCTTATGTCCTGAAATAATCTCATTTGGTTCAATGGGACTATCTGTAAGCCTGAGTGTTTACAGGATGGGTTTGTCTTCAGTCTATAATAAATGCACACTGATGCTGGAAGTACTGATTTAAATTCTATTTTGTTTACTAAAATAATTAATTCCATAAGGAATGAGGGGTGAGATCAGCAGAGAACAATGTTAGGTTGAGTATTGGGAGAAACAGTGAAATCTCTGGCTGCCCTCAGTCTGCTTAAGGTCAAGGATCTAGAAACAGGCTCAGTTAGTGCTCTGAACACAGATATTCACTTTTTGATTGAGGCAGTCAGTAATGGGAAAATATTAAGGTGTCTCTTGAGCTTTGTTGGTGCTTTATACTTAGCTGGGAGTAAGCATACCTTTCTGTTATAAAATCTAAAAAGTGATCTGGGAAGACACTGTTTCTACCTCCAGTATTTGCCAGCCTTAAAAATCTGTAACTTGAAAGATTAGAAGCTAAATTATACCTGTTAAACGTTTGTCCCCATCTGCCACTGTTAGAAAGTATTTGAAATACTGAAACACTTACCACCCCTTTGATATTTTTCATTACTTTGATTTCTCCTTGGAACATTTCCAAGCCCCATCTGTATCTTGCCCCTTATGTACTTGGAAGTTAGAGTACAGAAGCACTGCAGATTTCAGTGACTAACATCTAATGTGGGATGATGTGTTGGCATGCATTAAAAATAACTTCCTTTTAGTTCTTCAGACTTTTGAGACTTAAAATATTTTATGAGACATCACAGACTTTTAAAGAATAGGTATTTTTAAATAAAAATGTAGATTGTTACTGGAATGAGAACTTCTGTTACTTACAAAAAGATGGCAACATGTTTGGGGAGCAAAGCTTACTTGAAAAAAAATTTTTTGGTAATGTTATTTGAGTGAAGAAAGTTAAGAAAAAAAATGGAGTAAAACCTTGTTTCCAAATATATCAAAGTACAAGTATATTTTGTACTGTGTATTTTTAAAAGACTAAATTTGATTATGATTAGACAGGCAACATAGTGCTATACTGTGTATTTGAGCATATTTTAGAAAGGTCTGTAATGGTTTGTTGATTACTGCCTAGATGTCTCTAGTTTTAGTTTTGGAGCTGGTAAAATCTTTCTGCGTGCTTTTTTACATGGGACACAGATCAAACTCTGCCCAAAGACAGCATGTTCCCCTTAGGCTGCTGTCCAAAATTATCAGTTATATTGTAAAAGTAAATAAATGACTCCCCTCTGCACCTTTTTATGCTTTTAGTCTATTCTGTTGCAACTGCCTAAAACCCAAGTAGCTAAATTCCCAACTATGTTGTCTGCCTTCCAGCATACCTCTGTGGATGGATACACTGAACCACATGTCCAGCCTATCAAGTCAAGTAGCAGACAAAACATCCCCCGATGTAGAAACTCCATTACATCTACAAATGAAGAGCATCCTCACATTGGAAATTATCGCTTACTGAAAACAATAGGAAAAGGAAATTTTGCCAAAGTGAAACTGGCAAGGCATGTGCTTACTGGAAGAGAGGTAAGCCTTTAAAAAAAAGTCTGACAGTCTGTTTTATGTTCCCTTTGGCTATCTTTATAATTAGTATTTCTTCTAGAGGCTGTTTCAGGATATAGAAGAAGTTAACTGAGATGCTTTCTCCTAACCACCCACCTCCTTTTTTAAAACATAGCTTCCTGGGGAAAGATCAAAAAGTTTGTTGTGCATCAGGGGGTATTTTGGGTCTGGGAGAGGGTCTGTTCATCCCCAAGCATTTCCAAAACTGAAGAGAAATACATTGACGGGTAGATTCCATTGATATTGATAATCTGTTGATAGATCCTGTGTTAGGAGAGCCTGGTTTTGCAGTGGACAAGATAACATTGTTCTGTCCAAACACTGACAGAAGTATAAAACAAATTCCTTGCTGGCAAAATTCTGACATCCTCATAGGTTATACAGTTTTGCTTGATGAAATGTATAGAAGTAGATGCATATGCATGTCTTAGAGGTGAATCTATGCTTTTGCTCACAGTGGTGCAATATATTTTTGTTCAGACCTTTTTCTGAGTTTAGTAATTCATGTTTGTTTTTCTTTTAACCAAGGTTGCTGTGAAAATAATAGATAAAACCCAGCTAAATCCTACTAGTCTGCAAAAGGTAAGAATAGACCATAACATCTGAAATTCTGTAAACAGATGAACTGTGATCCTTTATTTACTTGACAAAAATATTTGATCCCTTTATCCTGTTAAACAACATCTTTCTGTACGTATGACCTTGGGAGAGGGTGATATCCTATTGTCTTTGCTATAATGTGCACATACAATTTGTCTGGGGGCAGTTACTCGATGTGGTTCCTATATAAGCATTGCTGTTTTGCTCTTCCTTCCTCCTCTAGCTTTGCTCTTTGCCAAGAGTAAAATTTGTTTCCAATTAGGTACATGAATACTTTGTCTACATACTAAATCAGGATGTAATGCTGTAAAGAATGGTATTTTTCTTGGATTTTTCTATAATGGAGTAATTGTTTTCTATGGACTTAGAGTACTGGTTTTTATTGCTTTAATGGGTTTCTCTACCTTCGTCTCTATATTCTTTCAATTTTAATAAAATGTTTGCTAAACTCAAGGGACATGTGGCAATTACTTTTTGTGTATAGAATTGACAAAATGAGTATAATCAGAATGGTCTTGTGTGTTTATGCCTGTAGAAAGAAATTCAGAAGTCCTTTATAATCATGGTGATAATTGTTTTATCAAAACCCTGGGGTTTTTTGTTTGATTTGGGTTTTTTTTACTGTTTTACTCTGCATATGTTTTGTGGCTGAAGGACAGAAATGTTGTAAAGTCCTACTGGAGGATACCCATTAAAAAATTTGGGATTTTTTTGTTTACAAATCTAGACTGCTGCTGTTGCTAGCTGTAGAAATGAGAGAAAGAGGCCAGAGCTTATTGCTGTTCTTTTATCTCTGCCTGCTGTTACCTTTTTTTTTTTTTTAGTTGTGTAACTTTGGTTACAGGGAGTTATAAACAGCTTTGCTTTAATTTCTTTTTTCTTTTATTTCTTTTATACTTGATTCATTTGCTTTAATTTCTCTTTTGTAGTACTTTTGAGTGTGAGTTCTTCCGGATTTGGTTTTTTTAATTCAACCTGCTGTGCAGTCCACGCAAAAGCTTTGCTGTTGTTAAGTCCTATATCTTATATTAAGCAAATCTCTTTGCTAATGTTTGAGCTAGTGAAGAGGGACCCACAGAGGCAGTATGTAACAGAGGATATTGTGGAAACCCTGTGCTGCTCATGTAGCTTGTATCCTACCTAGCTGGCTGTTCACTTTTGGAGAGCTAGGTGAGTTTGTCTCATTGTTCAGCAATAAGAGTGTAAAAAAATGTTAAAACTTTATGGAAAATTAAGCAAGAAAAACTTAGTTCTGAGACAGTTGTTTTTATGATAAATAAGTTACATTTCACAAAATATATTCAATAATAATTCAACAAATTGTTCCAAGTATAAATAAAGCTTTTAAGGCCTACAAAAGATGCTGTCAAACTGCACAAATAGTACACAAAATACTCATACAGTAGAGCATTGTTGCTGTTATTTGTCTTTCAAGTGCAAAGCTGGTAACAACATAAACAGTATTAGGTACTGTTAGAAGCAGCTGATAGCAGGCTAAGGAGAGAAGTTTTAAGTTTAGTGATTTAAACACAATTTCATTCTTCAATAGCTTCTAAAAATATTTATCCCATACATCTTCTGCCTATACTGGAAAGTGAGATCATTAGTTGATATGTAGTTTTCCTTTGTAGAATATTCATTATAATTTTCAGAAAAAATAATCTTTGTTTTGAAGCCCTGTATGTCTTCAACTGTAACTGTGAAGTGAGTGACCGAATACTGATTCCCTGAAAGCTTTTAAATAAGCTTAAGAACAGTTTTTGCATAGTCACTGAAGCAACTGTAAATAAAAAGCAAATAAGGGTGAGAGGGTGGTTCATTAGCATGCTCAGAAGAACTTCTGTTAGTGTTTTGATGGGTCATTTGTGAATCGTGAATAAAACAACAGAAATTCTTGTTCTGTTCTATGAAATCAGTCATCCTTATTTTTCTTTCTGCACTGAACTATTGTGTAATGTTTGTAATTCTTTATATACCATTTAGTAACTCTGTAATGTGAATTTTTATAATTTTGTCATCAAGTTTATACTGTACATAGGGCTGTTAGTAGTGAATTTTTTTCTCTAGAGGTAATGCTGGGAACGAGAAGTGGTGATAGTAGTATTGTGTTAATAGGAACAGACACTTCTCTAATAAAAGTTTACAGAGGAACACTGGAGTATGTTACTGCCACAAAATACCACTCCTAAGTTTGAACCCATCTAAATTCACATGGTTGAGAGGAAAGTCTCTAGAACTTCAAAGCTTATAAATTATATGCAGTTCAGCAAAACTTCTGGGCCTTCAGTCACTGCTGATTGTTATTAATCAAACAAGACAAATTTGTAGTGATCTTAGGCACAGGGTCATTGACAAAACCATCCCCTTCCCATTCACTGGATACTAAGTGCAAGTAGGTTTTGCCACAGTACTTGCTACTGACCTAATTAAGTGAAATGAGTCATCACAGCTTGGCATGCACCATTCTGTTTTGTAAACAGAAATATTTGAGCACATACTTCAGTTGCTGAAAGTGTCATGCAAGCTGGGTCTGTAGTTAGTCACGGGTATAAAAGCAAATAGCATTTAGTTTTTTTGTAGGTGTTCTCTCCAATGGTATTCATGCTATGTATGGAGAGGGTACTTCAGACATAGTTGTTTTAACTGGGGTTGTCTCCTGACATTTGGAGGTTTCAGTAAGCTGACCTTGGGAATTTTTAATTTTGCTATCTTGTGCATGCAATGTGATAGTCTTAAGTTACATTATGTATCTCACTTCAGGACCTCTACCTCTTTAATTAGGAAATCAATGTCGAATTTGTTTTGTTTTTAGTTTGTTCGGTCTATAGTTCCCACCTTACTCAGTGGCCACCTGTTTAGAAGACAGAGCTGGCTTTTTTGTTGACTTTGTTACTATCTTGATAGTAACATATCGTACTGACTTAGGTTTTCCACTGTCATTATTGTAATTTGTTCCCAAATGTAAGTATTTGGGTTTTGTCATAACTTGAATTTATATCAAAATAGCTGTTCTATTTTCTGCATGTCTGCTACATTGGAAGTGTTGTCTTGTACTGGCTTTATCAGGGATGTTTCTGAAATAGCATTCTGCTGCTCTTCTGCAAACTGCTAGTGGAGCAGAAGGTGCTTTTTTTCCCCTTAATAGGTTTAATTAGGAAATTATATTTCAGATTTTTCCCCTTTTAAGGATCAGCGAGCTTTTTATTCTTGAAACATATTTGAAGCCATGAACTTAGGTTCTTTCTGGTGTTAAGAAAAACAGAAGTTAAGAAGTAGTAGAAGATTTGAAACAATTTCAATGTGTTACCTTTTGAAAGCAATGGGTTTTTTGCAACATCCCTTCTCAAATGGTTTACAAACTAGAGAAGTGTTCAAGTACATCTTTCAAAGCAAGAAAAACCCTTGGTTAACTGAAGATTTTCAGTTTGATTGTAGTGACTTAAAATAGTAAATCTTAAACATAGCTGTCAATCTGGCAGCAAGTAGAAGTGTTATCAATGGTGTGACATAAGATCTTTGTACTTTCTGCAATCTGTGCCCTGAAAAATTAAGCTGGGAATGCAGGAATCGAATTTTTAAGTCTTGTGTCTTTTCCGTAAGTACAAGTTTTAGGAATTCAGTATGGTGCTGACTGTTCTTTTCTGTAAGTGAAACTATTAAGGCTACAGCCTCTTTACAACAAGGAGATGCTTGTTCAAGAGGGTTTTTTTGGATTTTAGCACTTTTTTAAGAATGAAGAGCAGTCCTGTAAATGTGTGGTAGAGCTGGGGGAGAGAAGTCAGGGAGCACTTATACCTTCTGAGAGAGCAGTACACTGCTGCTCAAGAAAAACAGATATGCATGAATTCTGAAAATGCTATTTTTTATCAGTAAAATAGATTATAATCCTGCAGGTTGCTGTGTCGTGAAAGGAGAAGCAATATCACTGTTATGTCCAGATTTTTATGAGTTTACCAGACTTGACTTTGTAGGAAATAACTATAGTCTTTTTGTTTAAATACCTCTATATGCAAAGAAAGACATATATCCTGGGTGTTATTGAAGAGTGTAGTAGCTATTTTTTAAAGGTATCTATATTTGTAAATATATAATTAGTGACGTAACAAGTGTTAATGACCAGGGGAGATTTATTGCATAGTTGCAATGTAAAATAATGCACTCTAATACTTGAATATTGTTAACTCTTTTATTGAAGTATTATCCATCATTCAGAGATTTTCTGGATTATTTCTCTCTTGTGAGAGAAAATTGGGGTGCACATTGGCATTTCCTTAATTTTTATGAGTATGCATTTATACTGGACCAAATGAAATCCTGAATATGCACCAGGACTTCAGAGGACAGTTCATTTGTCCAATTTCCATCCTGTTCCCTTTCTGCTGTTTGGAACTATAGTGAAATAAGGTTCCCTGTTCTTTCTGCACACTCTGCTGAGAGACATTTAGACATCCAGTTGGACCCTATGGACCAGGAACTACACAAGGTGTAATGTGGCTGTGTTTGTGGTCTCCACACAGTGCTGCTCCATTATTTCAGTTCTTCCAGCCTTTCAAACATTTCTTTCTTCACGGGTTGGAAGGTATGTGTCACATCAAGCAGCTTTGGTGAAGCTGTTTGACTTCAGTATGTAGCAGTATTACAGACTGTGCAAGTTACATCTGCCTAGTTTGTAAGATGTCCTTTACCTGAGTTACTTCAGAAAAAAGTCTTGAAAATGTCAAGTTATAGGTAAACACTGCTGGAAACTTGTCAGAAGCTGGTAATGACTGCAGACCACAAACTGAGAGGAACGTGGATCTCCTCATGAAGAAGCCAACCTTGTGTACTGTAGTTTCAGTAGTGGGTGGGCTTTTGGGAAAGGAGTTTTATAGGAATACAACCACTTAGGGTTTTTTAATCTTTTCTCAGAGCAAGCCATTTAGTCAGCAGGTACCTGCAGATAGATTCCAAGTTTTAAGCTATTCTTTCAATTCTTACTCTACTGATTTCTCTATTTCCCTGCTCTCATGAGTTTCTAGGGAGACTGGCACCACAGGATATGCAATACAAGATGTTGTAAAAAAATTATTCATTTTTGTAAATAAACTGCCCTTACTTCCAGACTTGGTGATGTAATCTATTCAGAACTAGACCAAAATGCTTCTTTCATATAACAAAGTATCTGCATCAGACTGGAGGTCAGTAATGTTGTGTCTTGAAGAAAATAGACTTTGGTATCTGTTTTGTAATAGGCTTTTCCTTTATGGGAATAAAAAATACACATGGAACAAAATTTCATGTCACTGTAAAATCAATTTGAATCTTAAACTATGTGCTTTACTTGAAATATAAAATTGTGAGATTTGCAATTACTTTTTATAGAAGTCTCATATTTTAATCCTGCTTATGAAGGTATGTGCTCATTGCTGTAACTTTTATACCAGCATTAATAGAGTTATGAAATATCTTTCTAATCTTTTGGCAGGAATTGCAGTTTTTCACATACCTGCTTAGAAGCTCTTCTAAAGGTGTACCATTTATTGGTTTAGATTTGTTAGCTTCTGACCAGCTGATACTGATTTAGCTGAGAAATTTATTCTTGTGCAACAAATTCAAATACTTGGAAAAAACAAAAAAAATGCACAAAGAATGTCCTGGTGTGATGTTCTTTTTCTTGGCAATAACTGACTTTATGAGGAAACAAGAATATTTGCTGAAGTTAATTCTGGTGCATAGTATTACATACCCATGTGTTATATATTGTACACAAGCAAACTGCATCATACTGTTCACGTTTTCTCAGAGAAATGCTTTTAGTCTTTGCTTCCTTCTGAAATTGTTTTAATGGCAATTATAAGGCAAGTGCTCAGTAATTAGTGTGAAATTCTTAAATTATTTAAGTATAGAACTGTATTATTATTTCTTAAGCTGTAGCAATAGTACTTTATCAAAAGCTGAATTTCAAGAAGATCTGTAGTCTTAACTCGTAGAATAAATGCAGAATTTTAGAAACGTTATGACTAAGTTACACAAATGGAGTGAAAAACCATTAATGTTGTCTAAGCAAAAGAATTTTAACTTCTCTTAACTTGTAGCCATAGCCATCATAAAATAGACACTGAAGTGCTACTCTTGAGGAGGTGTTTGGTCTCTGGCTTGCATCATTTTACCCTTTTGTGAGGATTGGATCTGAACAAATGACTCTAATTTTGGAAATGGAGGGAGAGATGTCTCGGAGACATCAGACAGGCAAAACAGCAACAACACTCTTGTGTTGAGCCAAGTTTCTCCATAAGGAGGGCTGTAGTGCTAAGATGTTTCCAAAATGTCTAAGCATTGTGTTGAAGCCACTGAGAGTTTCTTCCTTCATTTTCAGCATCCTACTTTAGCCCAACAAGGGCCTAAAGGAGTGTACAGCACTGTGAGTGGACTTGATGATGGAGATGTGTCATTCACTTGAAGTAAACCAGTGCAAGCTTATCAGTATTATCAGCCTCAGGTGTACAGCACCAAACTATGTGGTCATTTTGGATTTCTTTCATTTGCCACCTTTCCTTTGAGCACCTAGGTTAATCTTGCTGCAGCTCTAATTAATAACCCATAAATTTAAGAATAGAAACTTGAGAGCGATGAACTCTTGTTTCTGGTTTAAAAGAAAAAAAAAACCCACCATTGTCTTGAGTGTATATGCTTAGGGCTATAAGTTTGTCCAGTTGTCTCTAGTTATGTGACTCAGGATCATAAAGCAGACTTACAGGAATCATAATCCTTCAGGCCTTGCCGGGGGGAGAGGAGGCATCACTGCTTGTGACCCAGTGTAAAATTTGGTGGTTGTGAGATGTTAACTCGCCCATTTCAGCTCTGTGGAGTGGCAGGACTGGAGGACATCAGGATTCCTGGTATCCAATTCCATTTGAACACCTGTTGGACTTTGTCTGTAGTCCTGCACCTTGTATTTGCACCTGCAGTTCTGTCTGTATTCAGGGTAGTTGGCTGAGCTTGCCAGTCACCAAAGAAATAAGAGCAAAGAGACACTGAAAACTTGTGTGACTAATCTGTTCGTTTTGGTAAATGTGAAACTCAAGAAAGGGTTATAAAACTTGGTATGTCTGTATAAAGCTTAAAAATTAATCTGGTTTTCATATGTAGTGAATTTCATAATGCTTAAAATGTATATTGTTTTCTGGAGTTCACTGCATTATATTTATCTGTATTTTATGGTAATGCTACTTTCTTTGGCCTTTTCTGTCTCCTTTTTGATACTAAATTTACCTAGCTTGTGTAACTTTCTCCAAATAAACATCCTCTAAGAAAATTGTCTTGCTTCCTTGACAGTTGTTTCGAGAAGTACGAATAATGAAGATACTGAATCATCCCAATATTGGTAGGAGCCCTACATTTCTGCAAACTTTTTTTTTGTTATAATGTTTACATTTTACTCTATTTGACTTTATTTGAATGTACTGCTATTAACTTTTTTTTGAGATAATAGGACAGTAGGCATCCAGTAAATGCTTCATTGTCTCACCTTCTTTATTGACTCTGCTTGCAACAAGAATTTTGCTCTGAGGAGGTAAACTGCTCAGTCTAGGAAAGCCTTACATAGAGTAGGAGATGTGGAGCGCTCCGGTCTGTCAAGAACCCTAACTCCCCTCTTCCATTGAAATTACTCTTGAGACCCAAAAGCATGAGTTTCTTAGGTGAGAGTAGCAAAACTCCATTAGTTCAGTCTAGGAAAGACTCCTGCTGACTGATATTTCCAGAAAATTAGAATTACCAAGTATGTAATTTTCCCTTTCTGCTTTAGTTCTTTCACCTACCCCACAGCTTCAGGGCCCTACTTTGTGATGACAATTCTTCTGGCTGAGGAGGGCTGGACAGTCTTGTTCCAGAGACAGTTAATGGTCCTGAATCGGCCAGAGGGCTTGTTGCATACAAGGTATGGACGAGGTGTACAAGTTATTACATGCTAGGCACTCCCTTCTCATCCCTTGAATTGTTTGTTGCTTTTTCAGCATTCATAGCTTCTGCTGTTTTTTGTTTTCTTGGGGGTGGTGGTGGGGCTGTGTTTGTTTTAAATGACTGGTTACTATTACAATCTGAGGAAAGTCAGACTTAACATTTCTGGTATCCATTTGGTTCTTAGTTGGTCAGAATCTCAGATTTCTGACTGTGAGCAGTCTACTAGCAAAACAGGGGAGGTTTGTATGATCTTAAAGACATCTGTGTCAAATTAAACACTAATTTCAGCATGAACTCATTTGTACAGTGTGCATAAATTTCTGAGAAAATTGTGAATTAATATGCTTTATTATCAACTGTGATTTAGAAATTAATTTTGCTTTTTTCCCCCTTGAAAGAATGCTAACCTAAAGGATATAAAGTTTCTGTATGATATAATGTTATCACTGGCCTTAAATTATACTCATTCCACGAGTATAATTGTTTGTTTGTGCTTTGCTTTTACTCCCAGCTGCAATCTCTTTCTCATTCGTTTTTCTTGCAGTAAAATTATTTGAAGTTATTGAGACTGAAAAGACGTTGTATTTGGTAATGGAATATGCCAGTGGGGGTAAGTGGATTCTTAAATCTGCGTTAAAGATAAACTGAAATGCCAGTTACATGCCTAGAAACGATTTAAGGATTTAACGGTTAATGGGTTATTGCAATCTGGCCTTCACAACAGTCTTAGCAGACCTCCCAGGGCAGACTTTCTTCCTTGCATCACATTCCATAAAGTAACCTCTTAGGTTTGTGCTTAAGAGTAGTTCCCATTCTGAGGTTTCTGCTGCAGTATCAGGAGATAATCTGGTGCTGATTCTGGCAAAAACTCAGTCGGTATTTACCTGCTATATTTAGGCAAGCACTGGTGCCTTATTTCATCTTGAAATTGTGTGCCAAAGCAATTGGAGAGGCAGATCTGGGAAGGGAATAAGGAACACGGGAAAGGGAACCCACAGGATCATAGTGAGAAGGGACAGTGAGTGCTTGCTTGAGAAGCTGCCTAGCACCTGAATGGGAAATGTTGGAATGTGGGAAGAGAATCCAGCGCAGGGCTGGATTTACACAGCTAGGAAAGGCTGCTGTCAGACACTGCAAAGATGAGGTTCTGAAAAGCATCTGAGCAGCTTTATTAGAAAGAGAACAACATGGAAAAAACAAAAGTAGTACAGATAATGTTAAGTGAAGCCCCTAGATATATGTGAAACAGATCTGGTACATAAGAAGTTGCCCAATTCCCACCGTGTCTTATATACAATATGAATATTTTTCATTATTTTGTTCATTTCACAGTGGTTATTAAGTCAATTTATTTTAAAAATTGAAGAAGCCTTAGTATAGAGGGTTCCATTTTTACACTTCTTGATTATTACATGTCTGAAAATTTAAATCCAGTGCAAACAGCAAAAAGGAATTTTTATTGGCTGCTTCTATTTCCTTTCCATTCAAGAAAGGAGGGAGCATGGGGTGTGTGTTGTTTTCAAGCATGATTTGATTGTGCATGACAGTAAAAAAGAATAGTACTGATGTTTTGTCCTTGCCCTGATCAGGAGAAGTGTTTGACTACCTAGTTGCACATGGAAGAATGAAAGAGAAAGAGGCTCGTTCAAAATTCAGGCAGGTATGAAATTAACGTTCACTCTTTCTTTTGTTTCTATTTATGGTGTTTTCAGATAGACATGAGTGTGAGCATACTTCTTTTACTTTAGAAAAATATTAATTGTTTTGATAATGTTTATTAAAGCTGCAGTAGAAAAAAATCCCTGAAGAGAAAAATATCTGCTTCCTACATGCTGTCTAAAAATAGTAAGATTGTTTTACATTCCTGTAGTTGATGTCCCTAAGAGTCACTTTTTTTTATTGTGACTCAATTGAAGTTTAAATCCTTTTCTGAATATTTTAGAATTTAACAGATGTTCTATCTACAGATGTTGATATGATGACATGTATTACTGTGTCATGTCACACTGTTTTGTATGAAGGCTATTCTGTAATAGGATTTTATATTCTTCTTACAAACTTTCTCATTTTAATCCTTTTATTACCCTGGTTTTAGTGATTATTTTGGAAAAACTTTAATTAGATAAATATAGCATGTTTGGTATTCTGCAGAATTAAGCTCTGTAATTAACAGGTAAAGAAACTGCTCCGAACTTGCTGTTTCAGACTTGTTTTTTGTTATATATATGAAAGACATATATGAAAATGTTGAACGAATTGTTCTGTTGGGGGTGAATTGCAGAGATACGCAATTGATATTTTAGAAGATAAAATCTGAGATGATACATATGGCTGTTGGGTTGGAGGGTGGGTTAATTTCCCTTTAATAGTTATTGCTATTGGGGGATTTGCATTTAAAATATGTTTCTCCTATTACTTTGAAGAGTATGTATTAAACTTATTTTTAGTAGGAAAATGAGCTGCTTTTAGCGACCTTTTAGTATTTAAGCTTTAATGAAAGAAACCTAGATGAATATTTTCTAAAATAAAAGACTTATTTATTAATTTCTTACGTTCTAGTGAATCATATCAGGAACCAAAATTACTAAATAATATGCAAAAACTTATACTGAGGTTGAAATAAAATATTTCATTGTTCATCTTGGTGTTTCAGATTGTGTCTGCTGTACAGTACTGTCATCAAAAATGCATAGTTCATCGTGATCTTAAGGTAGGTTACTTATTTTACTTTTTACTGCCTGACAGTATAGTCTTAATTTCATTCTGTATATTTGTCCTTGCCACTGTCTGTGAATGCCTCAAACATGTGAATGAAAGAACTATCACTTTTTTATTCTTAGTTTTCTGAAGCACAAAAATAACATAGCTTGCCTGTTGGAACAGGGAAGAGACAAGAATAGAACATATGTTACTTTCATTCCAATTTTGGCTTTAAGGAAAGGACATGCTCTCCAGAGAATTATACCTGCTGTCATGCTGATATCTACACTGTGAAGCTGCAGAAGTTCAATTGATACCAGTCAGCACTACTTAATTAAAAAATTTTCAGTGAAAATATATCTCAAGGATATGTAAAAGGGTTTTTTCTTAGTGATTTTTAATATGTTAGATTTTTAATCCATTTGAACTTCTGGTTTATACTGTAGTGTCTAATTTGGGCAGAAAAATAAATTGAGGGTAAAGAGAAATTAGTTGAATTTGCTTTTCTTTATGCTTTTTGGTAATCTATGTAAACCACCAGACCATATTAAGAGTTCAGCAACTGCTGAACAACAATAGGTACAACCTAGCCCTTCAGCCTGAAGTTGTCTTAGTGCCAAGTTTAGATATCATGAGACTTGGACACAAGTTCCACTTAAAAGCTGTCTTGTGCTCTTGCTTTGATGTCTTTGTACATTTACAAAGAAAACATTGGTGTAGGTTCTTTTCTACTAATGTATCTAAATACTTGTGAAAAGCTGAGGCTGAATAATTTTTAAGGTGATTTTTTTTTTCCACCAGTGTCCTTTGTCCACATTTTCTTATAATACGCTACAGTCTTCTCTGAATTTCAATCTTAAAAATCTGTTCTCTCATATCTGTCGATCTGCCAGCACCTGCATGTGCACATGATGCTGGATAATAATTCCTTTTCTGCTGAGTCGTCCCTGCCCCGGGACTGTTGTTGTCTGATGGTGGAGGTGCCTGGCCAACACTCTAAAGTCAGAATGCAAGGAAGGAAAGGGCTGGGATCTCACTGAAATCTTGATTTAAAAAAATTCCTCCACGTCTTGCGTGGTGGTTTGGAGCCTGTGAATGTTTTGTCAAACTCCCTGGAGCTTACTGCAGCCACTCTTGTTGAGCTTTCCAGAAGGCTGCACCTAGGGACCTATTGGCTTGCCAAGAAAAGCCACTTTCCCTGGTTCTCTCACTCCTACACTTGGCTGGAAATAGGATGCCAGCCATCTCCTCATGCTTATCTAGCACTGGCTTGTTCAGCCCAGCTATACTACTGAGTCTTGCTGCATTAACCCCTGCAGTTACTCAGTCTTTTGCTCTTTCTCCCAGAGCCCGTTACAGCCTCCACCACTCCTTCATTTCTTAGTTCCATGGCATACAGACAGCTCACTGCATTCCTCGCAGGCCTGTCCAAAACTACTTTGCAGTGTTCACGCAGGAATTACCTGCCACAAGTAGTCTGCTGCTGATCTTTCTATTTGCAAGACAACTAGGTTCCAAAATAACTCTTTTATTTGATATTCTCTCTCCATCATCTCTTGGCTGGAGTTATGCTAGACTCATTTGTAGAGTTCAGTTAGGTGTAATTGAGAGCCAGCCAACCTAGCCAACAAAAAATACATTTCCCAAAGGAAAAAGGGCTAAATGTATGTATGGCTTTGAGGAGGTGTTCTTGCTTTGTCTTTTCGTTCCAAGTGTTATGTCATCTGTCTCCTTTAAAACTATTCTCATGGAGCTGCAGAGAAGGAAAAAGCAACTTTGAAGTTGTGTCTGCATTCTCATCTGCTTCTGTTAACTGTCCATGGTGTCAGCACATTGAGCAATTGGCATTGCAGCACCACAAGGTAGAGGTCTACCACCACTTTGGATATTTTTGATGAGACTTTTTGACTTGAATAACTGGTTAAACTCTATCAAATTTAAGTTACTTCAGACTAAACTGTGAAGTTGTTTAAGAAAATGTGCAAGTTTGTCCAGGCTATTCTGGGAGAAGAGGAGGAAGTGCAAGGCCCATGGGAACTTAAACTGTCTCCTTTTAACTTTCTGTGATTATAAACAGCTATAACCAATTTCAGCTTTGCTCATCCCTTGATACACAAAACTTACCTTACCTTTTCTGTTCGTACTTTTTTGCCCTGAACATGTAACCAACAAGAGCATAGTCTTTCTATTTGGCTTATTAAAAAGGTTTTTTGGTGCTTTTGTTCAAAGTGAGGAACCCAAAAGCATGGGGTACTCGGGTAGCAGAGTACTGTTGAACCAGGAGGACTATTGTAATCGCAGAGCAGCTGCACTGACAGTACTGTTTTCACCACAAAGAAAATGAAGTCTTTGTGCAATAGTGTAAAAGGCTGTTAAATCTGGAAAATAGCTCTGTGAGTCTGTCTGCAGGCACATCAGCTGGAACCAGCTGGGATCACAGGTCCCATGAATTTCCCATGAATTGGGAAAATAAAATATTTTCCAGGATAGAGTTTTTACAAATGGGCTGTATTTTAGTCCTGATAAAGGCTAAGTTCTGTTGTGCAGCTATTAGCTTGATGTACTGGTGGTTAATTGTCTCCTGTTCTATTCATTGAGTGTAAGTGAAATTATTAAAAATAAACCCAAACAAACAAGCAAACCCAAACAAAATCATAGTTGCTTTTAATCAAAGCAACTAACAATTAGTTAGCTGCTTCTCTGATGGTGAGCTAAGGCATTTTGATATTTTTCTGAGCTCCATTCTAGCGCAGCAACTGATACATGTCTGTTTGCTATAAAACTGATGTTTGGCAATTAGGTGAACCCTTTGCACTGGCTATTGTCTGTCCTCCTGTTGAAAGAGGATTCCTGCCCAGCTCAGTGCTGCTCCTGTGTTGCTGATATGCAGATCAGGAGCTGAGACCCAGTTAGGTGAATAAACATTGTCCGGTTCTGCTGCACTCCTAGAAGAGCTTCCTTGCATTTTGAGAAATGCAGGTTTTTTCCACGGTACTTATTAGTATTTATGCAACTTCACCCTTTTTAATCTTCTGACCTACCTGTGATAGTAAATATAAGATACTGTTTACTGACTTTCCAGGTACTTGTATACTTGCATCTATGTTGATGTGATGCATTGGTGCATGGGCATTACTATTCTTAGATGTATGGAATACATACATTGTGTATGAAAAAAATAGATACTTGAGTGTTAACACCTTGATGTTATTGTTGAAGCAAATGCTAATAATAAAAGGGAGAGAATTTTTTGGTACAGAATGCTGAGATACAGCATGTAGCTTGAAGTGTTTCATCTTGTAAGCAGAAGGTGTCTTCTTCTAAAGTCTTAAATCCCTTCTAACATTTACTCCACAAAATGGTAGATGATGTCTGGGATTAGATTTACTCTCCTTGGCATCAGAAGTTGGCATGAACCTGTCAAAAGCTGCAGCTGCTATTCTGAGATGTCTAGATACTTCAGTCTAAAGCTGAACTAAGATATTTCTTCCAGAAAATAAAATCTTTGTAGTTGATTCACTAGGTGACTTTTAAGTCTATTTAGCTGCTTTTAACAGTTTTATTTTCCTGAGTAAATTTTCAGTCAATTTTCAGTCCTTGTAATGTATTTGGGGATATTAGTTTCTTTGGTTCTGCAAGAAAGATGTAGATGGTGAATTATTTCAGAAAAATAAACACTTTTTATTGATTGATGATACACTGTACTATATATATATGTACATTTATTTTGATACAAACATTGTCCTTTTTCCCTTTTATTTTTCTCTTAGGCAGAAAACCTTCTCCTTGATGCAGATATGAACATTAAAATTGCAGACTTTGGTTTTAGTAATGAATTTACGGTTGGTAATAAACTGGACACGTTTTGTGGAAGCCCGCCTTACGCTGCTCCTGAACTTTTCCAAGGCAAGAAATATGATGGTCCTGAAGTGGATGTGTGGAGCCTTGGGGTGATTTTGTATACACTAGTAAGCGGATCATTGCCATTTGATGGACAGAATCTAAAGGTACAGTTACAGTCTGAAAGCTTGGCTTTTACTGTCTTTAAATCTCCTGTGTCATTAGGAGCTCACCTTTTAAACTCTATTTTAAAGGAACTGAGGGAGCGAGTACTGAGGGGGAAGTACCGCATTCCATTCTATATGTCCACAGACTGTGAAAATCTACTTAAGAAGCTACTAGTACTGAATCCAATAAAACGAGGCAGCTTGGAAGTAAGTCATTTCATCTTGGGAAAAAGGTTTTTAGATTAAGAAAGCATAACATACAGTAATTTCTGAAGACTTGTTATTTTTCACAATAGATACTTCCTTTCTGTTTCAAGGGCCCCAAAGTTTTGTTAAAAAAAAAAAGAGGAAATGTCCCAGAAACAGTACAGCTTGAAAATAGAAAGTGTTAATGAATGAAAGTCTAACCTTTTAAATTGCAGCTGACTATAATTTAAGAGCACTTCAAAGTGCAAGCTGCTCCCTATTGTTTCAGTCAGCTAATAGAGATAGTTCAGAATTTGTGGAAAGCAGGACAAGATTGTAAATGTCTTCTTCTTGGAGTTTTTCAGAAAAACAAAAACAAAAAAAAAAAAACCCAACCACAAAATACAAAAACAACAGCAGGCAGGACCATCATTTTTTAACTTACCGTTTTTAGCATGACTTAAAATATATGTACAAGAAGAATAAATGTGATGGGAAACTGGGATTTTTGCTAGTTTTAGTACCATAATACGTGTAAACACTTAAAACTCTTTGAATGATAAGCTAATAATTGCTAATTACTTCTGTTCAATCCTTTCTTTTCCCCCTCCTGGTAGTTTTGTTTCTGAATAGCTGAAAAATTAACACATATAATAATACCTGCTGTGTCCCTTAGCTAAAATCTATTTTGAGGATTTCCACTGAGGTTTTTTTTGTTTGTTTTTGGGGTTTTTTTGGTTAGTAAATTGGGTTTTCTTTTCATGGGATGTAGAGTATATTTGTGCGTAACTTGTAAAGTGTCTAAAAGGTTCAGTGTTTTTTAAGGGGCTGTTTTGTTCAAGATTGCTGTATTGGCATGTAATTACTGGATAACTCCAGAGCTGGTATTTAACAAATATTTGGTGTAGAGTTCACTCTAAAAGCTGCTCTGTTCTATTTTGTGATTTCTTTAACAACAAGAGATTTTTTAAAAATAGCATCTACTTACCATAGAGATGAAAGTAGAGCAGAAGATAAATAGAATGCTTTTAAAATAGTATTTGCATGAGTTAATCACCAGTGACTTTTGTTTCATCTTTCTACACATACTTGTGCAGCAGTGGTTGGTGTCCCAGAGAATAATCCCATTTAAGCAGCTTTTTATTTGTAGTGGCATGAGTTACACTCCCTGGCATGGACACTACCTGTGCAAGGAAGCTTGCATTCACTGAGCTCTGTCTGCATGTACTTCATCTCAAACTGATGCTGGTTTATGACTTGTTATAAATAGTTTTAACTTGAATAAAATCTGTGCTGAAGAGAATAGTGAAAGATGGGTTCTACTTCACTGATATTCATTAATTATGTTCTATTATTACTGTCTATTATTATAAGAGTATAGTCACTTGAAGATGCTGAAAAATCGCCGTTTTCTTGTCTCATGTTTAAGTTTTAGGAAAACAGATTTTTCCTTTACTGAGTTTTCTTCTGGATTTTCAGCAGTTTCTCTTCAGATCTAATTTCACTTTCATTCTAGATACTGTAGTGTTATCCAGTTCTTCTAAAATTCCTTCCTGTCCCTGGAGAGAGGTGTTGAATAACAGCCTCGCTGAAATGGCAACGTTGTCAGATTGTGTGGAGGAGAGCGAGTGAATGTTGTGTGACGGAGGGTCTTGAGCCAGTACCAAAACACTGATAACAGGCAATGATGAGTATGCTAATCTGAGGGAGAGAGAGCATCACAACCTTTTTTAAAAGGAATATTCCTGAAATCACATTTGTTGAATTAAAAAACTATGGTGTGTGGTTTGGAAAGAAATTACTGTTTCTTCTCTCTGAGCACTCCTAAAAATACATGTTTAGAATGAAAGTATATATCACAAGTTTCTACAAGTGGAAAGGCAATATCATCTTAGGTGGGGAAGATTTATTTGTACATTGTCTTTTGATTATTTGCTCAGTCCCAGCCATAGACCCTCTCAGTTCCCATGCATGTTTTTTGCAGACCATCCCATGAGGATGTTTATCAGTGACATGAACATCAAAGCTGAGAATCACACAGGGTCAGCACTGTATGGGTTAGGCTTAGCACTTGTCCTTTGGTAAAGACCAGGCAAATCTTTATTAAAATGGTTCATCTAGCCTTTTTTGTAGTTGCAGCAGAGAGAGAACATTTTAGAAGCAAGAGAATGTTGTTATAAACCAGTAAATCTTCCCAGGAAGAGATGGGAAAAATGCATTGTCATAAAATATGTGGATCTCTCTGTCAGGATTTCAACAAATTCCTCTTTCCCTCTCCTTCAGTCTTCAATTCTTTTGCATAGTATTGCTTTGAAATTCCCCCAGGGCAGATTTATGCGTACGAAGTGTAATAAAGCAAATAATTTTCACATAGACAGGTCTTGAGCCAGACTAGATTTTTATTAGATAGTTTTCTGAAAATTGAGGGAAAGCTTTTTAATAATACCTGGTTGGTTGAAATTTAGTTTGGGTTGATGTTTAAGAGGTATAATTTGGGTCAGATTTTTAAATACTCTGACCAAGGCTGCTGCTCTTCAGTCAGCTGACTGGAAGCCCAGCTGAACTTGCACAAATGTAATATTGATCCTGGAATTGGATTGTTTGTGTCGCTTCAAAATGCTTGATTGTAAGAGCCTGTTTAAGAGTTGTACAATAAGTCAGTGTGCCTCTGAGACTGTGTATTTGAAAGACAGAAGCTAGTTTAGATATTTAACAGATGGAAACCGAGAGCAGATTACATTGAACTACAGATCCACCTACTGAAGAGACATGAAAAACTTTAAGTGGGCATTGTTGGGTTTGCCTGTTAATTCAAGAAGCATCAAGATAGGGAGTAGGATTTGAGCAGTGATTCTTGACATCCACTTCATTGTGCTTAAACTTCAGATTTACTTAACTTCAGATTTATTTAATGGTATCTTTAAAAAATTGGGACTGCAGATCCTGCACAGTACTCTTTGGGTAGTCGCTCATGTTACTGCAAGACTGCAAATATGTAACCAAAGTCTACTGTAAAGTAGACTCATATACTCTGTGTGTCAGAAATACAATATAGCTATATGTGTTCACAATCCCTTCCCCTTTATCCCCCTCAAAAGCCAAAAATCAATTCCATGGTAGAACAAATCTATAAGTCTTATTGTCAGCAAAATGTTAACTGGCCCAAGTACAAAGTTCTGTATTGTCCTTGTAAGGATACAGCTATTGGGGTCTGTAATTTGGCAGCAACACTACATACAAAGAATTTGGTTATATGAATGGAAAATTGAGTCTTTGGCTCTTTGTGAGAAATAACTTAATTTGGTGTTTGCAAGGCATATTTGGAGCCTGTGGGAAACTTGATTTGCTGGCACTTGTTTCATTCTTCTGTTTGTGTAGTGAGCAGTATTAGCATCTGTCCCTAAAGAGACGTGTGCCTGTTGCTGTAGGAGGGAAAATGGTGTTAGGTGTTTTAAAGATGAATATGCCCTTACAGGGAAATTGTGATGGTTGGGGATTCCAGATGATCAATCTTAAAGGCATATAAAAGATCTGGAATGCAGCAGAAGGAAATTTTCCAAAGAATGCAGAAGAAATTTTTGGAGTAAATAACTACCTGGCACAGAGAGAGTTAAGAGGCATTTCTCCCTCCAGCCAAACTGTGAACATATTTAGGTCAAGTGCAGTGAGAAGGTCCATAGGAAAAAATGACCAGTTGGCATCACGATCTTGAAACTAATGACTGTAGGAAGCATCAGCATGCTCCTGAAATATTCCTTAGTTTCTAAACACTTTCCTTTGCTATCATTTGAAGGAGCTATTTATTGTGGTAGAGTTGGTATTGTAGTAGCATCTAGGGATCTTAACCAAGATTAGGGCATGAGTGTCAGACACTCTGCAAGATCAGATTAGGAGACAGTGGAAGTGAAGGGGACAAAATGAAAGATTTTTGTGTTGAAACTGCAGAGGTTTTTCTCTCAGTAGTTCTGCTGGTGTTTCAGGCAGGGGATTTGTATTATAAAAGGTAAATTGTAGGGGAAATGAGCTAATGGAAACAAAAAGATGTGAAAAATGAAAGTAAAGATGTGAGGGGGAAAAAGGTGTAAGGGAAAGAGTAGCATTCAGATTATTATGAATTTAAAATTGTTTTTCAGCAGACCAGCTAGCAGATGGGGTCTGGTAAATGGAATGTTGACCTAAAGCTTATTTCCCTTCTTAGCAAATTATGAAGGATCGGTGGATGAATGTTGGCCATGAAGAAGAAGAGCTAAAGCCATATACTGAGCCTGAACCAGATTTTAATGACACCAAGAGAATAGGTGAGAGTTTTACAAAGGTGTTGCATGTGATGTACACAGAGAATTTTTGTCTTGTAAACCAAACTAAACCCTTACTGAATTTGACCTACAGTCTCATCATACAAGTCAAATGCATTCTTTTTATTTAAATGAGGAATTCCATTACAATGCCCTCCTTGTAACTACTGTTGTGACTTCACTGAGCTGACATGAATCTACAAACACAGTAGACAAATAAGACTACAGAATTCAATGGACTGAAGGGAACAGATTTTGTTATGAGGGCAACAATTTTTGCCTGCTATGGTTAGACTAAGTTACTGTGTTGGCCCTGTATCTATTCATAGTTTCTATTTGCCAGTGCTTTATTTGTTTGTTGAATAACATTGAGTGTTGTATAAATTAGTGAAGAGTTGTATAATATAGTTGAGAGTTTTCAAGATGAAAATAACACTGAGAGAAAGGAGTTGCAGCATTTTTTATTTTTGCACAGCAAAAAAACTTCAGTGGGTTGCATTGAATCTTAGTTACCTGTAAGTTATAAGGTTTTTTTCTATTTTCACGGTTCTTAAGTTGTCAGTAAACCCAAGCACTTATTCTGCTGGTGCATCTGATTTGTTTTACTTTTAGACATTATGGTCACAATGGGCTTTTCAAGAGAAGAAATACATGAATCTTTAGTAAACCAAAAGTATGATGAAGTCATGGCTACTTACCTGCTTCTAGGTAGAAAACCACCTGAAGTAAGTGCTATCTAATTTACATTTTCTGTTTTAACCTTTATATATGGCTGGGTTGAATATTCTGCTTGTTGATGTTTGTATTGATTATTTTGTAATGTTTTTAAAAAATCGTAATTAACCACTTATTAGTGTCTTTCCCTTTTCATATCTCCTTGGATATCTTGTTAGATATCCCATATGAAGAAATAAATATCTTCATGTTTGCTTGTAAATACATGGAATTGCTTTTTTAAAAAGCTGGCTGTTAATCTGACATAACTTCTAAATGCTGAGTCTTCTTCCTGTCATGTATGTTTTCAATTAAAATCTGAAATAGTAAATTTGACTGCAGCAATTATTTTTCTAGCTACTCAGATATGACATCATTTATTTCTCAGAAATGCTCGTCCTTTCTCACTCACGTTTTGTTTATAGTGTGTTTTAGTCATTAATAAATTGGTGGTAGAAAATCTTTCTACTGTTTTGGAACTAGACGAATCTGTAAATCTTTTGGAATCACATGGATTTTTCAAGAAATCAGACTGAGAACAAGACTTTCTTTTCGAAGGAATTTTTTGCTCCTGCGTCATTGGCCTTCCTTCAGTTCTAAGATAGTGTAGATCTGATACATGCATCCTTGAGTGCATTTTCTCACATCTCTGAACCTGAATTCCCTTGTGATGGCAGAGCATGGAGGGAATCTGTCTAAAATCATTTTGACTCAAATTGCTTGGAAGAGGATATTTGTCTTTTCCACTGCTCTTACTTACAACTTTTGCTTCTTAGATATCAACAAACCAGTGGCTGAGTTACATACCAGTTACATAAAGATGTTTAGAAGGCCATAAAGAATCCTTTAATCAGTACTTGCTTTTTTAGCCCTTCTGACTCAGTCCGATGCATTTTGAAATTTTTCTGAAGCTATGAATGCTTTTAGGCTTTAAAATAAAATAAAAAAAAACAGGGGGAGCCATTCCGTGGCTTAGGTTTTAAAATAGCACACTTTTTCTTTCTATCAAGATTCTTCTAATTTTATTTTGAGCATTCATTAACTTAGCTTTAGCTGTGTGTTTTTAAAGCACATTAAACATAGATGAAGTGATAAAATTCATCTTGAAGAATATTCTACTCTGGGTACAATTTTAAACTATAAAGAAAAAAAGCCTTCTATTGGGACTTTTTGCCTTATTATGCCATAAAAATTCCAGTACTGTTGAATTTTGTTTATGCTTTGAAAAACTGTTTTTCTTGTAGTTTGAAGTAGGCGATTCCTTGTCCAGCAGCAACTTGGGTCAAAGATCTCGTCCCAGCAGCGACCTCAACAACAGCTCCGTGCAGTCTCCCGCTCACCTGAAGGTCCAGCGCAGTATATCGACCAACCAGAAACAGCGGCGGTTCAGTGATCATGGTGGGGATGACATTCCAACAAGTAAAGTGACATACACAGTCTGAGCCTGGATGTGCAGTGTTTTCTGAACCTGGCAGGGCCACCACTCTATGCATTTGTCGTGTATCTCATCGTGCTCTACTGTGATGCTTCTGTCTGTATGAACGCTTCTGGATCAATATAACGTGCAGATTTAATTTTTTGGGCTTGATACTTGGTTGACTCACTAAATAAGACATTGTGGGTGCGTTCTGTTTAGGAACTAATGGCAGATATTGGCCTGGATAATCCCAAGGGCAGCAAACCATTATTTTTATCAGTACAGGCGGGGGCAAATTATTTGGTTCCAAGAGACAACAATTTTACCAAGTATTCAGGAAACAGCTGAAAGTGCTTACGTCACAAAGGAGTACATATTTAAAACACTAAATGGAAGATGATTTTTTTCCTCAGAGAGCTATCAAATTCCTATAAATATTTCTAAAATGTTTGGCCCTCCTCTCTGTCTAATTCACATTATTGTTTCCCCCCCTTTTTTTTGTCCAAAAAAGCAACCAATATTATAAAAATTGTTAGCTGATGTGCTTTTTACTTTAAGGGAATATAGAAGTCAACTGACAACGAGTTTTTTCCAAAGCATTTTAAAGAATGATGAGGAGGGGGAAACTGTAAAACATGCTTTTAAATAAAGCAGTCCCATGGTTTTCAGGGGAAAATAATCTTTCATAGTATTTAGAGGAAAAGGTATGTGGCAAAAAGTACTAAAAAATACTTTGAAAAACATCCTCTAACTCCTTTTTTCATAATATCGTACAAATTGCATGGGTTTAAAATGAGAATTAAAATACTCTTGCAGAATTTACATACTGATATGAAATGGGAACTAATTCTGAACTGCAAATTGGTGGTGAAGAGAGAGTGGGTTAAAAGAAAACAGGCTGTCAAAGCTCAGTTTAGTAGGTTGGTATATGTGCTGAGTTTGCCGTCAGAGTTGTTCAGATGCTTTTTTTGGACTCAGGGAACTATATTTAGACTATTTTGGCCAAGAAAAATGCAGTGACTATTTTTAGGTACTTATTAATACTGTTTTTATTTGGCAGTTGGTCCTTCAATTCCTCCTGCTGTGTCATACACAAAAAGGTCTCAGGCAAATAGTGTGGAAAGTGAACAGAAAGAAGAGTGGGACAAGGATGTCTCGCGCAAACTTGGCAGCACTACAGTGGGATCCAAAGGAGAGATGGCTGCAAGTCCGCTTGTGGGTCCAGACAGAAAGAAATCAAGTGCAGTTACCAGTGTGAGTGTGTGTGCTTTTGGCTTCTCATATTTATTTTTCCCTATTTTAACAAAATCTGCAGCACAGGGTTGCTATAGACATAATGGTTACTGACTAAGCCACTAAGTCTATTTCTGGTAACTTTTACTGGCAGACAGAAATAGGCTACAGTGGATCTTTTAAAATAAACCTGTCCCTTCCCCCCACCAACTTTACTTTTTTAACACTAACATAACAGTAAACATGAGGATGTCTGCACTTGGGCAAACTGAAGTTCTGTCAAGACAAATAGTGGATATTTAGGGAAAGAATGTAAGAACAGAGCCAATATGGAGTGCTCTTTTTCTGGTTTTGAATGCTTGTGTATCTACAAGAAAGTCAAAGGACTTTCTGAATCAGATTTCATCTGTTAATCCTACATAATATCCCTCATGAACCTTCTCCATAAATTTGGCTGTTTTGTTTTCTGAAACCGCTTCATTTTGGACTTCAGGAATGGGGTGAGGTGAGGGAGAGCAACCAATTGGTTCCCTGGTGCATGTGCCTGTTGATGTTATGATTTACAACCTGGTTCTTGTATTCAGAAATTGAACAAGCAAATTAATTTTTTTTTTTTAAATTTAAATGTTAAATATGATCATTGTCCCCCAACTCCTCCCCAAGAGTCTTTGAAATTATGGCTGTGTTTATTGCAGGCAGGAACTCTTGAGTCTTCTAAGATTAGATTTCATATCTGAGTTTTCCCAAAACTATATTGCCCCAAAGCTGATTACAGTCATGTATGGTACAAGCTGATATGTCAAAAGCATTTCTCTGCTTTGTGAGAACTAATTAAATGGAATATCTTTGCTATGAAGAATGAGAAATTGATTTACTTGCTAATGGCAACTTCAGTATTTGTACATTTTAGCTCTGTTACTATTCTGGGACTTTGAAAGGCTTTGTGATGGGCACGATTAAGGAATATTAGTGTCTGATATTGCAACAGTAGTTCAAGGTTGAGCAGCTTACACAGAAAGTGAAATTGTTTTTTTAAAAGTCGAACATTTAAAATCAACAAAGCTAACTTGATGTGGGTAATTTTAAAATATTTTTGTGTAACTTTTGGGATAACGTGATGTTAGGGAAGGCAGAATTTCTTGAAAACATTTATCACCTTCAGTCATATTAGTCTAACTTATGAGAATTTAACTTCAGAAACAGTTGCTGCAGTTGTTAATCTTCCTTACAAATTGGCCTTGAAACAGTTTATTCAGTAGTCTCTGTGGGGTCATATTAGTGCAGAAAAACTGTAGGTGAGAGAGACCTAAGCACAGTAAATTTTGCAGAGTTCATGATGTCCTACAGTACCCAAGTCTAGTGTATTTGAAATCTTTTGCCAGCATGTGTCAGTATGTAATCTTAGCATGTTGCAACCTCTCCCACCCTAAATTCAACATTACTGCATTAAAAACTGAGAATTGTACATCATGTACTAAAAGAAAGCCTTCAGCTGGTAACCTGTGTGTGATAGGGGTGGAGGAGAACATTTGTAGGTATTTTGTGAAGTGTATGCAAACTGAAATTAACAGAAAGAAATTCTTGTCAGTATTTGCTGATACAAAACCTATTTGCTATATTGTCTGCATCATAATTTCTGGGTTGACTGACACAGGTCGATACTATTTTCATTTTCTTCTTGAAAGCTCTTTTGACAGGGGCAACAAACTGTAAGGCTGGAGCCCTTGCTGGCAAATTAATCTGTGCAGGGAAGCCTTTCAGCCAGCCATAGGTGTGTTCTCTGGGATTCCAGTTTAGTTGATCCTAGGGACAAATAATTCTGTAACATAGGAAGTGGGAATGGCATAATAATACGAATTTAAGCAAGTGTCAGCAAAATTAAATTCCTGTGTTTTCTCTTAGTATACTTGCAATGGTGAATAAGCTGTTGGATAAAATAGCTGATGATATAAATGATTTGTGTCAACAGATTAATCTGGTACATTTGAAGACTTCAAGAATATAAATAAACAGTTGAAATGCTGTTTTGATTTGCTTCTGATGTTTACATTTTTGTACAACAACATTACAATAGAAGAAAGTATTTAATTTTAGTCTTATTTTTCTTCTAGAATAATGTGTTTTCTGGTAGTGGAATGACAAGGAGGAACACTTACGTTTGTGAACGTTCTTCAGATCGCTATTCTGCAATACAGAATGGGAAGGACAACAGGTATTGTTTAACTTCTCTTGCTTATTGATTTGGGTACAAGAACTGAGGCACAGAAGAAGCAGGTTATGCAATTAATCAATACCATTATGAAGCATGGTATGAAATACATAAAGTTCAAGTGTATGTTTTCGTCTTGTCTTCCACTGCTGTTTCTGTGTTTGTGGTGAACTTTCTAACTACAAGTGTCAATCAGCCTTTGCCTCTTTGAATGGAATCACATTTATTACCAAGGGTTGCCTTCCACCACAGAATAAAATAACTGTGCTAACAACTAATTGCTAAGCGGGCAGATATACTGTGGAGAACTTCAGATGGATTGCTCTGACAGTGTAGCTTGATCCTTTTTCGTTTCCCCCTGTAATAGCTCAAAAAGCTGACATTGTTAAAACTTGTCAGTCATTTTCAATATGACTTTTTGGTCTAAGTAATATATTCGTAGTGATGGTAACCAAATTGTGTCTTTATATGAGATGATAATTATACTCAGTTTAGTATGTTTTGTTAAATAGTATTGTATTTAACAATGCCACAGTTACTGTTTCTTTTTAAATATGCCCTTTGTTCATCCTTGGTGTTAGTTAACCCCTGTACCTGACTGAGAGACGAAATATTGGCTTTAATGGAGAGTAATACAATCTGGATTTTATTTTTTTTTTTAGATTCAAGTAACAGTTCTTATTCTGATGTTTTTTAAGCTATTCAAATAAAACAGTTAATGTAAAATGAACAAAAAAGCATGAGATAACATAATCTAGTAAACTAGTTTGGTTTTCTTTTCTGTCACAGAGCTTTAATTTTTGTAATGATGCATGTGATTTTGGAAATAAGAGAAGTATAGGGTTATTCATCTATCATAAAATGATGAGCTATGGAACCTGTAAAGTACAGCTCTTTGAAAAAGTTTTTAAAGTCCTTTAAGGAGGTACATTAAAAAGCAGAAAACTAATTTTCAGTATTAGTTTCAAATTATTGGGTGGAATTGTCTCCTCAAATTTTTGTGTAATGTTCAAAATATTTGAAACTAAGGTAGTAAGAATCCTTTTTTGAAAAGAAAGAAAATAACATGTTTTTCAGATACAGGGTTAAAATATATGCTACAATATTTTTTCTGATCTCACAAAGATAGGTAGTTTTTTCTTCCAAGAGATTTAGTACAAAAAACACTTTAGAAAGTAGGGATTTTATTTCAAAGTTTTTAATTTTACAGTTTAATTTTTTTCTATATATAGAAAATCTATATTTCTTTTTTTTTGAGTTTTATATGTCTTTCCTACAAGACATTGTGTTGCAGTTGTATTTGGATTTGGTGCAGATGAATGTCTTGTGTCATCGAACTATTAATCTGAAATCTTTACCTCTTTGCTACTGGTATTATTTAGCTTTGGGACTGTAGTTGCTAATACATTATTAATGCAATTTCACTTAGGCTTGTAGAGGCAAAGCTGTAGTTTGCCTTAGGTCATTTGACTTTTCTTTTAAAAATTAATAACACAATAGTTTTGCCACTACTTTCATCTTTCTTGCCACTTTAGGAAGGAGAAATAAAAGTACCGGTAGAAGAAACTGTACTTTGAAAGAGTTGACTCAGCCTAGCAGTGGCTGGGATAGTCCAGAGGAGAAGTATAAATTTGTCCTTTAAAAACAGTCACTTCCAAGTGATAGTGTGACAGCAGTTCCAAATGTTTCAAGTTTTAGATGTTTGTTTTAATTACAAATAGGGGTATCCACAAAAGGAGAGTCTATTTAACCAATCTCTTTAAGCCTTTTGCAAATTTCTTTTTCAGTATTTTTTCCTATATCTATGTATTCTTTGTGGTCTTTCTTCATTACTTTTTGTGTGTAAGCTTTAACCCTGGGAGGAATGAAAAGGCCTAACTTAACATGTGTGGTGAATTGATTTATGGATTAACATAATTTTCTCAGAATTCTGTATTCTTTAGCTGACTAAGGCAGCCTGGTCACTCAGTCCTTCTGGTTTCTTAAACAGCACTTGGTGTGTTCTAAAACAAGAAATCATTTAAAGGGTTTTACACTAACCTTTCTTTTCCCTTTCCTTTTGTCCATCTCTCCTGCCTTGCTGCCATGGCAAAAGCCTGACGGAAATGTCTGCGAGTAGCACATCTTCTGGAGGCTCTGCAGTAGCCTCCGTATCCACGCGCCCTCGACATCAAAAGTCTATGTCTGCCTCTGGTCATCCTATAAAAGTTACACTGCCAACCATCAAAGATGGTACTGAAGCTTACCGACCAAGGTAAGAAATGGGTGGTTATTTCTTTAGTGCTGTGCACTTCAAAAATGCTGTTGTTGAGTTCACGATAGGCCTCAGTATGTTTGTAGTCTACTCAAAACTGTCACATTGCGTTCTGTTTTGAAGCAATAGCTTACTCAAGTACTGTGGGCATTACAGATGATTTAAGCCTGGTTTTGTTCATGACAAACATGTTTGCATACAGTTAAAGAAGTTCCTTGACTGCCTCCCTCTGGAAACTTTTGGAAAACTCAAGTTAAAAATTTGACTACTTTAGACAGGACGGTACAATGCAGGCCACCATAAATTCAGATGAAGTACTGAAATGTTAACCTCTCTTATTTGTAGATTGCTAAACTCATTGGTGTCTAGAAGCACCATAGTATAGTTGTTCTTACCATTAACTGCCTGAATAGCTTTACACATTTATTTCTGTCAGACAATTACTTAGGAAATATCCATTAGGTTTTTTGGGAGTGCTTGTGTTAAAGGTTTTGATGAACACATTTTTTTCAGAAGAGGGCTGGGAACACCTCCAGATTTTGCTACAGACTTTTCTACCTTTTTCCTTTGTCCTATTCTCTGTGTATACTTTTCTTAACTGCTCCTAATACTTAAGATAATTTGATTTTACAATGAAAATATCTCTTGATCATTTCTAAGTATGAATCATAAAAGCAAATCAGTAGCAGATTCAGTTTTTAAAATAAAAAGAATCAAGAGTGGGGTTTCTTTCCTGTCTTCAAAGAACGGTTGTCATGTAGGAGGGTTTTGAGCACAGTCTTTCTCTTTATTCATGCTTCTGTTTTCCCAGCAGTGCAACTCAAAGAGTGCCTGCTGCTTCCCCGTCTGCTCATAGTATTAGCACTACCACTCCAGACCGAACCCGCTTTCCTCGGGGGAGTTCAAGTCGAAGCACTTTCCATGGGGAGCAGCTGAGGGAGCGGCGTAATGCCACTTACAATGGACCACCTGCCTCACCATCCCATGAAACTGGTGCTTTTGCACATGCTAGAAGAGGGACTTCGACTGGTATAATAAGCAAGATAACTTCCAAGTTTGTCCGCAGGTTAGTACCTCGATTTTTAAGAGAAAAAAAATTTAAAAAGCCCAGCCTGTAACCAGGGCTGTAATTGCGAAGTCTTTGAGAATTTACAGTTTAGGTCTGAAGTAAATATAAATTCAGTTAGAATGCTGCTTGTTTTGTGTGTTCCTTCCAGAATCTGCCTTGTTTTACTTCTCTATATATATTGTAGCTGTTATGTTTGACCAGCTATCTGGCTTCTTTGTCTTAAAGGAGCAAGAGAATGCTGCTCAAAAGGAGTTTTTGCTCCTGCTTTACAGCTAAAATGCAAAGATGATACAGTTAAGTTAAAATCAAATTAATTTAAATACTGAAAACAGGGACTTCAAAATGAGTCATTTTTTAATTTTAACTATTTTACTTTTTTAAGTGGATGCAGTTTGTTGCAAGGGCTGTATTTACAACGATTTTATTACTGTGCTTAGAAAAAATACGTATTACCAAATTATTTTGGGGAATTCTGAAATCAGTGAAGAAATAAGAAGCCTAGAAGCAGGCAGAAGTCTGGTTGTCTGGAAGTAATAATATTTCAGTATCACACACCCTCTTCTATTATGTCACCAGCTTCTTGCAATTCAAGTTCAGGATTCTGAAAGAAGAAACCCCACACATCCTGGATCTGCATTCATTCCTGCAGTGATGCTAACAGTAATAATACTGTGAGGAGAGGTGCTGGGAAAAATTTTCAAGTATACTGTTTAATATCAAGTAACTGCTGACTTAGCAGTCAAAAACCTTTCCCAAGAGGGGGCTTAATTTTTAGTTTGCCTCTTTCTAACAGTGATTTACCTATAATTCTTAAGCCTGTTCATGGATGCGTCCATACTGCATTATTGTCAGTTTTACAACAAACTTATATACTGGAAATTTGTCTTTCCCTTGCAGAATCATGCTGTTATGCACTGAATTCTATCATTTGTGTGTAGGGGAAAAAAAAGATAAATTCAAGGCTACGTTAAGCTCGTAGTTGCAAATTTGTAAGGAAAATATCATGAATTGTGTAAGGTGGTACTACAAGAGAAAAGAAGAGAGGAAGTTAGAAATGGAGTGATGTTCCTCATAAAATTGATTTCACCTGATGAGCTGACAGTGCATCAGTATGTGTCTAAGTAATAGCTCCTATGATGACCTAAAAAAAAAGGATATGAATTAATTTCTTTTTTCAGAAACCTGAAGATACAGGACTCTGATCCTCCATTATTGGTATCTCCAGCACTTACATAGGTGCAGGGAGAGAATTGTCCTCTGGTTTAAGAGGGTAAAAAAAGTTACAGCAAATTAGTCAACTGTGGTGTCAGTGTAGGTCTCTAAATGGGAAGAAGGTATCTTCTGTTGAATAACTAACCAATTTAAAGAGTTCAGGCTGGTTTTTTTGTGTAATAGCTCATTGTTATTTGCAAGGAATAGTTTCTTGCTGCCTTTTTTTTAAGAGATCAAAGAATTAATGTTTTCATTATGTTAAACCACAATATAAAAAGAGTATTGTAAAATGTGTTTAGAATTAACATATCTTAAATTGATGTATCTGTAGTATAGAAGACTTTTATACAATTTCCTGTTATGTTTTATAGTGTTAAAAGTATATTTTCCTATAGCGAAGGCCTCGTAGGGAATGTGTTTGTTTTGTTGCTGGTGATGGTGGGGTGTTTTGGTGTTGTTTTGTTGTGGTTTTTATTTTGTTAACATTTGTGTTGTTTGAGACTTAGTGGCTGGGATTACATGGGTGGAGGTTCAGGGTTTTATTTTTTGCTGTTCTTTGAGTTGGATCACATAACTGCATGCCTTTTAACTTCTGTACTGTTCAGGAAATAATGGTTTAAAGCATACTTTGACTAGAAGGTGTCATGAAAGACTTTTTTTTACTAACTTTTGGCAAAGGTAAATGCTTTTTCTGGTAAGTATATAAAATCATGCATAATGAAGAATGCTTAGTGAATAGGGTATTGAAGTACTTTGAATCAATGGTTTATGTCAAGCAATACTTCCCTGATGTTAGTTAATAAAATATTGGTGTTTTAAAGGTATTAAATTAATTAGATAATTGAAATTGGGTGCTAAAATATTTGTACAGCAGCACTAGGAACATACCTAGGTGGCTTACACAATGTGTGGATATATTTCAAGTTGCTTCATACTAAAAAGACATAACATAAAACAGTTCCTTGTAAAGCACAACTCTAATTCAACAAGATAGAGATATTTTTAACCTCAAACTTGCCAGCAATCTGACTGAAGTCAATGTAACAGCTGATTTGCTGAAGCAGATCTTGAAGTAACCTTTGTGAACTGGGCTCCAAACATTTGGTCTCACAAACTCTTAGGCACATCTTACTTTTAATTACTTGAGTGTGCTTAAGCTTAGGCATGTCCTGAAGTGCTTTCAGGACTGACATGTAAAGGCCTGACCCACAAGGGTGCAGAGTGGAGCCCCCCTGGACCACCTTGACTGACTGCTCCTCTGTGCTTGCTGGAATTACATGTGGCCATTGCTCTGTCTGCAGTAGGTTGAGAACAAGTTGTTAATTTTGCCATCAGTTTGGAAAAAACAAACAAACAACCAAACCCAAACAATTACATGTCAGAGTTGAAAGAAGTTAAGGTATCATAAAGGGAAACTAAAATTACAGCTGTGAAAAAATACTATTAAACAATATTAGGCTTGACATTATTATACTGATCTTTTTTTTTTCTTCAGTAGCTATTTAACATTGTTCTAGGTGTAGGTTTTCTTAACTTTTATTTTTCACCTTTATCATTGAATCTCAACCTTAACTTTGTTTTGAGGGATCCAAGTGAAGGCGAAGCCAGTGGCAGAACTGACACCTCAAGGTGAGGAGTCACTATTAATACTTCGCTCCTAGGTCTTTCGCATCAAGGTTTAAGTGATTTCTTAAAGACTTTTAATCAGGATGTAAAATAGAATAGTGCTTAAGTAATCTGTATTTAAAAAATGTTTTTTATTTGGGGGGAGGGGGTTTTGGTGAGATCCTCTATATCCCTCTTTGCATCCCTTTATATCTGCTTTCTTGCGAAGTATTTAATATAAAATTTTATGTAAGCATATTTCTTTGAATAATAAAGCCCCTTGTAGGAGTTAACCAATCATTTAGGCACTTCAAATCATGTTTTGGCTTATAAATATTTAATGGTGTTTACTTTTGGTTTCAGTGGAAAATGTAATATATTTTCTGTGTGTCTGTGTGTATATGTGTATCTATTAAATTTTTACTATAGTTACATACTATGCTCATTACTAAAGCTGCTGTTTGCCAGAAGTAAACACCTTATAGTCCCTGAGGAATGAATGTCCCTTGCACTGAGAAATAAAACAAGTGACATTCAGACGAAAGGGGTGGTGACTGCCAAATATTGACTTTGTATGGCAACCACTGTACACAAATCTATAGGTGCTTTGTTAGTAATAAAACATTCCTTCATGTGCTCATTTTCCAGTATATCTGCTCTTTTGCCATGTTTCAGCATTTGGTTCTGCATTTTTGGTGTGCTTAAGCACAGTGCATAACTCTTTATTTTTCTGCTCTCTAATGAACAGGCATTGTAGTTTGCATTCTAAACTGGTCACTTACATAAAGTATCAACTTAGTTTTCAAAAAAGAAAGCCTCTATTAAAAAAAAAAAAAACTAGCACATTTTTAACAGGATACACTGTATAATACACAATGCATTTATCTAAGTTAGCCCTTTTCAATTCAAAGTCTATTAGCTGTCATTCCTGGATGTGGAAAGAAAAAAGAGATTAATCAAGTGTTCAAATGAAACAAAGTGTGAAGTTGCTTTCAGCTCTTGCTTTCATTCTCTAGCTTTCTCTGCTTTTTGTCATCCTACAGTGTCTGTTTTGGGCTAAAAAAGTCATTTGAGATCTTATCTCTGCCATGCTCTATCCCTTAATATCAATGTGGTTCTTTGGGGATCACACTGAAAGTTAAATTAAAAATGCTTGTTTTGACTCCTCTCTGAAAAATGACGGTTTGTAGACTTACCAAAATGAGAACAGCACCTTTCCCCAGTGACAGATGGGGAGGCATCAGCATCAGGGTACCTGGGACAAGAACAGATGTAGCTAACTGTGGAGTGACTTTAAAATAATGAGTGCTGTTTCTCAAAATGCTTTCTACAGTGGAATAAGTAATCTACTTGGTAAGGAAGCATCAGACTAAGAACGTTAATTGGAAATTACTCCATTGCAATTTTGTCTGAGTCATTGTATCAAATAAAATACTTTGTGTCTACATGTCGATGTTTCTTCTGTGAAAAGGCTGCTGGCCCTGTACTCAAATGGTGACCTCAAGCTCTTTACAACCAAATTACAGCACAAAATTCTGCTTCATCAGTTAAAATAAAACATGTTATTATAAGGTCTTTTTTGACACAGAGAGAGGTCAAAAATACATAATAAACGCAAAAGGGGGAAAAGGCAGAAAAGATGGGGAGGGAGTTAACTGAAGACTTGTGAATCACAGGGTGGGTTTTCTTCCTCTGCTGCTTTTACAGTATGATTTACGCTTCAGGACTGTGTCCCTCAACTTCAGTTTTGTTGGTGTATGGCATGCTCCAGATCATGAAATCAGCAGAAAATCAGTCATGCTTTTACATAGATTCCACTTTCTTTGGAGCAGTATGGAGTAACGTGTGTCCGCTGCAGTTACCATTGCACATGTTGTCATCAGAACGTTGTAGAGCAGGGGTTTCCAAACTTGCTTCGCTTGTGTGCCACTACTGTGGCACAGTGCTGTGCTGAGGCACACGTGTGCAGGAGATGGGGCACAACTGTTCCAGCAGTATCTATCTCACTCTTGGAACTAGCTTGCGTGTGACTAGTGGCGGGTCAGGCGCAGTTTAGAAACCCCTGTTCAACAACTGTATTTCTCTTCTATCTCTTGGTTCTACTGCTTTTGGGTTTGACTTTTCTGTATGTGACTTGTTCCAGGAGTGTTTCTGGGGAGCCAAAAGACAGAGAGAAGGAGGATAGTAAAGATTCGAAGCCACGCTCCTTGCGGTTCACATGGAGTATGAAGACCACTAGTTCTATGGACCCGAACGATATGATGAGAGAGATTCGGAAAGTGTTAGATGCTAATAACTGTGATTACGAACAAAAGGAGAGGTTTTTGCTCTTCTGTGTTCACGGCGATGCACGACAAGACAGCCTTGTTCAGTGGGAGATGGAAGTCTGCAAACTGCCACGATTGTCGCTCAATGGAGTTCGTTTCAAGAGAATATCTGGGACTTCTATCGCATTTAAGAACATTGCATCCAAGATAGCGAACGAGCTTAAGCTGTAAAGAGAACCTAAATTCTTTGGGATCAGGGAAGATTCATACATGATCTACACTTTGAATGTACTGGTTACGCCTAATGTGATTGGCCTGTGAAACTCCCCATGTAGAAATTGCCCTTATTGCAATAAGGTTATACATAGTTATTCAGAATTGTAAAGTTAAATCCAGTATGACCTATATTAAATAACTGTAGCTAAAGAAGTTATGTTCACATGTACAGGTAAGTATATAGAGCATTCTGTTCATTTTATGTTCATAGAGTTGTATAATAAAAAGATGACTGCTTAAATTCAGATCTTGTATAGTTGTCTAGATTTCTGCACAGAAATGTATGTTTGATGCTTTGAGTTGGAAAAGTTCTTCCCTATCATTTACATTTTTGGTGTTTTTATAAGTCTTACCTCTACCATGCGTTTTTTAAAAAACTTGTGTCCTGAGTCAAATGCACAATTTCACAACTGTAGCATGACCATTTTTAATTATTTAAAGATTGTTCATTAATTGAACCAAAAGTCGAGGAATTGGCTTTTGTTCTACACGAGACTGTTCCTGCTTATCTTTGGCTCTTATCCTCGTTATTGGACAGTGTTTAGTTGAAAAAAGAGACAAACTTGTTTACAGTGTTGGCACTTACAGTTTAGAAACTTTGTTTTGCCTTGGGCCAGCTCAGAGCTGTGGGGGAACAGAAACCAGGCGTAAGTGGTGTTCTGTCTGCAAATTCCAGTCCTTACTCCCATGGCCCATTAACAAATGTAGCACCAAAATGGAGAACCGGAATTATTTCATTTGAATATCATGGTGTAAAATATCACTTGTTTGCTGCCTTCAGAATACTACAAATTCCATTTTATGGAAATATATTAACATTGGGACTGTTTAATAGCACAAGATAATCTGGAGTGTTGACCAATTGTATAAGTTAATAATACCACCTCAGGAATTAGCTTGGCTTTTGGAACATGTGCCCCTCAAAGAGTACATGCAATTCCACGTAATATTTTACAGCTAAACATACATTGTTTATAATGATAAATTGTTGATTTATGCTTTTGTGGTTGTACAGTTTGTTCCCATGTAACCTGTTTGTGTTTAATATTTTACCAGATTTCTTGTATTTATTCCACATCATTATGCCTGTAATGTGCAGCTTTGTAATTAGGCACTTGCCTACAGAAAAGAAAAAAAAAACAGCCCCACATTTTTTTCCTTCATAATTAATGATTATAAACTGTGTAAAACCACTAGTACTGGTACATTTTAATACTTGTTCTTTTGTACTGAATTAACCATAGAGGTTGGTTGTGCAATGTTATTTAATGTCGTAATTACTGTAATATCAACATATGGGCCCCATCTGCACACTCTTGTGAAGAATAGAAAGTTCATTAAGAAATTGTCACTTTAAAAAATAAAAATTAAAAAAAAAGCTGTGGTAAACTCTGTAACCCTAAGTTAGAAGGCTGTAAGTGTAGTAAATGTGCCATTCTCTAATGGCTTCTTGACCGAGATGGACTTTACATACTGTACTGTGATGTAGCTTTCCTATGTAACAGTTATGTTCGAAAATGGACGTGTATTGTTGCCTTAGAAAAAGGGTGGTGTTTGGAAAGAAAGAACTGTAGCCCCTTTTCTTTTTTTTTTTTTAATCTGATGTTCATTGAAACAAAATCTGATGCAAGTCATCTTGATTCACTGGTGCACTCTATTAAAACTTACTTGAACAGTTCTCATACTAAAATACTTGTTGTTTGCCCTTTATAAAAGTGCAATAATTACCACGGGTAGCAAAATAGTTTAAAGGTGCACAGGCTTCATCTTCAACATGATGTGAATTCAGGATTAACATTGTAGCAGTTCAGTGATCCTGTGCTGTCCAGAAACTGTCAGTGGTTTAGAACTTCTTAGAACTAGACGTCCAAGAGATTTTCAGAAATTCACCAAAAATCAGCCTTGCGAGGGGGTTGTGTGTCTGCTCAATTTACCC
Organism: Neopelma chrysocephalum; assembly: GCF_003984885.1. Taxonomy (NCBI): domain Eukaryota; kingdom Metazoa; phylum Chordata; class Aves; order Passeriformes; family Pipridae; genus Neopelma; species Neopelma chrysocephalum. Next base: position 12,984,071 of record NW_020897717.1, read on the forward strand.
ATAAATGTCCATAAATGTTCAGTTATCCTTGAAAATACACTAATGGAACATAACCACGGTGCTAATGCAAGGTTGTGTATGAACTTAGTCATGAAACAAAACCCTTTGCCTTTTCAGAAGGTTCAGTGGAAAAAATATAGGTCATGCTGTGAGACAGTAGATTAAGTACTTAGGATAGCTTCCCGCTTTACAGGCGCTGTTTTTCCATGGCTAACTTTGCCCTAGATTGTCACTGCTTTTAACTGCTCCATATAACCAGAGATGTATTAATGTTCCAGTAAACACAGATTGCGTTTCCAGAGGAGAGAGCTTAAAAATTTCAGTTTAACTCTCCCATGAAACAAAGTGCCAATTTAATGTTTATATATAGGGGCAGTTTGCAAATGGCATTATTTCCAGTGACTGCCAGCAGTGGGAAATGCCCTGATTCCCAAACTCTGCTGTCCTCCTCCCTTTTGCCTTGCTGGAATATGAGCTGTGAACCACCGAGTGCTCTCCATTGCAAATACACCAGATGCTTCAGCAAGGGCATAATCTGAGTGTGAAAGGTGTAGCTGCATCCAAATGCAGCATTTGGCTTTCCAAATCTCCTGCCCCTGGCAGGAATAACATGGGAAGATCCAAGAAAGAGAGTTTTTTCAGAACTTCTTGTTTTTATTGGCGAGTGTTCTTAATATGAAAATCATTGAGATGGTGCATACTGAATCCTCAGTGCCTGGGTTTTGGGTCTTTGAACAGCTACCGTGTAATGGACCTGTTACATATAAGTTACTCCTTGGGTAAGAGTGGGATAAGCTGCATTTTGGATCCAAGTGTTCTTGGCTTCCATGTGGGAGGGGATCGGTGTGGTGTTTCATCAGCACAGCTTTAACTTGAGAAATTTGGAAGAGTTTTAAATGCTGTGTCATGTTTCACAGGTCCAGGCAGGGATAGGGATGCCTCAAATCTTCAGAAGGCTCACATATTCAACTGTAATTTCATGGCAGCATTTCTGGGGGGTATTTGGGGTGGGTGTAGGGTGAGCAGTTGCACTACTGCATGGTTTGGGTTGGGATGGTTTTTTGAATTATTTCTTTAAGGTACACAGACACTTCCGAACTTAGTGCATCCCTTTTCACACAGTCCAATTTAAAACATTAAAATGTATATAGGTCAATGAAAGGACTGTAAATGTTCACTCCTGCTCCACTGAGTAAACAACACTGCCGGAGAAGCAAGTGGTGTCATTAATACCATGTAGTTACGATGATCCTAAAATTCCATGAGTTAAGATGTGAGATTTTGATGCCAAGTGTCATACACCTAAGGGTACCTTGGACCTGTTCATCTCAGAACACACTGAGTCCCCTGCTGCCACGTAAATGGAGACAGTAAGTCTCAGCTGAGAAATGTATTCTCTGAGGTTTTGGTAGTTGAATTTGGAAAATGACACAAACTTGTGAATTACAAACCCAGTCTGGGGAAAGGCCTGTCCCTCTTGAGAAGACAGATAATCTTTCACTATTTCTGCTTCTCATTTAGAGGCACGTATACGTTCACTAATGGATCTATAAATAGAAAACCTATACATAAACACTTTCCAAAGCCCCTGAAAAATATTTAATGCATTTTTTTTCTTTAAGATTTTTCAAGGTAGCTTCCGGTTAACAAGATGAAAGATCCCATTTTGCAGCTGCTAAACAGATTATTGATATTTTATTTCTTGATGCTGCTACTTAATCAGCATCAAGCAATTACTTCAACCCTCAGACTAACTAAGAAAGTAGCACATGAAAATCTGCAGCAGTGTAAAATTCACCTCCTATACCTTGCTGCTTCCGGCTCTGCACCGTGCATGGAGCTCTGGCGCTACTATGTTTCATTGTCTCTTCAGCATTCAGGACGCACCTGCAGCTCCAGGATGAAAGCTCAGCATCTCACCCCAAGAGGTAGCTCAGAGATGGGCCTTGCAGGCGCTGCCACAGCCAGAGCCCAGAGGAAGGAGAAGCTCTGAGTGCCACGTGCGGTCTGTGGCAAGTGTTTGTTTGGGGTGTACTCGGAGCACAAAACGTTGTCCTGGGTTTAGGTCTCCGCCTCAGCCTTCTGGAGACTTAAAAACATGGTGATGGTAACAGGAGCAGTGACACCATTAATATTAAACAGGGAAAGGAATAGAGCACTTCTTTAGCGACAGACCTGAGACTTAGCTCATGCCTCCCACCCTTCGGTGAGACTGGCCCACTTGGCCATCACACCTTTCTGGCTGGAGCTGAGAAAGTGGTGAACCACCATCCTTGGGGCAGATGACAAAGCTAGGTGCAGGAGTTACTTGCTGAGTGTTATGGGAGCATCTCGGGGAGACAGAGATTCAAGGCTTTGTTCCTTGGTAAGAAAAGTCCATGGTAAAGGATTAGTTTGTCCCTGTGTTGCATCTGCTTGTCCAAAGCGTTAGTATAAGTATCAAATATTGATAAATATACCAACTGGTTGAATAAATTATATCGCTCCTCCCTATACAATTTTGCTTTTCTTGATCTACCCCAGCTTAGGAACACCGCTCAGGAAGCGTAGTTGCTGAACTGCAGCACGCCCAGCTGCAGAGGCACGCGGTTATCGGCCTCCCGCAGCATCTGGGAAGAAGCCGCTGAGAAACTCTGCCTTTCAACAAAGGCTTAGGCACTTTCCCCTTGGCCAGGGGGAGCCCAACGCAGCCCTGGACGCAGGAGAGGCTGTTCATCCGAGGCTTTAGTAGGAACACCGATAGCAGAAGGATGACCAGGGAGCCGGAGCCTGGCTTTTTCCTTTGACGAAAAAAGAGCGTGACCTCCCAAAGCGGTGCTGCCGTCGGCCAGTGCGGTGCGTGCGGTGCCACAGAAGGAGCTTCCAAGGGTTTCTCCAGCCGTCGCGGCGCGACAGCCGAAGCAGCTCGGGGGCGGTGCGGGGGCTACACTCCGCGGCAGCGACCCCCCCGTTCCCTCTGAGCTGACGAGGTCGAATCCCGGGCTCCCGGCGGCAGGTCCCCGCTTCTTCAGCAAGCTGAAACACAAGTTCCCCGCACCAGAGCGGCGGCGGGACCGTGGTCCGGACCGGGGGCACCGCCAGCCCTCGCCCCCCGCCCCGGGCCGGTGTCCGCACTGCCAGGGGGGGCCGGGGCGCCTCTTCCCGCAGCCGTCCCGCCCCGGGGAGGGGGCAGCGGCCGCCTCCGGCCACACCTGTGGCGCAGCGGCGGAGGAAGCGCCCGGAGGTTGGCGCAGACGGGTCGGCGCCCGGCGGCACCATGACTGTGGGTGCGCGGCTGGGCGCCAAGGTGAGGGGAAGGTTCTCCCGCCGCGGGTCCGGCGACGACCAGGTCTCCATCCTGCCCGGAGAGGAGGAGGAGGCGGCGGCGGCGGCAACTCCTGGGGGCAGCGCGGGGGTCCCGCGGGCGGCGGCGCTGGAGGAGGAGGAGGAGGGCACCGGGTCCAGGAAGGTGCGCTTCGCCGTCCTGCCCGGCTCCTACGAGCCGCTGCGCCCGCCGCGGGCCCCCGCCAAGCGGCCCTACGGGAAGAGGCTGAAGAAGTACGGGAAGGTGAGGGCACAGCGCGCCCGGGGCGGCCGGAGCGGGGACCCTCGGCACAGGGGTCTCCGGCACAGGGAACCCCAGCACAGGGACCCTCAGCACAAGGATCCTCGGCACAGGGATCCCCTGCACAGAGATCCCCGGCACAGGGATCCTCGGCGCGGGGACCCGCGGAGGGGGCGGGCGGCGGAGTCTCGGCACCGACTGTTTCGAGGGGCTCTGGGAAGTGCCCCTTGTCCCTCGGGCATTTCAGTGCCAGTGCCCAGCTCCGAGGCGGGGTCAGCCCTCGGGCTTGCTCTGGACCTTCCTGGGAAGGAGCCAGTGCTGCTGGGGAGGGCCGGACACCGACCCTCTCCCGGATCAAAGAGTACAAAATCTGCCTCTTCGGAGTGAAAATGACACTAAGCTGATTCATGTGACGGGTACTTTGCCTTGCTTGGTTCTGCGTTTCCCTCGGCGTCATTGTTTTAACACTATTCCAGTTAACTGGCCTGCATTTTTTTCCACTTCTACTGAAGTGACCGAAAGAAATGGTAAACATCCCTCCCGTACATTCCTTGACAGAGTTTGCTTTCTAGGTGCCCCCTGAAAATCACTGCTGTGAGTTACAGAAAAAAGTGCAACATGTTCTTCATCTGTAACAGCTATTTTGGATCAAAACTGTTCTTTTGCTCTGTGTGGGAAGTCACCAGTCCTACAGTCTGGTGGTTTGATTTTCTTCCCACCAGAAGATGAATGTCTTTGGTTACAGAAGTGCTATGTGGAAGAATTCAATTATTTGTCTCTTGTTTATGTCACTTAAGTACATCTCAGGTATGTCGTGGATATTTGCAGCAAAAAATAGTTTCTGTGTTAGCAAGAAAAGCCTTTCTCTTGTCAGGAATCTTTTCTTACTGCAGAGATTGCAGATGTCAGTGTGAGCCATGACTTTCTACTGCATTCTTTTAAAAGTGGTGATTTTGGTAAAGCTATGCTTGCTATGTCTGACATGCAGAAAATGCCAGTCAGCTCGGCAAAGTTACTTACTTTTGAAATTGAGTTTTGAAATTGATGTCAGCATAGTCAGGAGCTCCCTCTGAAATCCTACTCTTTCATAAAGACTTGAATAGAATATTTCATTCTTTCATGATGCATTTGATACTTTGAGTTTCCAGCACTGTGATTTCCAGGTCACATGCAGTAGGAAGCTGTCTCAAGCCAGCAGGCTCAATCTATACGGTGCAGTTTAGTGAGTGTGGTTACATCACAGCAGGTCATAACTTTGCTTCTGGTCCTATTGCTGTATGTGTTGTTGGTATAGGGGCACTTATAACAATGCTCAGAGCACAGGCCAGTTCTTGGACACTGCATATTCCCTTTCGTTCTGGTCAGATGACATTCCCACAGGGAAGGTTTGCCAGTTTGGCCCTGGCATAAAGAACAACTCATGAAAGTGCAGGTAAGGTCTGGGTAGGTAAAGTTGCACACAGGGCAGGAAGGAGGAAAGAAGTCTCTAGTGTGACACAGTGAGACCAGGGCAGATGTGGGAAGGGAGGGCCACGCGTCTCGTCCTCTGGCCTCAGGCTCTGCCCCCAGGATCGGTCTGCCTTTTTATTTTGGCACCTTAACTCCCTTCAAGTAAATTTCCATAAGAATAAAACAAGCAAAATTCAGCTATATAGTACTATCACAACAGCTGAAGGTTTTCATGTGACGGTACCACTGTAATCCAGATTTAAGAAAACCAAGAAATATAATATTGACTGTATTTCACTGATTTTAGAGTATTTACTCTGTTTTAGTGTTTTCCATGTTACAAGAGATGCTTTTGATCTAGTTCCACACAACCATGAAGAGTTACTAACAATTAATTATGATATTCCTCCCCAACTGACCACACTATTTATTCCCCAGCCATAGGAGCAAAAACCATCAGAAGTTAAATCAAAATTAGATTAATGTTTTTAATTAAATAGTCGGTAGCAAGTTATCTCTTATGCAGTACACAGACGAGTTTTTAAACATGTACAGACATGAAAGTGGATTGAAACATTCTTATTTCGGCCAAAAAAATCTTATTTTGACAAAAGGCGATAAAATTTCCACAAATGTATTCTCAGCGATTACTCTCTTTTTGTTCCGCTCCAGTTTTAACACATTATGTGCTTTTAGAGTTACTAACACAGCCAGAACATGTGTGTGTGGGAAACATGCACCTCTACAAACTAGGGTGAATTTGAACTAATTTTATTCTTGAATAGGAGCCCACGTGAAAGCCTGGCTTCCTGTGGAGGCTGCATCCGTTCAGTTTAACTATACCCTGTGGGTGTGTATTTCTATGTAAAAATAGATAGTAAAATGTTTTTCCACGCTCAAGCCCTCATTAGCTGTGGGAGAAGTTCATTTTCTGGGACGGTGACACTGGTTGTCGGAACGATTTTATGTGAAGGTGTTTTCTACGGCCTCTCAATTTTTTTGTCCCCTTTCCCCATCTCTCTTCGCAGAACGTCGGCAAAGCTCTGCAGAAGGGATGTCGTTACTTGGTGATTGGCTTGCAAGGATTAGCGACGGCCTATTCCGCTCCCTTTGGAGTGGCAACACAGGTGGCAAACTTCGTCCGCTAGAGCAGCTCCATGCACCCCACAGAGGGGGATGTGAGGCCATTGCTGCTTTCTTGGGATTAAATTTGAGACCTGCATCAGAGAAACTTCTTGGACCAACAGTCCCAGCTCCACACCCCTGCGCCAGCCCCTTTCCCAAGACTGAGTGCTCTTCTCTGCAAAAACTTCCAGCGCTTTATAAAATCAGATTGGGTCAAAGAAATGCAAGGATGAGGGAAAATCTTTGATGATTGAGCAGAAGTTTGTTCTCAGGCATGAGTTTGTTTTCTAGAGCTTCGTGCTATGTGTGGAAGGAAGCCAAGGAAGGATGGAAAAGCAAGTAGATGAGGGAGAGAGAAATGAAAGAAAATAAAGGATGAGAGAGCAGCTGGGGAGGTGGAGATGAGTTTGGGTAGGGAGAGGAATTGTCAAAGCAGTGGAGGAAACAGATAACAGAGGATCAGGAAAAGATAGTATTTGGTTTTCTGAGGTATTTTTGTGGTTTGGTGGGTTTTTTTTCCCTAAGAAGGTTAAGATTATGAGTGTACTTAATAATATACTTGGATGTAAATGGACTGTGGCCTGAGACACAGATAGCTTTGTTGCATCATGGTTGTTCATTTCAAATGCTGGACATAATGAGCCTTTAAATCTTAAGAATGATGTAAAAACCCAGAAAGAGAATGAGGTGTGCATGTCTTCTGATTTTGGGGCATTAAAGGTTCACTGTGATCAACATTTTAAACTTTTCCTCTGCTACTATGAAATCTACAGATTTTTTGTACTGAGAACAGAGTTTATATCTGACATACCTGATTCTGGAAGCTGGGGCATAAAAAGAACTAGTTCTGTTGTGTTCACCAGGGAAAAAAGTGGATTGCCAGCTGCATCTGAAAAAAAAATACATACAACGTTTGGTGTAAGGATGTACAACTGTTGTGTATAAGAATGGGACCAAATAACCTGCCAGCTCCATCTTCATTTACGTATCTGGGTTGTAGCCAGAGGATGTCAACATCAGATGGCTCAGCTCTGTAATGCAGGTGGAGCAGCTTCCATGTTGCACATCCAGGGATGTAAATCTTGTATCAATGACACAGGAACAAGGTAGTTTATGGGCCTTAAACATTTATGGATTTTATTAGTTTGTTTCTGTCAGTCTTTCGTGGTAGCAGTAAAAGACTTCCCTGGTAGCACTTTCTGTGTATTATAGATCTTTCTAGTTTTGATAGTGTTTGTAATCGAGGAGTTGATTTCACTGGAAACTGCTTGCTTTGCCTTCTCTGAACGAAGGGGTTTGTATGTCTTATCAAACCACACTGTATTTGTTTTAAATGTAGCAAATGAATCAAAGGTGGGGGGGTTTTTTTATCCTCTTTTCTTACTGGTCTGTAAATAAAAGTAATGAAATCCATGTCGTGTTTTTACCTACACACACAAGTAATGCACAGAGGAGGAGTCTCTCAGCAGTGGCTCAGCCAGTGAGGGGAAGCTGCAGTGTAAACTTCCCCACGTTGTTTTGCCCGTGGCCTCAGTGCCCTTCCAGAAGGACACGGCTGCCCAGACTGCATGGACGTGCTCAGGAAAGGCAAGGTGTGGAGATGGGGCTGCTGAGAATCTCCGGTTGCATGAGTTGGGGTAGGAATAGCCACAATGGGATTTCACTCATAGATTTTATGCCTCTAGTTGTTCATCTTGAACTTCTTTGTGGGGACAGACCCATTCCTCTGATTTGCCCCACCAGCAGGCCAGAGGGTTGTCGATACCAGCTGTCTCTTCTGCAGTAATAACAGGGCTGTCCTACCACCCACATGCCACACCAGCCTGAGGAGCGTGGTATTAACTTCAGATTTTGTTACACTACTCTATCTTTTATAGTGCTTTTACAGAATGAATCATTAGACCTTTTTGTTTAAATTACTGAAGCCATGCAGGAGGGATTTGTGTCTCCATTTTTCTGTGTGAAGTGAGTGTCCATCTATTTCTCTGACTAGAAAGGCTGCTCACTCATTGCAACATGCAGGGTCCAGCCCGTTCAGTGTAGGGACTTTCCACTAAGGTAAACATGAACTTTAGCTCCTGAACTGCCAGCACACTGACTTTTGCCTGCTGACGTATGGTCTCTTCTCAGCTGGTGCAACTTTAAGAGAATAGCCTGCTTGCTATCCATGCAGGACCCAAATGACACATACGTGTGTGAGCCTGAGAAAAGCAAAGCCTGATGCATATTGGTGGGTCAGCTTCAGCTGAGTGGTGTTTCTAAAACAGACCAAAAACAAAGAAAGAGGAGGGAGAAAGAAAAAGTAAGCAAGTAACCTGTGCTGTTGCTGTAAAATAGCCGGTGATTCATTCTCCTTCCTCAAAATGAACTGATGGTTCTCACTGAGGCTACCAATTAGTGCTGCTTATCAGTTCTCTTTGAGCAGTGATTCACTCTTCAGCTGGTGGAGTGAATTTGTGAGGCCAAGCCTTTGCTACTCTCCTCAATAGCCCAGTTCACACAGCAGCATCCAGAAAATCTGAATCTGAAGGGTGAGGTTCATTTTTCAGCAAGGTAGATGGCAGAGTTCCCGTCAGTCATGGCAGCATCCCTGCTGGGCCAGATCTGGCTTAGCGCTGATGCAAACAGGTGGGACAGCACAGATCCTGCAGCGCTGTTGCTAAATGTTGTCTCAGTGATACAGGAGATGAGGAAATATTCCCTGACTAACTCATAATTGAGTGGCAGGTCAGCCCACTCAACCAACAAGAAATGGCAACCTCCATCTGAAACAGAGCTGTTGTGCTGGAAGTCTGCGAGTGACTCGGAGGAGGTTGGGCTCCCCAGGCAACCCTGAGAGTGTGCCAAGCTGGGAGAGCAGTCCAGGATTGACTTGGCTTCTGCACAAGCATTTTGTGCTCTTAGCAAGGCTGTCCTTAGAGGAGCCACCCCAGCAGGCAGAGCTTTCAACACAGAGGTGCACACAGGCTCTTTTATTAAAATAGGCTTGTCTGCAGCTTATCTCCTAGTGACTTTGAGGAACAAAACAGACACTTGACTTGCTCAGAAAGGTGAGATGTGGTGGATACTACGGTACAGTGCGTACGGGGGAAGATTTGATTTGACATTTGAGCTAGACGAAATATGTTCCTCCCTCAGGCACTTGCTTCACTTGGCAGGTTTTTGTCACCAGTGGTGTGCTACTGTACTATCTGATTCCCTTCAGATTTCTACACACCTTTCACTATGCTTTATAAAAAATGGCAGGATAAATAAGTTTGGGAAGGTAAATACATGCAAGAGTGGCAAGAAGTAGATAGTCAAGCTAGGAATGAACTCCATAACCTGACAGCCTGGCAAGTCACTTTTAATCTAAATCCCTGACTATTCCTAATGACTGCTCAATGAGTCACAGAGCAGAATAAGGCATATTTTGGCTGTTTTTGCCAGAGTGTTTGAATACTACTCTGGCTTACCGTAGGCTCTGAGGAAATGGCAAAGGACTCATAGCTATTGTTCCTTTGTCCTGCAACATTAGCAGCAAGGAAATACTCTAGCACAGCTTGCTTTTGAAGTGCAGTGACTGAGGAGAGCTGTACCACACCATGGCATACCAGATTCACTTCAGGGATGAATGACCTTTCTGACCTCTGGCTGTCTGTAAGACTGGGACAGGGGCAGGTTTTGTGTTGGGGTGCTGTAAAACCAGTTGTCTCCTTTTCTGTATCCTGAGTCCCTTGTTAGTTGGACACTGGCCTCTTCTGAGACAAAACTGGTCCTAAAATGTGTATGAAGTTGCTGCAGTTACCTGTACAGTGTGCTTTGGAAATCCTTATTTCTTCAAGGAGCAGTAGAGAGTCTTAAGAGCTTGGAGAAGAATGGAGATAATTAAATTAAAAAGAAGTAAAGGAATAAAATCCTTGCCTTCCTTCTCCTTGTAGGAAGCAGCATGAGGCTGCCAGGCTTTTTCTGGGGTGAAGTCTAGTCTGAGCTCAGAGAGGGTGGTGCACCTTCCTGAATCCTGCATCGCATATGAGGACAGGGGCAGGGCTTTTGACTTGCTCAGTTGGAGGAGGAAAGACTTATGAGAGCCTTGACAGCAGCTTTTCAACACCTAAGAAAGGGTTGCCAACAAGATGGATCCAGGCTCTTTACTGCGGTCTGCAGCCAGATAGCAAGAGGCCACAATCATGAATTCAAACTGGGAAGTTTCCAGCCAGGGACACTAATATGATCAACAAGCATTGAAAGGAGAGGTTTCTTCAGGAGGCTGGGAAGTGTCTGTCCATGGAGGGTCTCAAGGCATGACTGTTCAAAGTGGAGGACAACCCAGTGTGAATGCAGTGTTGACTCTGCTGTGAGCAGAGGCTGGAGGAGAAACCTCTTGGGATCATTCCAGTCTGGATGAGGCTGTGAGTGGAATCCTGCCATGGTAAGCAGAAAGCTTATAAATTTACCTACTGTATGGAAATGTAAAAGACTGATATCCTCACCCTTGCTAGGAGCACTGACGCTAAGAATAAAGCTTTGCTTCTGGTAACAAGGAGCGACTGGCGAAGGTGGCAGCGCAGGCTGCCCGAGGAGCTGTTTGGCTCTCACCAAAGTTTCCACTTCACTGCACTACGCCTCCTGTAAGGCAATTGTCCTTTACTGCCATCTCCTGGGAGAGAAACAGATTTCCAGCCTTGTCTGCCTGCCTCGCTGTTCTGCCTCATCTGCAGGGATTTCCTGCCTTCCCCTAGGCTGGCCTCCCGGTTTGTCCAGATCCATCCTCAGGATGTTGGGTCCCAGAAGTGTAACGTGCGCCTCTGTATACCAGCGTTTCCTAGCCAGTGGAATCCTGAGCCTCCTGTGTGCGAGTGTTTCAAATGTGTAGCCAAAAGAACATTGTTCTTGTGTGGGTTTTTTTGGTTGCTTGGTTGTTTTTTTTCCTGTAACACCTCAAAACGCATTACACTTCGCCCTGAAGTTCTTGCTGTGCCTTAAAAAAACATCATTAAGGATGCTTCACTGGAGGTGAGGGGATGAGCCACAGCCACTTCTTGTTTCTGAATCTCATCTTCTGCTGGAAAGATGACAGCTGCCTATGATGGGATGGGTGATTTTGAACGGAGGGCAGCAGACTGGAATGCCACCCACCCCCAGGAGTTGCCTTGGATTCCAGCTCCAGCAGGCCATGTATACTTGCCTCCTCATGCTTTCTGTTTCTACTCATTCTTCTGTTTCTGCTCCCATAAAAGAATCTTTGCTCCTTCCTTTCCCTGGACACTAAACTAGCATCAGATTGTTTTTTCAGCTGTGCCTGAATTAGGGAGGAGACTTTCCTGTCCTTGGTGAATCCCATCCGTCCCTGTGATGGCTGCTAAACCACAGCTGCAGAAGTATGTTAGTCCTTGTGCTGCAGAACAAATGCCCTGCTCCCCGCTAAAGCCTCTCCTTTGGTCCTTACCTGCTCTCCCAGATGACATGCAGCTCTACCCTGACTATTCAGACCCCTAAAGCTGCCTGATGGATACTTTATTCACCTGGACGATAGCATTTACAGAACATGGGGAGAACCTGAAATGTCATTAGCCTGTGCTAGTTAATACCGGGCCAAACATTTGCCTGGAACAACCACTTCTGTATTGTCCTGGTGCATTCAGGCAGACTGAAGTTTAGCATTTGACTGGAAGAAAAAGATGAATGTTCAATTCATCTTCCTATTGGCTGGACAGTGACTAAAGTAGCCTATCAACCTGTTTGGGTTTTAGGTATATATGATTCTCTGTATAGGAAAAACCTCACCATAAAGAAAGATCCTTTTATCTCACTGCTCTGGCTCCATTAAATGGCATTTATCATTAATGACTCTATTTATAACTCTATCATCACCAATTACTCGCCTGAGGTTTTTTCCATACATGAATTTCACTGAGCTCATTTCTAGTGCACGACTCACTGAACTCTGATTTCCTTCAAGATTTTAAGAGGAAACAGCAATGCTTTTATCCTCCTCTCCTCTTTGTGAAGGAATCTTTTGAATTTATTGGTTTTTATAGCTTTGGAAAAAGGATATAATTTGTCTGTGTGTGGGTGTAATCTGACTTTTATCATATCTTGTTGAAATCATCCTATGATCGCATACTTGGCATGTCATCCCCTCAAACCTGCCTTTTGCTGAATTATCAGAGTCACTGAAAAAATAACTGCCATATCCGTGCACAGGCATTCAATTCCTTCACTGAGACAAGTCCAGCCTACATTTAGCTCCATCCTAACACTCTGTCACCTAATTGAGGCCAGCATTTTGCTGTCTTTGTCACTGGGGATTTTTCCATAATGTCCATCCAAACCTGCCCTTCAGTGCAGCACATTATGCCTTTCCAAAGTACGGCTTTGTGCACAGGCAGAAAGGGACTTGGGGGTGCTGATCGACAGGAGGTTGAACATGAGCCAGCAGTGTGCTCAGGTAGCCAAGAAGGCCAATGGCATCCTGGCCTGCATCAGGAACAGTGTGGCCAGCAGGAGCAGGGAAGTGATCCTTCCCCTGTACTCTGCATTGGTGAGGCCACACCTTGAGTATTGTGGTTTTTTTCAGGCATTGCAACAACCTACCCAGAGAGGTGGTGGATTCACCATCCCTGGAGGTTTTTAAAAAGAGATTGGACATGGCCCTTAGTGCCATGATATAGTAATTGGAGTTGGATCAGGGGTTGGACTTGATGATCTTAGAGGTCTCTTCCAACCCTACCTATTCTATGATTCTATGATTCTATATTGAAAACCTAGAAGATCCCCAGTCACTTGTCTTTTTTTTAATGGAAACAAGTAAAATTCTTCAGCTCTTTCCTCCTCATTCATCTTAGACATCTGATTGAGCCACTGCTACAAGGGAGTCTAGATTTGCCTGTAGAAGAATTATCTCAAATCACCCTTCAGGCAGATATGTCATTACTTTTTCTGTAAAATTTATTCCACCTGAAAATTTGTTCTGTGCTTCTGAGTTAACACAATGCCTTTTCAAGATAGGTCATCATTGCTCACTCTCATGACTGAGAGAGCCTGGCCCCAGTTTGCTGCAAGACTGACACTGCAAATCCTTCATCTGATCAGACACCTTTCAAGGAACCTGAGGCAAGAACCTGGTGCGGGGAATTTCAGCACAACTGTCCTGAAGTTTAGTTAGAAGGAATTGAAAACACAGTCATTTCTTTTTAAGTGCAGGAATACTGTGCCTGCTCTGGCTACGACAAATACAATTCCATCACACTAGATGCTGTGTTTGGATTGCAACAAAACCAGTACCTACACTTTGTCAGAGTGGCTCAATTCACATTGCCTAACAGCAGAAGGCAATGTGGCCTGGTGGCTTCTAGGTAAGCACAGGAATGCCTGGGATGAAGGATTAAACAAACCTGCTGGTCAAGCTATTTACTGGAGGCTGTTGGAGAGGTGCCTGGTGCATGAGTGAAGAGGGCTTTTCTCAATGCCTGCAATCTGAGACCTGAAATGTTTAGCCACAACCATGCTCTCTGGAGCTATTTCTGATTTTAAATTCCTTGTATCACAGCAAGAAACAAGAGATTATACAGACGCCGCTGCCTTCTGGTATTTCTTTAAGCTCCTCACCATATTCTCCAAGAATTAGGGCTGAATGCAACAGCAGCTATTTGGGGCTGGTCTGAACAAAATCTCCTCAGACTCCAGGTCAGTCAATCTAGGAAATGAAAGTTTAAGGTCCTTCTTGGATTTAGAAATAATTTTTTCTTTTAACTAATATCCAATTGTTGGCAAAGGTGAGTTATTTCTGAATTTAGTTAACAAGTCCTTCAAACTAAAATAATCTGGTTGTGTACACCACTGTGCTGCCTCAATGCAGTCTTCAATATCCTCACAAGGGGAAGTGCAGGGGTAGGTACAGAGCTCTTCTTCACTCTCGTGACTAGTGACAGGACATGAGGAAAGAGTATGAAGCTGTGTCAGGGGAGTTTTAGGTTATGCACCAGGAAAAGGTTCTTCACCCAAAGGGTGGTTGGGTACTGGAACAGGCTCCCCAGGGAAGTGGTCACAGCACCAAGCCTGACAGAGTTCAAGAAGCGTTTGGACAATGCTCTCAGGCATCAAGTGTGATTCTTGGGGTGTCCTGTGCAGGGCTAGGAGTTGGACTTGATGATCCTGATGGGTTACTTCCAACTCAGCATGTTCTATGATTCTATGGTAATGCGTAACTACGGAGGAGCTGTAGCTTCTCACAACTATACAAGTCCCTACTTCTCCCTACTTTATGCTGGTAAAATATATATACACACCAAACCTATTTTCTCTGGCACCCAGATAAAGCAAGCAAGCAGTGAATTATGAGGCCTAAAAGATACCACAAGGACACAGTGTAGCTCTGCTTTAGCTCATCTAGCTGAATCCCGAGAAAACTTTTATGAAATGTGATTGCTACAATTTATCATACTTGGCAGAGGGATATACAGACTACAGGATGAGGGGAATGCACGGAACTTTTTGTCACACACCTGTACATTTTTCAAACTATTCAAACTCTTCACGAACCAAACATACTTCTTACCATTAGTTAACTGACCAATATAGTCCATAAATGGAACTATTATAAAGAGTTTATAAACAGTCTTTTGGCCTCAGAATTGCTTCTTGTCTTAGGCATACGGGGCACGGTCTCACTCTGGTGGAGTTAGCAGTTCTTTTTCTCTCTTGCTCAGGCTCCAGGGTCTCTTGCTGAATTCCATTGTTATCTCTGAGGCTTTTTGCTGAACACCTGCTCCTACAGTGAATCACCCATTTTTTTTCCTCTTATCCCAAATTCTGTTGTTTTGATTCCTCATAGACAGAAGTTTGGAGAGCAGAATCTTTCTGCATTTTGTAATCTACACAGTGGAGAATACTGCCAGTGCTCAAGAAATCACAGGAGTTAGTGACTCACTTTTGCCTTAAGCTTATGAAAATAAGTATTAATGTTTGTCAGGAGTGGCCAATTAATTTTTTTTTCATTTATTGCATTTGATCCATCACTTTTTTTGGTTAGATTCTAAAACCAGTTTGTGGGATTTTTTTTTAATCTCTTCAGTACTTACCTTAATATGCTTTGATTCATGCTTGCAAGCACTGCTTATGAGACAGTCACTGCAGTTTTGTTGAACATTTGCTAATATATTAGGTGCCTGGTTCCCCTTACAGTATTTTTCTGCTCCTGTAGGTGCAGTTGCAGATTAAAGCTCTCTGTGTGAATTCAATTAATTTCAACAACATATAGACTCCATGTTAAATGAGAAGATTAATGGTTACAAAGAGTGTTTGAGGGCTCTCAGTCTTCTCAGCATGGTTGTCTTCCTCTCATGTCTGTGATGGAGTCACACAGGTCATCACAAGTAATTATTTTTGATTCAATGGGTCAATGATTTGAAGGTGATGGGGCAGGTCTGGTCAAACCAGACCAAGAAGTGCAGCACCTATGATTCACCTGAGCAATATGGGGGTCTCAGGGGTATGGAGGACAGAGTGTCTCACCACGGTGAGTGCTCACAGCCTGTCTGTACTGCAGTGGGATAGCATGCGATGGATTTGGGCTTGCTGGTGGGCAGATTCCACGACTGCCAGGAGCAATGGAGCAAGTGTGTGTGGAGATCAGCCCTGCTGGATATGCCCCTCGGGTCTTCCTGCATCGGTCCCATCTCAAGTGCACCAGTTCTGTCTCATTTCAGACTGTCCTTTTATGGATACAAGAGGGAACAAGAGAGGAAGGCTGTCCTGGAGAATGGAGGGGGAAATCTGCGGTGTTTGACAGAATCCCACATCCTCCTGGGGGCCCTGGCCAGCTTACAGGGACCTGTGATCTTGAGGCCAGGCAGTGTGACTGAGCAGGATAGAAAGGAAGCAACCCTCAGAAGATCCTCATGCCGCAAATGCAAGACAGGTAACTTGTCTCATTAAAAAAATAAAAAAGAAATTATCTCAGTAAAGTAGCATAAGAAGGGGTTTCAAGTGATGTGGAAGGTAAGCAGGTGGCAGACTGTCTCTGCACATGCCCCCCCTGCCCAGTCCAACAGCAGCACAAGGCTCTGCTGATCAGTAGCTAATCTCCAGAATAAACTGGGCTTGTTCCAGGAATAAATTCAAAATAAACACAAGTCTTGCTTATCCTTAATGTCATGGTCTACCTGAGATGGAGAAAGGTCTCAAAACCCATGACTGGCATTAGGGTATGATTTAAACTGCAAAGTGGTGAACAAGAGGGCAAAGGGATTGCCCTCCCTCCTCCCTTTTCCCAAAGCTAATGTTACTAGAGACCTTCAAACCAAGATCAGTCAGTAGAATGCAAATAACATGGAGCAACCACCCAAGATGGCTGGGAAATCGCTCAAGTAAAACCGAGCATCCTGATGAGGAATGTACATGTTACTCTCTTCTGTACCACAGATGGTCAGGTGGGCTGTTAGTGTCCCAGCACTGCTCCCTGCCCAGCACCCCTCACCTGAAAGAAGCAGGCAAAGACATCTACAACAAAAGCAGATTGATTTCCCTTCTCTGTGCTCAGGTAGATGTCTGATTCTTTTGTGTCTTTTCTTTTGTGTCTGATTCTTTTGGCACTTTTTGTGTCACGCTTTCATGTCCACAGTCATATCCTGGTCCTTTTAATTGAGGACTCCTCTGCGGACTCCCTTCTTGCCCATAAGGAAGATCAGGGTTTTGGAGGTCTTGCCAGTACATATGGATCTACTGTCACTGCCTTTGCTTCTGACATTCATCACTTTGTCTTCATCCACCAGCAGGTTGTCTCAAATCACTTTTTGCCAGCTACAGTGATTCCAGTTAGCAGGAATATTTTCTGATCCTGGCCTGTGATCAAGCCCACTTCTTGAGACAAGATGGCTGCGAGGAGCACTCCTGGCTTAGCTGCCCACACACCCCTGTTGTCAGAGAGACCCACAACAGCCACATCTCCAAGATTCCTGTCCGCCAAGATGCTCTTGATGTGGTATGTAAAGTAGTGCAGGATGGCTGAGCTGTCTGCATCTTTCAGAAATGCCCAACACGAAGCTTCCCCACTTTCCACCTGCTGGGGCTTTAGTCTCAGCACACTGATTTCAACTTGGGAGTTTGGTCTCCAGATCCTGGCAAGCCTGAATGGAGGAGCTGGGGTAAAACAGCAGCCAAGGCTCTTGCTTTGCCTATGAGGAGAGGCCTGTGGTGACAGCAGCGTTCTCCACTCCAGCCTGTATTTTATGTCATATTTGTCTTGCAGCTGGGTATCCCACAAAATCACTTCCCTGCGACCCTGCCAACAGGAGGGAAGCTCTTGGAGAGGGTCTCACGAGTTTAGTACCAAGCAGCTAGGGCAGTGGTGAATATATCCCAAATATATCCCAAAGCAGCAGAACGCCTCGGGACACCCCTTCCACATCAGGTGCCCACCACGTCAGGCTGCTCGTCGCACCAGTTCTTCGCCTCCATCCGTCCATCCGTTCCCCGTTTCTCCGAGTCAAACCAAACGCGCCAATTTGACGCGCTCCGTGTTTTTCCACGCAGCCCGCACTTTTCCTGTGGCACTGCTTCTAATAAAAGCCCGGGTATCAGAAGAAACGCATCCCCTGCCGGCGCTTTGCCGAGCCGGACGCTCAGCCCTTTATTTTCCGCGCTCCTTCTCCCAGCGAAGGTCGCGGCCCCGCTGCCCCCTCAGCGCGGGGCCGGTGCCAGCCCCGTCACGCCAGGAGGGGCCGGGGCGGCCGCAGGGGGCGGTGCGGGGCCGCTCCGCCCACGGCCCTTTCGGTCGCGGAGGGGCCGCGGCGAGGCCCAGTCGCCATGAGCGGCCTGCGAGGCTCCCTGGGGCCGGCCCGGCCGGGCTGGGTGTGGGGGGCGGCGGCGCTGCTGGCGCTGGGCGCCCTGCTCGGAGCCTGGCGCTGGGCCGGGCGGCGCCGCCGCCGCCGCTTGCAGCGGGTCGGGACGGTGCTGAGGCTCTTCGTGTACCCGGTGAAGTCGTGCAAGGGGGTGTCGGTGCGGCGGGCGCAGGTGACGCCCATGGGGCTGCGCAGCGGGGACATGCGGGACAGGTACGGCGGGACGGGGCGCGGGGTTCCCCGTTTGTCGGGTGCTTTCCTCGGGGCCCGGGGAGAGGCACCTGCTGCGCCGCGGGTGCTGCCGTGCCCGCCACTAACGCCGTCGGACGCGTTTCTGTCCCCCCGGCCCGCCGCAGGTTCTGGATGGTGATCACGGAGGATGGGCACATGGTCACGGCTCGCCAGGAGCCGCGGCTCGTCCTCGTTTCTGTCGGCTGTGACAACGGGCACTTGACCTTCGAGGCCCCAGACATGGAGAAGCTGTGCTTGCCTGTGAATGTCCCCAGGAAAAACTCCGTCCACAACTGCAGGTACTGAAGAAGATTTTTTTGGCCCCCTCCCCTCTCTCTAAATGCAGTCTTTCTCACATACTTTGCTTTTCAAGATTGTGTGAGGCTTTGCATTTTCTAATGCAGAAATTGAAGGGTGAAAGTTGGGTGCTTTTGCATCTTTTCTATGGGGGTGTGTCTCCCCATCTGGATAATGGAGAGAGACTTCAGACCGGGGCCTGCACTGACAAGATAAGGGGTAGTGGTGTTGAAATAAAAGAGGGTAGATTTAGATTAGATAAAAGGAAGGCATTTTTTACAGTGAGGCTAGTGAGGCACTGGAACATGTTGTCTAGAGAAAATGTGGCTGCCCCATCCCTGGCAGTGTTCAAGCCCAGGCTGGATGTGGCTCTGAGCAACCTGGTCTAGTGGGAGTTGTCCTTGCCCATGTCAGGGAGGTTGTCCTAGGTGATCTTTAAAGGTTCCTTCTAATCCAAACTGTTCTGTGATTCTGTGAAATTCTCTCCTGTGTGTTACACAGGAGGCCAGCATTGATTTGGTTTTAATCTGCTAAACACTAGTGAAAACAAATCTTAGGAAATGATGACACAGTATCAAAGACCATGCATTATACATTAGCCAAATGAACTGTGATCTTTCATCTTCATAGAATGTTATGTTTGCTCATTTGTTTTTACTTCTAGTGTTTTCACTTATGCTTGGGTAAGCAGTTGCATCTCAGAGCCTCAGTCATGCCCTTTGGTATTTCTTGATCACAGCTAAAATCTGCATCAGCATTTTTGGATGCATGCTGGCCATTCAGAGCTGGTGAGCTGGTGAGGGATTTTAGATTCCCTCACCCCTGTCTGTAGGCATTTAACTGAGGTGCCTCTTTTAAAAACTTTGTTGCCCAAGGCTCACCCTGTGGTCACAGGAAAGACAGGCATCCCTGGAGACCAAGGCATTCCCTGTAGTTGCTACCTCAAAGGAGTTTCAGGTGGATGGGTTACAAAGAGTGATTTAGCTCTGTGCTTAGAGTTTTGTTGTATGGCTCCAGGCCTAATTGTTTTATCTGTGTATTGAAATCCATGCTGGAAAATTATCAGGGGGAGCCGGAAAATCTTTTCTCTGCTACAATGTCAGCTAATATGTAAGAGTATTTAATAACTGTAAATAGTGTTAGCCCCTACAAAGATATTGGTCAGTGTTTGTCCTTTGGATAGCAGAGATGGTTAATGCACCAGCTGCTATAACTAAAACTAAAAGTGCTGGCAAGGAGCTGCATTTGCTTGCTTTTTGCATAAATCTGTTGCTGTGGAAACACTTGATCAGCAAAGCTCAGTATCTCTGTTTATACAAGGCAGGTGCAAGTAACAAATGGTAGAGAAATGGAACAGTCTTTTTAAAAAGTATGTACATTGCCTATATGTGTCAATGACGCATGCACTACAAAAACATGCAGTTTTCAAGGTGTTATTTTTCTAAACTTTGTTGTGCCATTAGAAAAGTATTTAAATAGTCTAATAGATTTCAGTAATGAAGAATTATCTTGGATTTTCCAATTTTAGAGCTTGGTGATTTGTTCTTCTGATTTTTTTTTTCTTTCTTTGCCTTAATAAACCTGCACTCTCTGCCTTTAAAACTGCTAGAATTTAAGAATCCAAATGATCAAAAGTTAAATGCATGTAAGCGGACTTTAAGAATTACGAAGTTGTCTGGCATTGTAGGTGGTGTCATAGGATGTGAAATTAGGAACACCTATAGTTGGAACATTGCCTTGTACTTCTCGGGAAGGATCCTAAGGGTTTGTGTGACTCTTGCTGTGCTTAAACAATTTGCCATTTGTCAGCTCAAGGCTGACTCTTTCCGATCCATCTGTAAGAACAAGGTTTGGGAGTAATACTGTGTTCAGAGAAATGAAGATTTGGGTTTTGCTCCCAGATTCTTCCCTTCCAGCATGTGAGTGTGAGTAGCTGTCTTGCTGCACAGTGTACTCTGCTGGCCCTGCACAGGCTTATGTGTATTCCACCCCTGGGCCAGCACGATGCCTTCACATGGGTGCTGGCTCGTGCCTCGTGGTTTGGAGCCAAGGCAGTGCAATAGTCCCCCTAGCTGCATAGGGCTCTGCAGATGCCAGTCTTGAAATCTGCTAACTCCAGTTGCAAATTTCATGTGGATAATTAAAATCCTATCTTTGGGAGAGTCAAATGCAACACTGAAGCCAGTGCATAGGCATCTTCTGTTTGTGCAAATGTTAGAGGGTTTCTGTAGCACTCTGGTTAAGAAACCTTGTGCTTTTCATTTGTGCCCAATGTCTGTAACACTTCAATTGCATGATCCATTCCTATGGGATCCCTAAACCACTGAGTGCTTAGGATAGATCTGCTTTGTGAGTGGAAAACATTAGTGTTGGAAGCTGTAAGAAAGATTGCTGTCTGGGGCAATGGCATTTAATCCCAGCCTGTGTTGCAGAGTAGATGCAGGAATCCCAGCAAATGGAGCAGGGATATTGCTGCCAGCACCCTAATGGTTCATCTCTCCCCCTGATGAGTAGAGGAGGGCTCCTAGGGGCTAACTCTGGATGAACTGTGTGAGCATGTCTGTGCTTTAAGCTGTCCAGGATATGATTCCAGAGGTATTTCTTAAAACTGCAGTGTATTTGGATCAAAACGGCTACTTGGAAGAAAGCAACAAAACTATTCATGACTGTTGTTGAAGTTTATTGAAAGGTTGAGTTGAGGTCTGCCTTTTCTTGCCAGGAAAGTGTTCCTTGTGTAAACTTGTTTGTATTCTGGTGCCATTGGCCTTTTGTGTGCCATGGACTTTGTTTCCATTATAAATTTTTAACCTCTCATAAGATACTGATTTATTTTATATGTGAAGTTTTAGCTTAGGTTTCACTCACCTCTAGCTAAATTTTAACAGCACTAAAATCTGAAGGAAAGTTTCCATCACAATTAGGGACACTTACAATTAATAACACTTGTACATGTCAGTTATGGTAACTAATAATGTCCTTTCAAACTATCGTTTATTTTCTGAAATTAATTACCTTTCAGTTGATTTCTTGGTAGAAATCTTTTGGTGTTGCAGTCACATGCAAATGCAAGAGTAGACCTGGCAAACAGGTGGGTTTGTTACTGGTCATTGATGTGACAGTCAGCTGTGGGCACCTTAAGGCTATTTCAAGGCTTAATTCACCAACTGGTATTGTCCAGCCATGTCCATGTTACTTAGCTTTCCAAAACATGGTGGCCACAAGGAGATTGAACACTGGGATTGATCCTTGTGCCAGATTTTGAAACCAACCTCCAGCTTGTTATAATTCAGGGGATTTGTTTTCTGTATATTGCTACTACTATTAAAAGATGTTGTTTGCCTTCAAATAATAAGCATCATTGAGCCTTCATCTTTCCAGCTAACTTGCTGATGTGTTGTTACTTTTCAGGGTGTTTGGACAGGATATCCAAGGCAGGGACTGTGGTGATGAAGTGGCTCAGTGGATCACCACTTTCCTGAAATCCCAGCCCTATCGACTGGTGCACTTTGAGCCCTCCATGGTGCCAAGAAAGTCAAAGAATACAATAAACCTTTTCCGAAGCACTGATGAGGTAAATAAATGTTCTTTTTCTCAGAAGTACTTCCTTTTAACCACTTCCCACCCACCCACCAAAACTTGCCTGTTCCACCATTGGTGATTGAGCCCAGTTTAGCAAGGTGTGTAATCACGTACTTGAACCATGTGAGTATTCTCATTTTCTGTGGTGAGGTGACTTGCTTAAATTTTACTTCTAAGCTGTTGACCATTTGCAGCTAAAGAGTCTGATATTTGAAGAGGAACCTTTCGTGTCTCAGTGAATAGAAAAAAAGTTACATTTTTAATGTTTCCATGGTGTAATCTGTGTTGCATCGAAAGCCTCCATTCCCTATCCCTTGTTAGTTGTGAGAGTGTACTGATACAAGTTGGTACTTCATATTTGGTTTAAAGGGATGATACTTAACCCAGGGCCTTATAGCTGTGGGCCTAGGAGATAAAATCCAAAGAAGGTTACAGAAGTTTCATCTCCTTCTGTGGGAAGAGGCTCGAAGGTGTGATATTAGAGAAATTTAATGCAGGTATGGAAAGGAGATGTGCTCGGATATCCTCATGTCATTTGAGTCACTGATGCCCTTCTTTTTGTTTGAACAACTCTCTCAAGTGAAGGTGGTTTGAACTGTCCCTGATGAGTGTAAGGTTTTTAAACAAATTAAAACTGTGAGTACCTTGTCTTACTGATGTTATTATTTGTATGGCATCAGTGTCTTGCTTGTTGTTGCACAAAGAGAAGGAGGTGTATTCAGTTACAGACTTATAGATATGCTTTTACTACGTAAGGACACTGAGATCCATACAGAAGACTAGGTTTCAGCAAAAGGGATGTGAGATTAGGAGGACTGACATTCAGGAATCCTAGCATGAAAAAAGGACAGAATTTTTCGTATAATTATTTTAGCAGTCGTCATGTGATGGTTGAAGGGCATGTACAAGGATAGGAGGAAGAATAATATAAAAGAAAGACAGGAGTGCTATACATTAAAATTCTTGCCAAAAAAATTATTTTTTTTTTCCTGTGGAAGTCCACTCTTAGGATTTTTGGGGTTTTTTTTGAATACTTTTCTTCGGCCTTGTTTGCTAATATGGCAACCCTTCCACTGTCAAGCAAATTTAGACTGACAAATGGACAGTTGTAATTGAGTATTGCTGTTCTGGATGTGGAACTCCCTCCTGGGGTTGTGATAAGGCAGATTCATTAGTTAGAAAAATCCAGTTAGTTCATTATAGTCAACTGGATCAGTTCAGCAGGTCTATAAATGTCTTGAGTATCTTTCATAACTTACCATAACATGTTTTACTGAAATGCTTGATTCTGTCTGTAACACCTGGAATAAGCATCTGGGACATGCATATGGTATTACTTTGTAAGGAGTTGTGGTAGCTTATATAATTTGGTTTAATTCTGTAGGGAGAAGTTTAATTTTACAATTTGAGCAAATGAAACTCACCGTGGTTACTGAAATAGGAAAGAGCATGTTGTTTCCCTTGTTAACCTAATTCCAGGAAAATGAAAACCTGAATGGAGCAGCCCAACAGGCTAATATGTGGCCACTGGTTCCAACACACCTGTCCTTTTGCCATTCCATAACTTTTCTCCTGTGCTTTTACAGCAACCTTAGGATTTGTTTATGTTTGTTTGTGTAGGTTGCCTATCCTGACTGCAGCCCAGTCTTGCTCCTCTCTGAAGCTTCAATGGATGATTTAAATACAAGGCTGGAAAAGAAAGCTAAGATACAGAACTTCAGGCCAAATATTCTTGTGGCAGACTGCAGTGCTTTTGAGGAGGTAAAATTACTGTCTTAAATGTCTTTTGAAGACTTGGTTATGTTTCTTTGTAGCTCAGTTTCCTTGTGTGGTGGTGCTCTGAAGATGAGGAAAGCTGCTATTCTGTGATTTTTACAACTGAATTCCAGAGAGATAAAACTTCTGCTCACATCAGTGCCCACGAAACACAGAGGGAGGAAGCAGGTCTGTGAAGTATTATTTAGCTTAGCAAAGGATAAAATAAATGTGTTTAAATGACAGGCTTGCCACTGAAAGTTCATCTTTAGATGTAAAGTAGGCAAAGCTGTGCATACTGTAATCGATCAATTAATGATACAAATTTGTAAATTGTCAGTGTCATATTTTTTAAATGGCCTTTGGCACAAGAGTAGAACTAACCCTTGCAATACTGCAGTCCATCACTGCATCTCTGACAATATTCTGGTAATTCAAAAAAACACTATTTAGGAAGGTATCAGGTGATGAAATGAACTGGTAATGGTGGCATTTACAGGTTTTTATGTCATGTTGCCATTTTTAAAAAAAATTTCCTCTGGATAGATCTGATAATTTCTCAAATCTAAAAAGTTCCTGAAGTGGGAATAGATCTCTGTCTCCCAAGAGGGATTGCAATAGGAAGCTTGTGTAGATGAGAAGCGAAAAGTTACTTCCACTGAAAATTTCCTTTCTGCAAAAATGGTGACTTGCCAGAGGCCACAGATCAGGTTATCACCCACACAATAAGAATAAACTTGATTTAGGTTCAATGCTTCAGAGAAGGGCACACTGCAGAACGAGATTCATTATTTGTATATCATTCTTTTCAGATATAATTATTAGTTGGTCCTGAATTGGGATAAATACCCTGAAATGGGATAAATGCACTGACCATAAAGTTTTCATTAAAATAATGCTGTAATATAACTGTGCATATTTTGAAGGTACAAGTAAAGGTGAGCATCTCGAATGATGCAGCTTTATGAATGATTGTGCCGCTCCTGGAAAAGTGATTGCATGTTGTGGGCGTGTCTAATCTGTGCCCAATGTTTACCTTCCCTCAGGACACCTGGGAGGATATTCTTATTGGTGATGTGGAGATGAAAGGGACCGTGTGTTGTGGCAGGTAAATGTTAGAGACCTTTAGTTTATACAGATGCAAAGAGGTTTATGATAAGAAACTGTTACTGATTTGGCACTGTGTGTCTTTGCAGGTGTATTTTAACAACTGTTAACCCAGACACTGGAGTCTTGGACAGGAAGGAGCCTTTGGACACATTGAAAAGGTTATAAAAATAGCAGTGTTTCTTAGGTTGTGGGAGAGGATTTAGGCTAGATCCCACCACGTTAGACTAGCATTTTAGAACTGATTTGAAGTGTGTGTGGGACAGAATCATGCAGTGTAAGGGTCTGTGTATATTGGCTTCCAGTCTACTTTTTGCAATTCTGTATGCTAGGAAAATTCAAGTTCTCTCTTCCTTCTTGCAAACTTTACATTTCATATCTCTTCCATCTCTGCTAGGGTGAATGCTTGGGGTAACAGGTATTTAAGAATTTTAAAGGTCTAACTTTGCTACTTTGACTTTCATTTTTACAAAACTTTTTGTATATATATTAGATAGTCAAGCTTTTTTTCCCTCCATTTGAACTGTTTGATTCTCATAACTACAATATTTATTTAGTTTTTAGTCTAGTATGGTGACCAAAACAGGGTGTCATTATTCATATCCTCTCTTTCATCATTGATATTTTGATGTTTAGGTTTTGCTACCACTCATTCTAAAGAAGGGCTTTCTCTCTGCAGTTACCGCCTTTGTGATCCATCCGAGCGACACATCTACAAAACCAGCCCTCTCTTTGGGAAATACTTTGCTGTTGACAAAACTGGAACGATTCAAGTTGGAGACCCTGTGTACAAGATGGTCTGGGAATGAAAGAGACTTTGATCAGCAGATGCTTTTTCACCTTCGTACACAAATCGTTTTCCCGTGAACACATCATCATAACCTTTTCTTATTCCTTGCAATATTTTTTGTGCCATGTCCCTTTGTAAGGAGTAGGGGGGTCTATGAGGCTATGAAATGCCAGTCATTTCAGATCATGTAATCTACTAACATTCCTGTACCAACCACATCTTTAGTTTTTCTGGAGGCTGTGAGAGAAGAAACTGATCCAAGACAGACTTCACAGCACTACTGTGAGCATCACACCTCCTAAAATTTCATGTCAACCTTAATATCGGAATCTGAAATTATGGACAAGGGTTTGCATCATGTATTAGATACATTTAGTGCCTATAAAGAACCACAAAAACAGTCATGCCAAGCACAAAGTATGTTGGTCACAGAGCTGCCTTTACAAGTGAATATGGAGTGGAAATGGCAGAACTCTGTCTTGGATTCCACCCTTCTTTGGTCCTAATCATCTTACCCATCTCTGTGTGTGTCCAGAGGTACTTTTTGCTGCGTTTCTAAGCCTGCGGTTGTTTCCTGAAGATGGCTGCTGTCCTTTGAGATTAGGGCAATAACAGAAGGAGAAGGATTGTGAGCTGACTAAATGCTACTACAGTCTAGACGTGGGAACACTGGCTAATGATGGCTGTGGGTTTGTTTGGTTTATGAGCTCTGCTCGATAGTTTGAACCATCAGGTTTTTTCTCCTGTGAAAGGAGATATACCCCCATACTGTAACACTGAGGCTGTAGAGTAGCGATGCGTTTGCTAACATATCAGTAGAATTTCCGGTTTGACTAAAAGGATTGGATGTTCACTCTGTCAGAGACTTCAGGCACAGTGGAGGGGAAGAAAAGCCATCAGGAGTTATCTGATGCTGAGCCTTCCCTGTTCAAACAGATGTTCAGGCAATGTTGTAGGGCTCTGTGTTCATGGGTAGCTCCTTTGTGACTCAGTGAATCTCTTACTACAGAAAGTTAGGCTGCCAAGCAGATGTTTGGGAAGCTGCAGCTTAAGACTGAACATGTTAACATCCTTACTGGTTCTGCACTTAGATCTCTGGTTACCAGTCCTTTTTCAATCTAAACAAAATGTCAACCATTTATAGGAATTTGATAATTATATTTTCTACTGCATAAAACAAGTAGGGGAGGAAAGTAGTTGGATTATGGCAGTATTATCTTTTCTTTAATTGTTATGTGATTTTTTTCTTTTAAAAAGGAGCTCCAAGATAAAAGCCAGCCAACTTTCAAATGCTTGTTGCTTTGTTACGAATTACTAGATCTAGAAAGAGTGTTCCCCTAGCCAAAAGGAGGAATCTAATTAAGTGTGGAGAAGGGCAAATATGACCCAATTTGGTGTTTAGATTCTTTCTTTTCTGTTGTAAGTATGAACCTGAAATTTTAATGCCTGTTCACAACTTAGACCTGAAAAATGAAGAGCCATTGGGCTTTGAACAAGTTCAGGTGGATGTGTGTGACAAGCCTGAAACAGAAATATGGGGAAAGTATTATTTGTGAACTCAGAGTTGCTCTGAGTGTAATTTTTTTATCAGAGTGCTCGGTAAGGATTTAGTTTTCCTGGGACAGACAGGTGCCCCATTTGGACTGCACATTGCATATTTGTGTATTTTTATGCCTCATGCAGCAAATAGTGGGATATGAGAGAAAAAGCATCTTTTGAAAACTAAGAATTCTGAGGGTCACTTTTTAAAAGCATGTGTTGAAGGTTCATAATGTTAGAAGCTGAAAACTTGTGGAATTCCTAATGGTATTATTAAGCACAGGCAGCCTGCTGGCCTGCCAAAGCAATTAGTTAAGTGTGTGTCTCTTCGTTAAGTCAAAGAAGCGGAAAGAAAGAGAGCTGATTTTTTGCCTCTAGTGAAAGGTATTTTTTTCACTGTTGTTTTAGCAGCACATCAGCGTTTACATAACAAATTGTGTGATATAGATTCTGTTACCTCTTGTTAGGCTGTTGTCAATTGGGCTAATTTGGAAATGGGACTGTCTTTGCAACGAGAAACAGGCATCTGCATTCTTACTAAGAAGAGGCCTTAGATCCAACCCCCTGATTTACTCCTGTAAAGCCTCTTAGAACAATATTCCTAAAATCCTAGAACAGGTATGCACCTGAGTACAACACATTTCACAAATGACACGTAAATCAGTTATGTCGTCAAAGAGAGCTGTTTTGGGAAGTCAAGAGCATAACTTAGAACATTACACTATAAATATCTTCATGCAACTGTTGAATTGCTGCAACTGTATGAATTGTATTTGATTTTGTTAAAACTATTTAGGAAATTGACTGAAAACATGTCAATCATAAACCACTGTTTTTAAATTGTGTACTTAAAAAGTTCTTTTTTTAACTGTAGAAGAAGGAAACAAAAGTATAAACTTTCGTTAAATCAAACTCTCGTAAGGTGTAGCATTTGTGAATCTTTCTTTCCTTTTCCTTTTTTCTCTGTTCTCTGTTTCCAGGATCTCACATGTAGTTAATCCTGATGATTTTTTTTTTAATCCTACCTGTAAGTTCAAGAATATATGCAGTTAACCAGAGGATGTGTGTAAGAGAGCAGAACCATCAGATAATAAGTTGGTATCAGACTCAGTTTTACAACCCTTATGACAAAGAAGATATTTACAGACTAACTCATTTTTTACAAATATATGAAAATAGGAAAAAATGGGTTTGAAAGTAGGAGAGTTTAGTACACTCAAGTCAATGCAAGGTCATGCTTCCTATTTCATCTCTCGTAGGATAAAACCAAAACTTTTTTTTTACAGGACTTATTACACCAATAATTCTTGCAGAAGGCCACATGAGAGAAAGACAGTCATTGCAGGGAGAAATTTCTGGGTTGCTTAAGATTTGAGGTGGGTGTGTTTTCAGCCAAATCTACCTGCCCCCCCAAAAGCCCAAGAAAGATCATGCTTCTGCTTCTTAAGGAGGAGAACAGCCTTCCAAAGGCATCACTCTGCTGCTCTGTAAGAAGTAAAGAGATTCATGGTCCTTGCCTCTACAAATGGCAGAAGTTTCAAAAAGGGCTGCCACAGGGTATTAATTTCTGGTCTATCCCAGCACCTTAAATTGCCTTTTCCTCATTCAAGATCCATAAGAAATTCCCCTGTGCTGGGTAGCTACAGGGCTGAGGTCTACACATACAAAGTCTTTGTTTCTTTTGGACGGAAGATTCTTGATGCAGGCATAAAGCCCACATGTGTATCAGTCTTTGGCTGAAAGAGAGGCAGCATTCATTCCTCAGAAAGGTTCATACTTTTACATAATCTATGTTGTGTTAATGCTAACAATCTCAGCTTAGAGTCACTGTTACTAGTTACTATTTTTACATTTTGCCTGTGTGGCTGCATGTTCTCAAGGCATTTCGGTGCAGACAGATTGAGAATAAGCCTTTAGTTACCAAGTAGCCTCAATTTCCAGTATTCAACAATAGGCTGGCTTGAGGAATGCCACTCTCCTCAGTGGACCACAGCTCATCACACTGGCTTCAGCAAATCACAGAATCAGAATGGGTTAAGTTGGAAGGGACCACAGTGGGTCATCTGGTCCAACCTCCCTGCTCAAGCAGAGTCTCCCAGAGCACGTGGCACAGGATTGTGTCCAAATGCTTCTTGAATATCTCCAGTGAGACAGACTGCACAACCTCTCTGGGCAACCTGTTTCAGTGCATGGTTACTTGCATAGTAAAGAAGTTATTGCTCATATTCAGGTGGAACTTCCTGTGCATCAGTTTCTGCCCGTTGCCTCTTGTCCTATTGATTGGCACCACCAAGAAGAGCCTGGCTTCATTCCCTTTTGGGGATACTTACTGAAAGTATGAGGGATACTTTCAGATACTTACTGATAAAATCAAAATACAAGTAACTGTAGCCTGAGTTAAACAGCAGGTAGAGGTAGAGATTATCTTCCACCTGTGAAGACCAAAGACATGGAGTAGCTTGTGGTACATCACTGTGAAGAGTTGGGGTGGGAACCTCTCATTTTTCTGGCACTATGCAAAGAAAAAGCATCTCCCCTTTGCCCCTGGACCATTATGCGCAAAGCATCTAGCTGGCTGAAACTTCACTTTCCTCTGGGAGCAATATTGTAGAGAATTGTATCTTCTCTAGTGTACAAAATTGCTCTGACAGCTTATCACTGCTTGTTTAACAGCTGACTGTTCTCACTTTCTTTAGGCGCTAGATAATAAGCACAGTGAAACAATTATCGTGCTCCATTGATGCGCTAACCCTCAAAGCCTCTTTGCTGTTGAGTTCCAAAAACCAGCTTCATTCACTCTTAATTGAGGTTTGTCTTCCAGAGCTTCTGAAGGATGATGATTCTTCAATCATAGCAGCCACAATTATATTCACTGAGTCATGGACAGTTATTTTCAACAGACCTACCTATAACGCTTTGGCATAAGTTAAAGGTGATGGCTAAATCTCTTCATTTCATCAAAATTTTGCGCATAGAAGTGTAGGACTGGAAAAAAACAAAACAAAACTGCTGGATCAGAGTGCACTCTTCTCTAGCTGCAGAAAACAAAACAATAGACATTAATTTCAGGATTGGAGAATACCTCTTTCATCTCTCTCCACATACCAAGGGCCACAGGGCCAACTTCCTGTCAAGATTTGAAAACTTTAAAATTTTGGTAGAAGATGAAAAGCCACTGTGATAGTTGGATTACAAGAAGATCATAAGAGAGATCAAGAGTACCACCAGTGTCTTAGATACTTTCAAAGATAAAGACTGAACTCGAAAAATAATCTTCCACTGTGTTTACAGTTGTGGGGTTTGGTGATCCATATGAATTCTCCATTCCTTGGGTTTATTTAAGGTAAAGCAGAATGTCAACCTCTTTTCAGTTACCTCAAGAAACAGATAACATGATACATTTCCCCCAGCTCTCCTTTATTTCTGTTTAATAGACCTAAAGCTGTCCAACAATGGCTTGCCATATCCTGGGCTGCATCGTTTTTAGCAGAACTCTCTTCCAGCTCATGTTCATGAGCTCAAAAATGTAAGTCACAGACATCCTAATTGAGGATGCAGGTTGCTCTGTAATTAATCCTGGAACGGGCACCAGGAAGTCAAATAGAATCCGTCAATCTAAATTTAGTTGTTAAAAGTCTGGAAAAATACCTCATACTTTTAGAGTTCCGTGAGAATTATCTGCTCAGCCCTGGAAGTAGTTTTAGGAAAAGGCTGAGTTTACTTGAAATGCAACTCAAA
Source organism: Neopelma chrysocephalum (assembly GCF_003984885.1). Taxonomy (NCBI): domain Eukaryota; kingdom Metazoa; phylum Chordata; class Aves; order Passeriformes; family Pipridae; genus Neopelma; species Neopelma chrysocephalum. The sequence goes on from NW_020897717.1 coordinate 13,015,047, forward strand.
CTCACTTGAATCCTTCAACAGCCACTTCAAAATAGAGAAGGCTCTTGGCACTGTGTCTGATGGAGCAGAAGGTCTGTGCTAAAACCTTGCTTGTAGGCAACCCTGTGTGCTACTGCTCTCCAGTTGTGGGAACTGCACTCGGTTGTGTTACCAAAACACCTGCCTAAGTGGTCAGCTGGATCTTCCTCATTGCAAGACTCTTCTCTGCTACGTAGGGTGGCAGTGTTGGCTGTGCTTTCTGGGAGGACCTATTTTGGGAACAACCATGCTCCAGGAAGCCGCTGGGACTTACCAGCCCCTGGGAGGATGCTGAGAGCAGATAAAATAGAAACAGCTTGCGAGGAGCTCTGTGGCACTGCTGAGAACCTGGATCAGATTATCACCTGGACTCAGCTTGCCCTTGTGGAATCTATCTTTGGAAGTAGTGGCAGCAGTGCTGGAGTCAGTATTGTGCAGCTACAAAGGGTAAGCAACGTGTGTGTTTATTTTAAGATTGCCAACAAGAGCAAAGTCCATCTGACTTCTTTAGTTGGAACATGCAGCTGGACCCAAGGGAAGTCAGGCACTGCAGCAGACAGTGGAAAGCTGCTAGAGGAAAAAAAACCCCAAAACATTAGGGTGCTTTTCCACTTTTATATTCTATTAGAATTATAGAATGGCTTGGGTTGGGAGGGACCTTAAAGATCACAGTTCCAACCCCCCTGCCATGAGCAGGGACACCTTCACTAGACCAGGTTGCTCAGAGCTCCATCCAGCCTTGCCTTGAACACTTCCAGGGCTGCAGCACCCGCAACTTCTTTGGGCAGCCTGTGCCTCACTACCCTCACAGTCAGTATTGTGCTTACCTACTGCAAACATGGATGGCATGGCTACATAATCTTCTTGCCTGGGAGCAGAAGAGGTTAACTCCTGCACCTGGGGAGTTTAGAGGTAGCAGTGTGTCTGAAGCCTTAGTTACATGGCTTGACTACCTAATCCATTGCTGTTAAAACTTTTTTTGGTTAGTTTGTTTGCTTTTCAGGAGAAATTTATCACTTTATTTACACAGATATGTTAAAATATTATTTCGTTTAATTTAAAACAAACAAAGCCAAAAATACTTCCCCCCCCCAAAAAAAATCGCTGGGTTTTTTCAGTTGTTTGTTGTGAAAAAGATTCCCAACAGCACAGCTACAAGCAGTAGAAAATTCATATTGCCAATCAACAAGCAATGCATATAATCATTATGGAGCCACCTACCAGCATCTTTCCTAAAAAGCCCTGTCAAATTTAGCATTCTTACAAGAGCCTTGGAACACCAGTTCTTGTCTTGTGTTCTACTGACCTTTCTTCAATCCAAAAATAGCTGTTCTTACCCCACTGAACTTTCTACAAACAGAAAGACATTTGATGCCAGCTACATTTGAAGAAAATAAACTATATTTAAAGCTATTAGTCGGTATCACAGATAGTTCCTGCTCTCCCCTATACCCCTGGGATTGTTTGCCCTTTTTAAATGGAAAAGGTTTGGATAGAGTATGTTTCTCTGGCATGGCTGTTCTGAAGGGGCCTCCCACAGATGCTATTTAACATATCCTCTGTTAATTCAAGGGGAGGTCAGTGTATTTTATCTGTTCATCTAGATGGAACTGTCAAAGTGGATTTGGAGCTGGATTTGAAGATCGTTTTAAATTTGTAAATTTAAAAGTGGAGAAGTATGCCTGCAGGTGAGTCTGAAAGCAACCACTCTTAAACCAAGCTCATTTATCCTTTTTTAAAAATAAAATTTGATTGTGCCTTATTTATAATAGATTTCAGATAATGCTTTTGGTTTTGTTTAGGGTTTATTCGCGGAGTGTCAATGTTTAGTCTGCATGTTCTCCTCAAAATTACAAAATCCTGAAATTCCCCACTAAAAAATCATAAAACACAAATGTGATTTTGAAAAGCCATTCAATTCCTTCTGTCCTCTTTCACTTTTTTTTATTGGGTAGTGCAATATGGACACCATTTCCTTCCATCTTAAACCCTTAAAGTAGTCACCTATTTGTAGTGTGTCTGTGTGTATATATGCATGCTTACATATTTATAGTTGAATGTGTAAGAAATCAACCTTGGGTTCAAAATGGTGTGCTTTGCATTTATACTCAAATACTTTGTTTTGTCAGGTTCCCCAAGGTTGCCCCAAACAAATGTCTGAAGGCATCTCAAAGTTGGCAAGATAATCAGCTCTGACCAGTTTATTTCCATTCCGGATTACTTACTTTTTCCCATGAGAAAATCCTTTTGGATAGCATGTCTAACTTGTGGAAGGGAATAGAAGCTCCATTCCTGCAAAATGTGAAGGTTCCCTGACTTGCTATTCTTGTTTCATGCCCACTAAAACCTATTATAGATGCATGTATGGGCGTTTTTTTTATTTTCTTTCCTGGCAGGTTTCCAATAAAAAAGTGGAGGCATCACTTTTGGTACATCCTCTGGACTAAAAGACTCTTGACATCAGCGAAATAAAGCTGGATGGTACATAGTGTCCCAGCACAGGATGAAGCTGTGATAATTAGCTTTTAAAGCTTTAAAACTTCATTGGCTTGTGGGGTTTGTTCCTTTTTTCTTTCCTTTTTTTTTTTTTTTTTTTTTTTTTAGTTTTCTTTCTCCTTTTTTTGTCCATCTTCAGTGACTGGGAAATGACCTGGTGTAAGGCACCTTAAAGTAAGTTTTTTCTACATTTCCAGCTTCAGTGCTTTGCTGCACTTTAAGTCCTTCTCTGTCATACAAATGGTGCATCCCTCAGTGTATCTGAGTGCTCAGTCCCTTTTTCTGCAGGTCGAATATCTTTCCTAGAGTGGCTCTTAGTCCATTTGCTCATGGAGCCATTCAGGGTGTAGTGCAGCCAGACAGGATGGCATTGGGACCCTCTGCTCACCTTAGTGTGTAGTGAGGTCAGGGAAAGGAAAGGGGGAAGAACAACTATCATAATGCATTAAAATGGTAAATAGTTTGGGTTTTCTCTTTGCCAAAGCCCAATGAAAAATGTGTTTCTGCTGGATAAGGACAAGCTCTGTTGAGATCATAGGACCCTCGCTGTTGCTCCCAGGGTTCCGTGTTTTACCCCAGCATGTCTGGCAGGTTCCTAGAGAGTGTATGGCCATAAATGCAACCCCATTCTAAAAATGCCAATATCTAATGCGTGTTGGGGTGCACCTGGCTGTGTGTATATGCACCTTTGAGGGTGTCTGTGTTGCTGGGGTGAGCCAGGGTTTCCCCCAGTCATCCCAGTGACGTCTCTGGGGACACTGAGCACAAAGATGGGGAACTCTCCCTGCAGCCTCCCCCTGTGCCACAGAGCTGAGTGGCAGCTCCAATGTGTGCAAATCTATAGAGCCTTGTAAAAGAAGACTCTGTGTGCTGGATGGTGTCATGTGGCATCTCCAGAGGTATCCAGTGGAACTGGGGAGCAGCCTTGTATTAATGACCAGCTGCAGTGTGTAGTCTGCTTTAGCTTTGGCTGGGACCGGAGGAACTCTCTGCTGAGGGCTGCCTTCTCCAGAGAATGATGTTGCTCATCTTGGTTTTGCAACTTCAGTAAATCTTTTGCTGTATTTTGTACTGTGTTGGGGCATGTGGGGTTTTCCAGTGTGATACACTTTCCTACATGTTGGTTGTGCCTGTACTGTTGCAGAAATTTTTGATTAATGTATCACGCATATGCCAAATATCTACCTCTTGAAGATGATATACTGAGAAGGAAAGATGCAAAATCAACTTGGGATAAAGGACGTCCCAGGCTTATTTGGTTAGAGTGAATTTATTTATGTCTAATCCCATTGGTGTCAGAAGTTCTGCTCTCAATCTTCTCCCCATATTGAAATTAAAAGCCTTGGCACTCATCAGTGCCAAGAAATAAATAACTGACCGAGGTTCTCTCTTCAGACCTGTCCCAAGTGAAGTTTTTTGCATGATTATTTTTGTTTTATTTGCATCTGTGACTGGAACTAGTTCCTGCCAGTGTCATGGCTGAATAGCAGCCTGTGCTTTAGGGAGTCTTCCATAAATTGCATGGGACAAGTTCAAGCCAGGAGTCACAAGGGTAACAATAAACACATGAAGGTTTCACACAGATCAGCTTCTTGAAAATGCTGTACACACTATCACTCTCTGAGAAGGAATGACTATGTTAAGCAAATCTTTCAATCTGCTTCTCTGCTTTAAGATGCCCTGGCAAATTCTGCAACAGGGACTAAACAAGTGGGGAAAATAATCACCTGGAAAGGAAATCTCTGGGAACTGCTTTTGAGGCAGGCATAAATGACATCACAGAAATGATGCTTCTTTCAACAAAGCAGTTCTTTCAGGGAGTCTTTTCTAAAGTCAGGGCAGGATTTATCTGTGATAACCCACAATTGCTGAATTGACATGTGAATGGTTGAAATAACCAAGAAGCTCTGTGTGAACAACACGTGGGCATGTAATGTCTGGGTGGCACACCCTGAGTGAAGGTGCTGCAATAATGGTGTTCCTGGGCTGTGCAGTACTGGAGAGAAGGGGAGAAATGGCTCCTTGTTTTCTGAGCACGGCTTCTTGGTAATGGTTTTCCTTCTCATAAAGCCTTCCTTTTGACTAGAAGTTGGATATTTTTAGCATCATTCTTTTAATGTCCTATTGATGGGTTAGAACAAAGAGAAGAAAACACTCTTCATGTGCTACAAAAAAAACCCAGGTGCATTTCCACTGCATTTTAGAAGAGCACCAGGGAAGTTCCTCTTCAAAGCACTAGTGTGCTGTGGTTCAGCCCTTGCACCAGCCTGCTCCACACTGCTGTTCAGCAGTGTCCCATCAGCTGTGTGCAACTCTCTTTCATTGGATGTTGCTTCTGCAGCCAACAGGAGGAGCAGGAAACCACTTCTGAATTAGAGCCAGGAGTCACTTGTAAAATACTCCTTTGGCCACCTCATGAAGGGCTTGCAGCACCTCGGGGGTGTTAACTCAGCACCTGGCAAGCTTTGGGCTTCTTACAAAACCGAAGGAGAATGGATAATCATCCTCTCTTTCTCTGAGAAGAGCAGAGTGAAATGCAAGAGGTGAAATGCTCTGATAATGATAGTCAGGCCCTGCCAGCACTTCACAGTCAGAAAGCAGTGGCTCCTGGAGGCCTGCCAGGCATTTCTCAGTGACAGGCAGGAGCCTGCGTGTGCTGTGTGGGGCATGCACAGCGAGCTGGCAGCATCCAGGAGCCTTTGGCGTGCCAGCAGGCACACTGCACATAAGCTGGGCCTGGAAGTCCCATGGTGGCACAGGCCAAGGAACTTCAAAACAGCAGTGAGTGAAGGCTGCCAGCCAGGGCTTTGCTAGGTTGCACCCAGAATGCAGATAACACATGAATCCTGTTTGAGGACTGTCTCTGCTTGGTGCTCAACTGTGCTGTGAGGAGCTTGGGTTGATGTGGCAGAGGGTATTTGTCTTGTTCTTGGATTTGCAGGGTAGAGACACCTTTATCTCCTCCTTCCTTGAAGTATAGGTTGTAGTTGTCTCCCTTTCTGAAGCAAAGGCTGCTGATAATCATGTGTTACCATCATGGGTAGTCAGTGTTGATCCACAGCTGCAGCGGAGGCAAAACTGCATTTCGTTCTTTTGAGAGAAAGAGAAAAGGCTCACTCAGGATTTGATGTTGCCTACTAAGACAGGAATTGGAATGGCTTTCCTGCGAGGTATCCCTTCTTCTTAACTTTACTGCAGCCCAAACAGTCTGCCCTCATAAATAGACAGGATTTAAGAGACACGTATGTACAGTAGCCCTCAATTTGTGTATAGCTGAGCAGCAAGCTCATCCAGGTTAGGCATTGGGAGAACCTTTCTGAGTGGCCAAGAGGGGGAATCACAGAATCATTTAGGTTGGGAAAGAACTCTCAAATCAATGAGTCTGATCTTTGACTGATTGCCACCTTGTCAACTAGACCATGGCACTAAGAGACACATCCAATCATTGCTTGAACACCTTCAGAGATGGTGACTCCACCACCACCATGGGCAGTCCATTCCAATGTTTAATGACCCTTTCAGTGAAGAAATTCCTCCTGATGTCCAACCTGAACATACCGTGGAGCAGCTTGAGGCTATGCCCTCTTGTCCTGTCACTAGTTGCCTGGGATAAGAGGAAGACCTCTACCTGGCTACAACCTCCTTTGAGGCAGTTGTAGAGAATGATAAGGTCACATCTGAGCCTCCTTTTCAAGAAAAAGAGAATCCATACAGGGCTGTATACGTATTGGGAAGGGCTTTGCTGTTGAAGATTTTTAAGGAAAAATTGGCCAAATCTTGCCCAGAAAGTTGGGGGAGGAGGGTTTTGTTGTTGTTGGGGGTCTTTTGTTTGTTTGCGGGGGTTTTTTGTTGTGGTTTTTTTTGGTTGTTTGCTTTTTGGGTTTGGGGGTTTTTTGCATTGCATTGCTGCTTTAGTCTGTAAATTCTCCCTAGAAGTGTAAGTGTAGAAAGGTGTTTAAAACATTGTAGCCCATGAGTTCAGACTCTTGCATAATCGATCTGGCATTTTAAGTCATTATCAACAAATGCTAATTTCTGCCCATTGCTGCAATAGATAACTTTGGATAGAAAAGTCTGTACAAAGAATAGACAGGCTAAAAGAGATTTAAATTGCTATTAAACTCTCCTTGCACCTTCTGGAATAAACAAAGCAAACAAACGACCACAAAGAAAAAACCAATCCGGGACATCTGTAATCTGTGGACACAATGAAAAGCTGAATTGGCCTCACACATCCATAGAACACAACAGACTTGTGTTTCTTCACTTCAGTTATCATTTATACTTTTCAAAACTCACAGTGCAATATGTTACATTTTCACCCTCAATTTCTACTGGAAATTGCTTTTAGAGTGACTTATTCCTTATTTGTTCTTTTTTGTGATTCCTGACATGTTCCACATTTCAGTAGCTCTTAATTTTAATATACATAACCTTAATCACTGGCCTTTCTAGTCATCATGTTCGAACTGTTAAAGTTAAGGGTTTGTAAGCCCTAAGAAGCTTACATCCAGCATCTCTAAGAATAAGACCTGAAACTGAAGAATTGTTTCACCTGAATAAGGTGATTAGGACTTGACTTGAGATCTCAGTGTGCTACAGATGATCTTCGTCTTTCCCTTTCTTCAAGATGTTTTTATGAAGCAATACTTCAGGGATTTGTGCTACATCCTTCAGAGCTCTGCTTTTCTTGTCTGAACTGATTAGCCTGATAAACTCACCACACAGGAGCGTCACTGTTTGTGTTGCCGTGTTAATTATACACAAAAATGCAGCACTGGAAACAGCACTTCTGCTGTGAGACCTGGTCCAGCTGAAGCCTACATCCAAGAAGTCCTGATGTGGTCTGCTGCCATGTACATGCTCACTAGGATGGCTGTGTGGGTAAATGACAATTTGTCTATAAAGGACTTAGATGCAAATAAAATGAACTCTGCCTATTTTTTACCATCTTATAAAACTCATAAACCGATAAAAGAATTCAGCATGAGCTCTCTAGCCTGTCTTAGGACTGTGCATGAACTTTAAGCTCCTGTAAATATAACAAAGTGTAGGTTTCTAGGAAAGGGAATCATTAATTTGAGGGACTGATGTCCTTCGCATCCTGAAGGAAAAATCCAGCTGAGGATCCTTCACTCGTGCCTGAAGGAGTTTTGCATTTGGCAACGCTGAGTCCTAAATCTGTCCTAGCTCTACAGTTGTCAGCAAACTATTTTCTTACCTCTATCTTTTTCCAGATGTTCAAGAAGCAAAGATGTGTTTTACTCCTACTGTCAGCTGTTTGACAGTGCTGCTGCTTTTTAAATAAACACAAAAGTTAAGATCTTAAATCATAGATAAAGCATAAATACACTTTGAAACCACATTTGAATAGAGTCACTATTGCTCACCTGTTAGGGCTCTGTTGCTATTACTGGAGCTCAGATCACCCTTGGCTGAATGTTTCAGGGAGCTTTGCTCCCCTTACCATTTAGGTGGTTTGGTATTACTGGAAATGCAACTCTTTTGGCTGGGATCTTGGGAGAGATCTCTCCCCCCCCGTGCTGCTTGGGGCAGGTGCGCAAGTGCACCAATGGTTGTTCTACTGTTGAATTGCCTGCTCTGTCTATCAGTGGAATTTTTGCCATTGTTTTCAATAGAAAGAAGATCAGGCCTTTAACAGTTTAAGATTTTATGAGCTTTTCTTATTTTAGAGCATTTCAATTGACTTAGTGAATCCTAGGGAAAAATGTATAATAAAACTGGTGAAAGAGGCCACTCACACCTGTAGTAACCTGTGGCCTTACAAATTCCCCCAGATACACCTCTGTGCTCCTTGCAAAGCCAGGAAGCACCAAGTTCTTTTGGTACCAATTGAGAGGTTTCTAATGATGTGCTGGGAATAGCCATAAACTGGGATTGCGGACACATTATACTGGGATACATTTTACTCTCTTTTGTTGCTGGGGGAAGAAAAGTGCCAGTTCAAAACTGTGCTTTAGAAACAGTGTTTCTGCTTTTCTGATGGTGAGTTTAACTTTTAGTGGTACTTGAAGCACAACTTAAATGATCCATATCTGACTCATCTTAAAAAAGTGTTTTCGCTCCTGGTGAGGGTCTTTCTTAAAGTGCCAGCTGCTTGGAGATGCTTTTCAGCATGAACATGCCTTCCAGAAAACTTCCCATGTAGCTGCAGGGTCCAGCAGAGAAGTCTATTTAGCAGACCAGAGGGCCAAGCCACCCTGAAGAGATGGCTCTGTCATTCCCCTTATATGAAGAAAACAAAGACAATCTCATACACAGAGTTGGGTGGGTGGAATTCAGACTCCCATGTAGAAACTGAGCAAGAGAATATATTTTCTCTTGCAGCTATCTGCAAATATTTTTTTCTGAAACTGTATTTCTGCAATAACTACCATATTCCTTTCTGAGTTGTGTTTTGCATCACATTGACCTCTGAAAAAATACTACCCATATACACATTCTATGACTTGTCAAACTTTATTTATTCTTTCCTCTCATGTCACCAGATGATACGTTTGGTCTTCAGCTTTTTTTTTACAACATAAGCTTACTCCTTCTAATAGAACAACAGTCCTGAAATGAATATGAATTATATTTTAGGCCATATGTTTTACCTTTTTGACAGAGTAATGAAACAGAAGGAATATGACAGGGAATGCAGTTCTTGTTTACCGTACTTTTTCTAGCAGACCAATGTAACTAGAACACAGGTTAGTTGAGATGGATGGGATGGTTTTTCTTTCTTTTCTGTGCAGTTACAGCTTGGACAATGATCTGAAAAATTAATCTCAAGAAGAAAGAATGCCATAAGACAGCTGTGGCAAGTCACTTAGTCATGAGCGTCAATATCTCTATTGAAATAGTCTTTATTCATTTGCTTTCCTCACCACCTATCAGCTCTCCCTGTGCTGATCTGTCCTTGTGGTTTTACTTTGTCTTTGCTCAATGGTGCTTACGTGGTTGCTCCTGGCTCTCTTTCCTAATAACATGGAGCCACATATCTGGTGATGGATAATCCCTCTTCAGGCTCCCACTGACTTGAACAAGGCCTTGTTTTCACCTGCTTTTCTTAAAGACACGGATGGTGCAGCAAGTGCCAAGGTGATGGAGAGCAAGTACCACAGCACTGGGCCCTGCTGCCCTCTCAGCAGTGCTGAGCAGATCCTCAGACCCAGCAAACAGTGAGCTGGAACTTGCTGCACCTCTGTGCAAGTGCCGAAAGGAGATGTGCCTCCTCATCACTGCCTGTTTATAAAACCCTAAAGCAGCAAAGGTGGTTCTGTCTGTGAGCACAACTGCGTGCAGGAGAAAGGAGGGAAGAGACAGTGTGATTTAGCAATAGGATTTTTAAACAAGCAATACTGCATTTGAAATCTAATTATTCCACTACTGTGATTGTAGGATGTACTTTTTTCAAAAAGGGCCTGGAAACTCTTCTCAGAAGGAAATCCAAAATTAGGCTTTGCATCAAGGCCACAGATTTAGGATCTCCCAGAGTAAGGAACATGCACGCAGCATGGCAGTGGGGGCAGTGACGCACCAGAGCTGGTTTCCAAAAGAAGAATATGTCAAGGCAGCAGCTGTTTGCTGCTGTATCACTGATGTGCCGTGTACAGTCAGCCCTTTTTCGAACTGGGCTGCTGGAAAAGGCAGTCAGAGTACCACGGAAGTCTTAATACATCTGTGGCAAACAGGTATGGGAAGGTAAAAGAAATCAAAAGGTGGGGATTTTATTTACATTAAGTTAGCAGCTTGGAGCAAAGAAAGTGAAGGTATAACTCTAACTTCACAACAGTGTAGCTGCATTAGAGTAAAATTGGTTTTTTCCCTTAACTGATTAGAATTGTATAGAAATAATATTGTCCTGTCATTATTACTATTGAAAATTAATTAAAACATGGGATCAATTTTCTAACTAACTGCATAAAAGGTTATGCTATTTGTTGCAGTAGGACTGCAACTCAGATATTCAAATTCTCATTTTTCATATTCTCACGCTTTATACTTTTTAATGACTGCTTCATTCTTTGATCTGAATAAGCAGCTCAGACTTTGTGCAAACGAACAGTGTATCCACTAATTGTGTATTTCCAATGTATTTTGTGTACAGGAGCTCAAATCAACTGAAATGCTAAGAAGTTTGTTTAAATTAGATTTTTTTTAATGGTATCTGAATATACATGAATTAATGTTGTAGATTTTAATTTTAATCAGCTCCAGGCCTTTATGTTGTATGTGTTCTGTATAACTCCATCCCTCAATTCATGTGTGCAGCCACAGAAAAAGAACCCTAGACAAACCAAACCCCAATTCTCAGCCAACAGCCACACACCTTAAAAAAAAAAGAAATTGTTTTTTTTTAAAAGTATGTCTATCAAAAGCAACATTGAGTAAATTCCTTCTATACAGACTTTTGTATTAAATGGTTAAGTATCTTGAGAAGAAGCCCATGGTGATAGAGATAAATGTGTTGGAAGGGTGGTGATATACATTTTGTCCACCTATTTTCTTGCAGTAGCAGCATAATGGAAATCAGGATTTCCCTGTTCTCCTGAATTTCCTCTTCGTAGTGGCTAATGCAGAAAAGCCAGTACTCATTCACTGTTTGTTTTGTTATTGGTTATCTCTTCATTTGTCTCTTAGTGAAAGTAGACAGATGGTATTTTGCCTACAGACAGCCTATAGCTCACAGGACTGGCTTAATAATTTAGAGGAGAGCAGTGGAATGAAATGGGTGAGACTTTTGTTTAGACAGGGATTCTGTTCCTAGCTCTGTCTGAAGTGACCCTGCACAGCCTTTCTGAGCCTCCTGTGTTTTATCTCTGACATGAGTGGACTGATACTCACTTTCCTCATAAAGTAGGAAGATGAAGATGTGCTTAGCAATAAACTATCTGAAGTGTCAGTATCATTAGGCATAATCAGGGGAAGAAGTAAAAGCAGGACTCCTGGGTCTCCTCCAAGCTTTCCCTGGCTAGTGAGGCACTCCAGCAATCCCAGCTGCTTTTCCCGTAAGAGCTGGGGTTTGCCAGTTTTATTCAGTTGTTTTTATAAACAATGGAGGAGGGATAGTTCTGTTCAAGAAACATGCACAGGATAGGTAAGTAAATTCTTTCTGGAAATGGTACAAAAGCATTTGAAAAGTGAGACCCTTCCTTCTTCAGCAAGTGGATCTCACAACTGGGGCACACCACCTCTCAAATCCTTCTTCCCAAAATCTGGATTCTTCCTACAAACCCTAGAAACATAACAGGCTTTTTAAAGAATCATAGAATCATTTAGGTTGGAAAAGATCTTTAAGATTGAGTCCAGCCATAAGTTATGCTGTTAGTGTAGTTTTTACTACCCCTATTTCTAGAAGTAGATGCAGGCCAGTGTAAAGGGTGACATGTTTCCTAAAATATGCACACATTTTTTGTATTTAATCTGAAAAAGAACACAGAATTAAACTGAGGCTGACTGATCAGGGTGAATGCCAGAAAGTTAAGGTAGGGGGTTTGTTTTGCTAGCAATTTTGAAAAACCAAAGTCTCCAACTCCATAGTCACCTCCTTTTTGGTATCACGGATGGTATCTTGAAAATTCAGCCTGAACACAATGGGAATGTCAGCATTAAAGATTTTATTATTTCAGGTTTTTCTCAGTTTTGTTTCATCTAAAATATTCATGGAGTTCAGATAAAATCTCATGGACTCCCATGTATAAACATTTTTCTGCTGTCTAAATTTATCCTAAGCTTTAGTGTTCCTTATCAGCTTTAGCATATAGAAGAAACTGTGTAAACAACCAAAAAAATAGTTTTACTTCCACTCAGATCAGCTCTTTTTATGAGCTTGCTTCGCATTTCTTCACACTGTGACTACGTCCAGATTTTATGTCCAGATTTTCTCAGTTCCTTTTGTAGAGCAGTTTTCCCTCATTTAGATGGGTCTTTCATACCAAAAAAGGCAAAAAGAACATAGATTAAAGAGAGTTGAAGGTGTGGTATTTAAACCTCTTTAAATCATATTCATTTGTGGTTGAAAACATTTCAGCCTAACAACTTTTTTAGGGTCTAGGGTAAACAATCACTAAGAAATGAGAAAAATGTAATTTAATCAGAGCAGATTAATTATGCATATTAATAAAAAAAATGTGTATATGTATGTTCAATACTCCATGCACAGGGAAGCTTAGTTGGGATTTCATGTACTGCATTTGGAGCAAGAGCTAGATTTTGGCTGCTTGAATATCCTCTCCCCTGCCCTGTTCTCCCATCTTGTCATCAACCCAAGACTGTATCTTTGATATTTTGACACCTGCAGGGTCTCAGGTTGAACCCAGCTAATGAGTCCATATATTGTTGTTTATTTCAATAAAAATACCGTATTACTTACAAAGAAATTAAGCAATCTTTTCAGCTTCAGAGTGCAGCCTCATGGGACAGGCAAAGACAGCTGTAAAGTTCTTCTTTTTAAGAAGTTCTGGTTAATGTCGGCTGAGAAGGCTCTCAGTAAACAAATGAATAATTGATTGCTCAGCTTTCACATAGCTACTGCGTTTCTGGGCTCACATGACTCATTTGTGAACCATTCCTGTCGTCTTAATGCCATAACATTGGAGAAATGATGATTGTTTCTTGGAGGATTCTTCTGTGGACATAGTTGCCAAGACCAAAGCTGTAATGGTTTGTTATTATGACCTTTGTTATTCCATTAGGCTCAATAGCTTTAAAAAAATGATGTGTGCATACTTTAGGAAAGTTTTTACCCTTTACATTGACCTGACATCATAGTTTATGCTACAAAATGTATTAATGACAAAGTAGTGTTTTCATGTCAGGAGGACAAATTTTAACAACTATAATCTGCCCTTAGTCATCATAAATACAAATGTATTGGTAAAACAGACCTTGTTAATGCAGCCAAGACAAATGCTAGGCCATATTTTAAATGAATTGAAGCACTAGTCTATACACTCCACGTTTTTTTTTGTAGCTTCAAATACATTATTGTCAAAGTGCTGTTAACATGAGTTTTCCAGGGGGTATTGTAGAACAATAATGGCCCATCAGATTCAAACAACCTAGGCCATTTTTCTTGATTACTTGAAGATGTGTAAATGTCTTTGAGGGCATGGGAGGGCACAGGGAGCATTCAATTAATATTATTTTGATGGTTTTTTAATACTTGAAAAATCAGCGAGCATGTCAGTACTTGGAAATTGCCTCGTACAGTAAACAGTTTAATTTGCAATAAATTCTGTACGTTATAGTTACTGAAGTACCCACTGCTCTCTGCAGTGATGATATAAAGTAGGCCTGCTATTTTCAATTGCTCTAGCACTCCAAGGCCAATATGCTGCCCACAAATGCTCCTTTCTGGTTCTGCTTCCATGAATTAATTAACTATATGCAAAAGGTTTGCTTTCTTCCTTGGCTTACACCCTTTCCTGGACACACGGGTCTCTCAGGACAGAATGGGACTCTAGAAGACGCTATGAAGCAGAAAGGCTCCCTGCTTTCTTCCAGCTCCTTTTCATGTTTCCTAGCTGGCATTTGAAGAGCTCTTTTTATGTGGATAGACCTGCCCTAAGAGCTCCTGAGCAAATGTGTAAAAACTCTTGGTCTTTGTTTTTCCAATGCTTTTCTGGAGGGTAACCTCCTGTTCTCTGAGACCAGCGTGCTACCAACATGATGGAATCTTTCCTTGTGGAGACTCTGCTGTGAGGCTTTCATACAGGGATAGGAAATAAAAAATTTTTAAAACTCTTTCATAGATTTACAAGGAAAAAGAATTGGATCAGTTCTGGGTATTTGTGTGGACGGTTCAGGCAAAAGGAGGTTTTTTCACACTGCTTGTGTTTACAGGAGAAATGCACCAGAAGGTCTCCTTCCCTGTTAACTCCTATTAATATTGGTATTGAAGAAATATTTCTTTCACTTAAAATTACACTGCAGTAAGGCAAGTTTGCAAATACTTGTCCTATCCAGAATGTAAGCTGAGGAACAGGTATTTACTGCCTCAGAAAGTGATGAAGAATTCTTTATGTCAGGGAACAAGAAGAAACTTAACTCAGCATCTCTCTGCTGGGAGGAAACATCCATTGCATATTATCCCATGCATATGGATAGGTACATATTTAAAGATTCATCTTTCTGGTTTTAGACCTAAATCCTGGTGGAAAACAATATGTAACTTAGGAATCTTGGATATAAAATTATCATGCTTCTGCTCAGTGCTGTTTAACTGCTGAATTAATCAAGTACAATTGCTTAAGCCCTGGAGGGAAGGATGTAATAAATCTTGGGAGTATTTGTTCTGGTTTATGGCTGGGAGAAACTGCGTAACACTAAATCAGATGTTATAAACATTTGCAATGGCACATTTTCCTAACTCGGGGCATTGTGGCATGAGTCTTGAGAAAATAAAGAGGGTATGTCCTGAAGGCTGGATGCGTTTATTCTTTTTTTTTTGTAGTTGACAGTGTTGCTTTACAAGGGGTGGGAAGGGGCCGACTGCTGAGCGAGCCGCACTTGTATATCCCACACTTTCGGGTAGGGGGCAGTCGGGTACCGCAGACGGCGCACGGAGCCCAGCTCCGGGCTGAGCCTGCTGCCCTAGCCTGGGGGAAAGAGCACCACCACCACCACCCTCGAAAAAAAAAAAAACCTTCCACTGATCTGGAGAAAAAGAGAGATAGATTCGATAGATTCGTTGCACCTGGACTCTGATATTCCTCTGGAAGTGGACAATTTACTGATGGTACGTGGAGCTGGGAGCAGGAGCTGTGCAGACACGCGACAACCAGTCGAAAAAATTATCCTGCCTTAAATACGAATCTTCCTGAAGTTAAAATGGAGCTGTCTTGAGTTGTTTTCCTCCCTGCAGTGAGGGACAGTCCCAGCATGCTGTGCCGAGCAGAATGTGTGCTGTTCTCATGCACTGCACGTCCTGCCCTCTGGGACTTTCATCACTGGAAGCAAAGCGAGGAGGCAGATTCTCTTTCCCCAGAAAGGACACGTGCCTGCCAATCCAGCAAAGGGAGCTTTGTCTCCACTTTAGGGGACAATGTCCTGAGACAATTGTGGGGTTTTTTTCTCCCAATTTACAAGTACCTGAACAGGCCAGTTGCACTGTGCTTGTTCACTGCAAGCTTTGCTCTGAACCCTTCAAAGCTGCTTAGGACCTTTGGAAAGTCTAAATGATGTCAGCCTGGATGAGAAGCCAAAGCTGTACACCTCTTTTTTGAGGGAGGGAAGGGTGAGCTGAAGTTTCTGGTCTGAGCCCTGAAGAAGAGCCAGCCATGCTCCTCGTTTCATCCAGGGATGGGTGAGAAGCTGCTGCTTCTGGCCCCGGTGCCCTGGCCTTCCTCAGCAAGAGCTGCTTGCTGACTTGCTGGGTGAAGCAGGCAGAAGGGCTGTGATTATTTCGTGGTCCCAGTAGTCTGTGACCCTAGACTGCGGACAAGAGCTGATGGTAGTTGGTGCTCCAATGTCAACACCAGAACTGTGAAGGCCTGGGCTGTTCCTCAGGGAATAACAAGCCCCCGTGGTACCGCATCTTCTTCTTGCTCAGGTATTTGGGAGTCTCTGGATAATGGGAGGATGCAGCTGCTTAAGTTGCTGAAAAAGGTCTCTTGGGAAATGGCTCCAGAAGCTGCAAGGCAGAATTTGAGCTTTTGTCATTCCACTGCTTTAAAGGAAGGCAGAAGACATGAGGCAAGCAGGCTCTCGTGGTAGGGAAGAATGTTGTGATCCTAGTATAAGTCAGTGTGTTGTCATAAGTCCAAGTCTGCAGCCAGACTGAAACAAGAATTGAGAAGCCCTGTTTCCCTCAGGGCTGTTCAAAAGCTGTCAGTGCTCTCCGTTGACCTACTGCTGTTACTTCAAGTGTTTTGGTATTTCATGGCCACATTGTTGGCCAGGAGTTGAATGGTGGACTGGGTGGCCAGGGACAAGTGTCTGCTGCCAAGACCGAGCAGGTATCATTCACTCATCTCGTTGGACTGTAAAACCCAGCAGGGACCAGTTGGATCACCTTGCTTGCACCAATACTGAGTCTGGTCGCAGTGCTCCTGTGTGTGCTGGCCCATGTCACTCGGCTTCTGTGGGCTTCTCAGACCTTCCCAGTAGGAACTGCACAGTCACTGGGTGATGTATCAACAGAGAAACCAGCCCTGCTTTAAAAATGCAGCTGAAAGCAAACATGATGCAGGATGGAACTGTGTCTAGGGAGGGGGCTGGGGATATTCTGTTTCACATTGTGCGGTAGCTGCAGCGTAAAGCACATCCCCAGAGCTGCACAGGGCAGGAGCCACCAGCCACAACAGCCTTGCAGACACCCTGGCCATCCAACTGCTTCCCAGCTGTTGTTGGAAGTCTGCTGAGGGGCTTTTACCATCACAGTGATATTTTTGTTGTTTCCTATTGGGGTGATGAAAGTTCAACTTGCAAGCAACAGAACATGCTTGGGCAGCAAGGGACCTTCTTTTCGGTAATGGTGGCTGGGTGGGAGGTGCAATGATGAAATATCTTAGGATTTGCCTGTCACGGCCTCACTCAAATCCAAAAATTCCCAGCTCAGGTTCTGGCAGTGTTGGAGATGTTGCTGCTACTGGTGCCCATGGGCACAGCCTCAGGCAGTGCCTCCATTTCTCTGCTCCCCAGCACCTGCCCTCTGGGCTGCCTAGACCATATGTGTACATACATCTCACATGTGGTACCACTGTCCCAACAGCTCAACATCACACTGGTTTTGTTTGCAACATCTGCAGAGAGCAGCAAGGCCACACCATGAAGTATAATAATTATTTATTTGAACAATTTCCTGGGATGCTTTTTTTAATTTTATATTTTTGGGGGAGGGTGGAAGGGAGGTGTTTCGTTTTGTTTTTCTCTTCCTCCTTCCACAATGTAACTTTAGGTTTTAAGAGGGGAAGGAAAATAAAAAATAGAGAAAACAGATTGGTGGGACCGTGTCTTAGGACAAAAGGGCATTCAATGAAATTAGAAGGTGGTAAATTGAAAACAGATAAGAGGAAGTATT
Organism: Neopelma chrysocephalum; assembly: GCF_003984885.1. Taxonomy (NCBI): domain Eukaryota; kingdom Metazoa; phylum Chordata; class Aves; order Passeriformes; family Pipridae; genus Neopelma; species Neopelma chrysocephalum. Next base: position 13,032,589 of record NW_020897717.1, read on the forward strand.
TTTATATGTGATGGGTCCAGACTAAGGAGCTTGTCACTGCAGGAGGTGGTGAAGGACAGCAATGTGATGGGTTTTGAAAGGGGCTGACATGTGGATGGGCAGTGGGAATGCTGAGAATTACCAAAGTCAGAAGAGGGCATATAGTATTAATTGGGTAGAAATACTAAGCTTTCGGGCAGAACATGACCTCTGTTTAGTGGAAGCTAGGATCTGAAGTGGGACTGGTTACTTCAGCACTTGGTGGTACTCCAGGATCAGATTTGAACATGCCTGGAACAAACCAGTGATGTGGAGAAGGTCATTCAGGGAGCCTGCAGCAGCGCCAAAATATGAGCACAGGTCCTGTGAGTGGCAGCCATGGGACCATCCTTCCTCTCGCAGCCAGGCTCAGGCTTCCAGAGCTGCTCCTCATGTGAATAAGGCGAGCAGGGCTTGGTCACAAACACTCTGGACCTGCCTCTAGTGAGAAATTGTAATTGCAAGTGTCAGGAAACTTGGGGTTTATTCCTCTGCATCAGTGTTGTTATAAAAATAATTCTCTTTAGAGATATTCATAAAAGTTAATGGAAGGCTTGAATAGAGCTTTTTTCCCTCCTACCAACATAATAAAATGTATTGCTTTTTCTCCCAAGTATTTTTATACTAGCAGGCAGTGGCTGCTGCTGGAGGAGAACTGTTCTAATGCTATAAAATGACTCCAGATGGAGACCCTCTCGCTGTTCGCTGACTTCAGGCCCAAGCAAAGCTGAAGCGTAATGCTTGTCCTGATGGTCACCATCCTTGGCCAGGAAATACAGGAATGTGTTTGGCTCAGGGAACAGCAGTGATCTCCCCTCATGATATTTGATTTATCAGATGTCTGTTAAAACAATAGTTTTGGAATGATTTTGAGATTTTCTTTAAGAAAAGGAAGAAAATGAAGATGAATTAAATGGGACTGGTGCTCTGGGCTTGACGGGTATAGCAAAGAAATGGGTGCCCCCAGATTTGGCATTAACAGTCATACTGGAAGTCTGGATGCAGTGCTCATGACAGATCATTTTCCCATCTGCTTGGGAAAGTCACGACTGCTCTCTCTCAACAGCTGATGGAGATGCAGCCAAAGCTTCTTCCTGGCAGGCTGAGCTGGCAAGGGCTGTCAATGCTCATCACAATCAGGACCAAATGCCATCAAAAAAATTAAAAATATAAAACTTGTGTGGTGCCCACTGTGTAGGGAAGGAAAAGAAACCTTTTTCCAGTGTGCAGAGGTACATTACTGCTGTGGTGGCAGTGAGGTGAGAGGCTGAACATACCCAGGGTGAGCTTGGCCCTGCTTGGGACATCTCCACAGAGCATCTTCTGTCCAAATGTGCTGCTGTAGCCAGCACCAGGAGGGTGTCCAGGCTGGAAAGATGACACCACTGTCAGAATATGCAGCAGCAGTAGTGAAATAAGGACTTTATGTGCCTTAGTGCTGAAATTCATCAGAATTTACCTATCAAGGTCTCAAATCCAAGCAAAGAAATCCTGGCTCTGGTGAACAGATGCTCCCTCTTGTTTCTTCTGTTCTGGAGAAGACAAAGGAAGTTACCCACTAGCTCATCCAAGCTAAGGCTTATATTAAAAAGAATCTTAGCTTCATCCCCCATTTTTTACTCTTGCAGAGAACCCACCCTTTCTCACCTACCAGATATTTTGTGCATATTGCGTGTTTTCTTTGGAAATGATTTGCACTAAGCTAATGTTTTTTTCTCTGTAGTCTGCCAGGTTTTCTGCTCTGTTCTAAGTGACCCACATTTAAACAGCTTGTCCTGGCTGCTGTGCTATTGTTCTGCACACATGTGCTATCACCGCTATTGCTGCTGGACTGTTTGTCTTTTGATTGCATGTGGCTTGAAGATTAAGCCTCAATGAGCCGGCACCATTAGGTTCTCATGAGTTTTCCTCTCCTCCAGCAGCTCAGCCTGGCAGGTGACTTTGGCATTGTTTTGCTGTGTGGGGCTACGTACGCACGTAGGAAGTTCACAGGGGAGATTTTTCAAGTTTTCCTTTCCTGGAGAGTGATCTGTAAACATGCTGTCAAAGCCAAGCATTTGATTTTTCTGTTGTCCTCACAGCAACATGCTGAGGATCAGCTGTGCGCCATGGCCTTCCCCCCTTCAGAAAACTTGGAGATTTCAAGGAGGGAATTGTAATCCATTGTTGGATACCAGTTCTGTCGGGTTTCCTTCTCTGCTGAAAACAGCCAACAGGAAAGTAATTACAGAAGCAGATGTGACTTGTGACGTAAATGTTACTTCTGGCCATTTTTTGCCTTTTTTTTTTAACTATTCCAACAGGGTGATTCCAAAGCAAAAGTCAACTGGTACACGAGACACATGGGCCTATGGTGGCAATTTCAAGCTTTTTCTTGGCTCAGTCAGGTCCAGGGACAGTTTGCAATACCTTACCAATCATTTTTTCAAATTAAATTAGTCAGTAAGAGAAATTTTCAGAGCAGCCTCAATATATGCATCCCATGTAACTGCCTGCAATGAATCCCACTACTCTGTCCTCTGACTTACTGATGTCTCTGTCCTGAGCAAGATATTGAAGTGTTGCTTGTAATTCCTTTGGAGTAATAAATCAGTAAGTATTTTCCATCTCATGTTTCTTTTCAAGACAAGTTAATTCCATAGTCTAAAGACTTAAGTAAAGCTGAATTTAACTATTTAGGTCTTTCAAATCACCTCATTTTCAGGATATCATATGATTTCTGCTGCATCAGATGGAGCTGTAGCAAAGTGTTTGTAGGCTCTCTAGATGCTCACTTGTCTTGGTATTTTGTAAGGATGAGCCCAGTGAGCCATCGAGCTTGATCTCCCTCTCTGTTCGTGTTGAGGTCAGCAGTCTGAATGACCACTGGTCCCTTGGCACAGCCCCTTGCCCGAGCAGTCTTGTATCAGTGAGTCACCCAGGGCTGTGAACTGTCTCCCCAGACAGCTGCAGCCCGAGACCTTGTGTCTTCCTGCACCAACAACTGGATGTGTCCCTGAGCTTCCCTGATGCCAATGCAGCAGTGCTTTGGTGCCAGCCTTCAGCTACACACCAGCCTTGGAGTCTCAGAGAGAGCAGTAAACACAACTGTTGGAGCCCCAGTAGTCAGACCCTGAGGATGCTCATCTCTTTATGCACAAGACTTTAATTCTTCCCAAACTCACCTGGCAATGTCTGCCCAAAGCTCACGTGTCAGCTGGAAACTGGATGCACAGGCTATTACTGACTGACCAACCACCAGCTGGTGGCAGAGCCAGGTATATGTCTGGTACAATAGGTACACATGTCATGTGTCAGCTCGCAGCAGTGCATGTCCCAGCAGGCAGAGAGCATGGCTGCTGTTTGCCTTGCTGCTGCCCAGCGCCGCAGGGTCCCTGTCCCTGCCCACGGCCCCAAGCACTGCAGCCATTCAGAGACAGCAGAGGGAGTAGTGGACATTATACCTGCATGTGAATTAGGGCACAGTAAAGCTTAGTTTATTTCCTACCCTTCACTGGCAAAGGTTTTGCTTTCATGTTCTGGAAGGGGTGGCTGAGAAAAGGAAGTTGGCAGCCAGAGCTGACAGGCGTGGCCACCAGCATGCTGCAGCTCCGAGTGGCACCTGTTAATACAAGGGCTGACTTCGTCTCACGTTAAGTTATTCAAATGCTCATATTTCTGACAGGAAAAAAATTTCTTCCAAAATGTGCCCTGCCTCATTAACAGTCCCCACCCAGGGACCTCCTTTTAACTTCTCCAAGCTTCCCAGCATCTCACCACAGGGACCCGTCAGGGACACAATAGCTCCGGCCTGTTTATTTCATTTCACTTTTCCTCTCCGCTTGGCCAGCAGAGATGTTCTTTGCAAAGATAATAGTTTCAACTTAATCATTCACCTCTTATGTGTCTAAAAGGAGTTAAGGAGACTGGAAGTTTCCAAGAAAAATAAATGAACAGAACTCTTTCAAGGGGGCCTCTTTAAGGCTGTTTTATTGATTAAAAAAAATAAAAAAAGCAAAAGCAGCAAGCTGTTCCCGCACATCACCCCTGCCCTATTTATTTTTTAAATGCATGTTTAAATTTGGAGGGACAGTCATGAATAGAAGGATTATGAAGTGTTTCTCTTTGTGAAGGGATTTGCAGCATGTTTAGAGAGATGATTCCAATGTGATATTCGAGTTGTGTACATTCTGGGAGTTGTAAAGTTGGATCTGGACCCTGAGAGACTCCTTCCTAGGCCTGCATGTGGATGGACAGGGAAAAGCTCACCCATTTATTTAGGTTGGTTGGTTGGTTTGTTTGTTTGTAAGGGGATTGTGATTCTGTCTGGTTCCTTTTGGGGTTGTTAATTTTGTCATGCCCTGAAAGTCCAATCTTTCAGAAAGTCGGAGGACCCAGTCCCTTGATGATGGATCCCATTGGGTTGCCTCTAGTTAAGCAGCCGCTATCACCAGCTCCTTTTGGAAATAAGACCTTTATTTAAGTCACAGAAAAAACATCTTCCTTCCACCTGGCCTGGCTGAGGGACAGTGATTAAAACACATATCTTTCTCACTCACATATCCTGTCCATGGAGCTATTGAGAAAACGTATGTCCTTGGGAGCTGTTGATAAAAATAAAAGGTTGTCTTTCAATAGGGCTTAAAAGGGGCATTTTTATTTTATTGAAAACCTGAAAAATGTGATGGTTTTGGGAAAGAAGCAAGAGAAATCCCTGTTCACTTGTAGATGGGTGTGGATTAAGCCACCATCACTAAGCCTGAACCTGAAGAGTGAGATCCTAAATCATAAAACTACGGGGGAATCCATGTTTTCATTTAACCATCACACCAAAAGCAACATTATGGTGGATGCTAAACCATAGTCAGAAAAAAAATGCCATCTGGAAAGGCTGGAAGGACCTGGCAGGCTGCTCTGGGCTCAGCTCCCTGAAATGAGATAGTTGGTGGTTTCTCCATAGCACCCCGAGAGGAGAAATTGCTCCTGTCATTGCTGTCATATCAGTCAGAGAGGGGAGAGACAGAGCCTTCTGCTGGCAGAGCAATGCAAGAGAACAGCACACAGCAGGGATCTGCCAGAATCCAGTCAAACCAGCAACACAGACAGATCCCCCCTCCCCTGCTCTGTCTCTCTGTGTTTTTCTCTACCTTCAAAGAAAGCTTCTCTGTGGAAAAAAGTGAAATATATGAATTCACAGCAAAGTGACTATGTGGTGCTCTGAGCTCTCTGTTGTGGTGCTGCCCTTTGCTCATGCTTGAGTATGTGTATATGAACGTACACGTACTTAGCACCTTCTCCCTCCGGGTAAGGAGGGTCTCTGCCTGATCCTGCCTTTAGAAAGCAGGATTTCTTACGGGTACAGATTGTAGGACTCATGCAAATATCCATGAAATAGCGGAAAAGGGAATAAATTTGCAACTGTCATGTACTATTCAGAAAAATTCCTGCAGTGCAGACACCCACTTTCCAGACTTTGACGGTTTGGGGAAAAATTATCCTGCTAGGTGGAGTGGGATTTCTAGCTCTTCTCTTCAGCAAATGAAGGGCTGAATTTAGCAAGTTTGGAGTGAGATGGAAGCAAAACATCCCTTCTTCTCCTCTCACTCTTTTTCCCTCTTTTCCTGGGCATGCAGCACCCCCCTTCTTAGAAAACACATCTTCACAGACCTGTTAATTTTCATAAGGCTGTGATGAAGCTCTGGCCTTGGCATGTGTTTCCCTTCCCCCTCCCTGAGCACTCCAGTAACCACACATAACCCAAGCCCAGCACTTTCTGCATGACTCAGATTTTTTTTTAAGAACTAGAATCCAATGGACGTTTTCTTCGTTGATACCACTGGGACTAGAGGTCTTTTTTTTCCCACCAACCTTAAAAACATGCTGATATACTGCAAATTTTTTCTCCTTTCCAATATTTTGTTGTTATTAAAACAGCACCAAGTCCCACAGCACCAAAGGATGGGATCTCTCTTGCTCTTTTCTCCCTTCCTCAACAGTTAATAAAAAAATGAAAAAGGGTAATTATCCATAAAAGAAAACATTGAAGGACACTTGTACTATCCCTGGTGGCTGGATTGAACTGGGGCACTGGTAGTGCAGAATGGAAACATGGCACAGATTGCCTGCAGCTGGACAACCTCCGCCCTGGAGCACAAATAGGAGAAGGGGGATCAGCTGCCATCCTGACAATGGGTCATGCTGGAAAAAACCTGCAATTTTTTTAGACCTGAGGAGACATCCAGCTGAGGCTGGGCACATGTCAGCAGTGCCAGGTGAAGAGCAGAAAATGTCTTTGTGAAGGCAAAGCAGTCCCTCTATCATCCAGGACCTTGGTCCCAAATACAAGCAAAAGTGCTGCAGGAAAGATTAGGTTGAAGAGTAAGGCAGTGAGCTCCCACTCAGAGCTGTCTGAAGACAAGGAAGTTTTGGAAGGGCTGTCACCAGCTTTGGTTGCAATGTAATGTGGCACATACAATCTGCATGATCTCCTGTGCTGGAAACGTAGTTCTACAGTGGGTGTCTAGGAGAGTGCATGCTTGTGCTGGCTTGACAGCAGGGATGGTCCAGCCCTGATCTTCCACTGAAACCACAAGCAACATGTGGAGTCAATGTGTGTTTTCTCATGTGAATCCTGATGAGTTCAAACGAACAGGTTTGGGGCCACGGTTCCCATCTGACATTGCCTGCTTGACGTGATTATTCAACCCCGAATTCCTCCAGTTGACAGCCGTGCTATTTCCAGTCTCTTAGTCAGCATATACCACTCCGTTTCCCAGTCTGATGAGACCTGGTTTTTCCCACACTCCTCCTTAAATGGAAACACATTGTTCATCTTCATTTTATTTATTTATTTGGTATAAAAAAACAAGATAATGCTATAACTTTGAAGTGCTGGCTCTACAATGGTTGGTTCCTTTTTGGAGCAATGGGTTTTCCTAAAAGCCACTCTCAGCAAGATCCTTATCAAACTTTCCTTAGCAGGAGACAATGAACATTTCACAGCATGAAGAGGAAAAAAATAAAAAGGTTAGTGAGAAGACAAATGCTCTATGTGAAGAGATAGCCAGGGAGTAGATGAGATCCCCCAGCCTTGTAGACAGATTATTTTCTGTCTAACAGTTTCTGAACATTTCAGTCGTTGAGTCAGTTCCAGAGTTTATTGAGGGGTGAAAACAGGGACCTGGGCATTGTCTGGACACTTCTGTTTGGGACCTATAAACTTCACCCTGATCTGTCCAAATACCTCACTGCCAGTAGCTGCCAGGGTTGGCAATTAGGATGAGATCCGGAGCAGGGACACAGGTGCCTCTGCAAGCTGTCAAGGGTGACTTTCCACAGCAGGTCACAATGGGACCAGTCTGTTTCCTATTGGGCTGTGAAACTGGTGGTTGACCTGCATGGTGGCACTTGGGGCTGTAGAGAGAGAAGCCTCCTGTGGGAGCCCAGCTGCCAAGCCTTGTGGTGAAGGGGCCTCTCCTAAACTTCTCACATGTTAAGTGAATGTCAAAGGATGCTCTGAGCAGGGACAACCTGGGGTCAGTTTCAGACCTGACCTCTCCTAAAAATACCAGTGCCACAGGACAGCAGATCTGGGAGATAAGCAAATACAGTAAGGGATCATCCTAGCCAATGTCCTGCCAAATTTGAACTGTACCTGCCAGCTCAGCTCCATGAGAACCTCCAGAGGAGCAGGCACTGGGGGTGGCCAATGCCCCAGATCGAGGTAGGGGCCTGGGTGTTGGTTTTGCTGGAAGCAATCACTGCTTTGCTCTGGCTGGGTCAAAAAAGTTCCATACAGGCAGGTGGCAGCTTTGTGTGGAGGAAACATGTCGGCTGGCGTCTGCCATGGGGTTTTTTTCCTTTTAGTATAATTGTATCTTTAAATATTTGGCGGATGGTTTAGAGCCAAGACTATGCAATCAGTCAATGTTTGTTGGTTAAAATAGAAGTAAACGCTAGGTTATATAAACAAAGGAGTGCTCTGGTTTATTGCCCAGGGATAACGCCGGCATTGTTGTGTGGATCCTCATCTGAAGGCTTTGAAGATTGCTTGTTCTATTTATTTTTCTAAATGTGGATAACTTTGTTCTATTTGCTCAGCTTCTTTAGGGCTTGAATAGACAAGAGGTAAAGGGCAGTAAAGGTGGGTCTGGCTCTGAAGAGGCCTGGAGGGAAAATGTGGTTTTGGTTTCTGATCTCATCCAAAAAATGTCCTGCATTTCAATACCCTTAGATAGCTTACACATTGGAAATGCCAAGGAACCGGAAACTTTCACTCCAAAGTCAACTCTGCTTTCATTAATAATTATTTTAAGATAGCATTCAGAGAACAAAACCGTACTACATGGAGCAGAAAGAAACCCCTGGGGAATTCAGGACTGAGCAAGAGTTCAGTCCACCATCCCCATTCTCACACTGGATGTCAAGTATTAGCATCCTGAGATGCGGGCGAGGCGTTCATGTGAGGTGATGGTGAAGAGACATGAGGAAGGGGAGAAAGAAAAGAATAGCGGCAATGGCAGAGCCCAGCCACTGCTGGGGTGGGAAGGGCAGGGCTGTGCACCTGGGGCTGTGGAGGGGCTCAGTCTGCCTCAGATGACCTCCAGCGCCCACAAAAGCAACATCCAGGGATCACGTGTCCTCTTAATTTCTTCATGTGATGCAGGTGAGTACTTGACCCTGTTTCACAGATGGAAAAACTGAGTCACAGAACAAAACATGGGACTTGACTTCTTGCTTTGGACCTGATCTGGTATCATCCCTACCCTCTTTTCTTGTCACAAAGTTGCTGCCTGTGCCTGTGATCTGCTTCTACAAGTACTGGAGATAATTTCAAATAGCGTTAGATTTATCACTTCTGTACATAACGTGCCAATCCAGCACGTTGTGAAAGCACAACAGCAACAAGAAGCATATGTTCTGAGAGTCAAGTTAGTGGGATTTTTTTTTCACTGCCAAGGACAATAATTTTTTTCTCCTTTTTTTTTTTCAAAATAAACATCATGCTGGAATGTGCTGCAGCAAATGGCTTGGGCTCTATTATATTTCATGCAGCTTTCTAAACAATTTTCAACCCTGCTGGCCTGGTGTCAAACAGAAGGCAACCAACAATAGCAAAATCCCATTAAAGCTGAGAAGGTTCCTTCCTGAGGTGAACACGGCCAGAAATAGTAATCTTGGCTCGCTTTTCAATTTGGCATTGGGGACTAATAATGCCTGTTCTCCTAATGGAAATTATCTAATTTCATCCAAGTGCAGCTCCAGAGAGAGCTGGGCTGACGCACAAACAGTCAATATAACAACATTCTTCTTGAAGAGCTGAACAATGGAGCTTTGGTGGGACCGTGATTAACAACGTCAAACTAAGAACAAACAGAAGGTGTAAAAATAGGCATCTGAGGAGTTGACACAACAGACTATTTTTCATCTGTAAGGCCAGAGGAGAATAGCTTGTAAAATTGTATGCTTGGAGCACTTCATCAGATGTTGTGTAGAAGGACAAAAAAAAAAAAAGTCCATTTCCCATCAGGGTCTAAATGTACTGAGGAACTGCACATGCTTTATTAATATAAATCACACTAGGAGTATAACTCCCATTAGCATTAAAGAACCATTTTTCAATGAAATACTCTTGCACCAGGAACACCTAATGGGAAATAATGGTGTTTGCTTCATTTGAAGAGAATAGTAAAATACAGTGTGGAGACAGAGAAGGTAGAGAACCATTTCTTCCCTCCAATGCTACGGGTTTTTTTGTCTGCCATAAGATATTCCCTTCCCAGCCTAGCAGAGCTGTATCCAGCAGCAGTGCGGAGGCCCCTAGAGCTGGTAGGGAATGAGGATGGGGGGAAAGAGCTGCTCCAGAAAACTGGAGCATTTCTTGGGCCAGGGGTTAAAGCGATGCTTTCCTGTTTCCCGCAGGCCCCACCCAGGCTGGGTGAGAGAAGGGGTCCAGCCTCCCTCCATCCACCCCTGCTTCCTCCCCAGAGCATCCTCACATTTGGAGTGCTGGGATGGCTTCAGGCCACCTCCACCCCCTTACCCACATGGTTCAATCTCACTCTGGAACTTCTTGTCATCAATCTAAAAATAACACTCCCCCAAAACCAAATCACCATCCCTGACATTATTTATCACGTCTAGAGAAAAAGCATCAGTTCCCACATTTCCCTTTAATGCTGAAGCCACAGCTGGACTCACAGTGTGCCCAGTACATTAAAAAGCAGAAGCATTAGAAGAAGGTGAAACTGCCACACAACTCATAGGTCTGGTGTTTTCCTGCTTTCCCCAGGGCTCTGGCTCAGATATTTGCCCTGTAAGGAGCTGCATGTGCCTGGGGTGAAAGCCAACCCCTGTGTTTGTGCGGGCACACACACTGGCTCCCAAACCTTAGCCTCACCTTGGTTTGACACTGAAGGATTTACTCTCCCTCCTGGCTTAAGCGCTGCAGCTCTCTTCTAAGCTCTTAATGAAAGGAAGGTGTAGCCTTGAAATGTTGGACAAAATTTCCAACTCTGGTTAAGCAGGTTTGGTTTCTTTTAATTTTTACAAAATCTCAAGTAGCCATTTACTCAGTGTTATTTTTAGAGTGTGAGAGGGGAGGTCTATGTTTTCATAAAATCCCCATATGTGTGCTCAGGCAATGGGATTTTGTGCGGGACACGACACAGTTAACTTGCCTCCGTGTTGTGGCCGATGGCATCCAGGAATGACCCCGCTCCCCCTCGCTCACCCCGCAGGTCACCCCCTGCTCAGGGTCTGCCAAAATTGTGTCATTTTCTTGTTCTCCTTCCTCCTAACAACAATAAAACTGATGAAACGTATGGAAATTGCTAGTAATGAAAGAAAAGTGTACCAGAAGTAATACAACACCATGTTGCCTTCAGCCTCAGCTTTCACACCCGGTTAGTCCCCAGTTCTCCCGGAAACCAGTGACTTTCTCCATGTGAAAGTGCTAGTCCCCCCTCCACACCCAGCCCTGCTTCCCACAGCCCAGCCTCAGGCTCAGCCCCCTCCCTGCACCAGTTGACCCCTTTTCACCTTCCCTCTTGCCCCTGGTCCTTTCAAATCAGGTAGGATACCTCTCATGTCTCAAAATACCCAATATATGAGTCACATTCTTGTCCAGGAATATTTCTTGCCTCCACTTTGGTGGGCAGCAGCATCCCATAGAAATGAAACTAGCATGGCACAGTTGCCATCTGTGCCACCTGCCTGCAGGCAGTGCTGCCACCTGGGTCTGCCAGAGTCCTGGGCAACACTCTGCATCCAGCTGGTACCCAAAGCATCCATGGGGGGCCTAGGGAGAAAATCAGAAATTTTCAGAGACCAGAAGGGTAAAGTTTTGTGGCTGAGCCCATTCCCAGTGGTCCCAGTGGTGATGCACCAAGACCAAATTTGACCCAGAAAGATGGTTGTGATTGAGGATTTTATTTTCAGCTTGCACTAGAGGGTGCTGCTTCGTTAGGGTTTGGGAAAGATCGCAGTAATGAGACCGTCTCCAACGTCTTTATTCCTTGCAAAGTTAGCCTGAGACCTGAAATATGTTGAGATTCATATTACCATTCAGTGTGGCCTCAAAATGAAACAGATTGCTTAGCTGGGAAAAAGAGAATGTCTTGGCTTGGAAAAGAGTTTATACATCTGGGGGATCAGGGTAAACACTTGGGTTAGACATGGTGACAAATGAAAGGAAAAACTGGTCAGCATTGGCCTTTTTCTCTCCATTTCACAATTCCAGGATGAATGGATGCCTCAAGGAGCTGAGAAATTATGAAAAGAAATTAAGGACAGGACAGTGAAGGCAGACGGGGGATAATGAGACTTTGGAATTTACTACTGCAGGACAGATAATCAAAATCTCATGATAAAGTTTTCTAGAAGAAGTAAAATCAAAATACATTTTATGACCACTACAGTCTTTTGGCTAAGATAAAGGTAACCAGATCCCAGGCATCAAGATATAAAATGATGTGTTAGAGGTATCAGCAGAAAATGACTTCCCCTCTGTGCTGCATTGCTCTGTTGACTGTGCCTCCTCTGGTTTTGTTTCCATTTGCTGAAGGCATGGAGGAATGGCTATTGCTGTAGGCAGCATCCCAGATCCACAGCTGGGAAGGGGGTACCTTACACGGCTCTGCTTGGCTCCAAGAGCATCTTCCCATCCTCCTGGGTGTCTCACAGGGAGGGGACCTGGGTCTTTCAAGAGCTGGTGGAGCCTGGCACAGGGAATCTCTGAGCTGTCCAAGTCATGGCTGGACTTTATTTAGGGCAGATTCAGTTCCAGGAGGGAAACTTTTAGGAGGCAAGCAGGTCTGGAGGGTACTATGTAAATGCTATACAATCTGGCACACTTGTTTATGGGCCCATAAAATTCCCCTGGCTGGCACTCCCATTTGGTATCCACCAGAAAGCATCTCCCTTGGGGAAAAAAAGGTTAAAATAGAACTTTTTTGAAGGACTTTGATGACATTGTTCTTCTGGGGTTTTATATGTGCTAGTAGCAAGGAAAGAGCTGGCTTTAAAGTTGGTCTGATGTGTACCTACTGCATTTAAATCCACTTTGAACATGAAAGGAGTGGTGGAAGAAAAACAATAACTATTTTCAAATCCAGATGAGTTTTACAGAGTAATTTTCTTCTAGAAACTTGACTTCCTTATGGGGTTGATTTTGCCTTTTATGTGTCTGCATTCTGATATCTTTATTTCCAGCTTCCCCACATTTTTGACCACTGTTGGCAAGAAGGAGGAAACTGTTTCTTACTAAAACTTTTATTGGGCAGTTATTAGTATTTCCTTCTTCAATATTGAACAGCTTTTCTGTGCAGTGACTTTAATGTACTGCTGCTGGAGGGGCAAAGGGACTAAGGCATCAGCTAAATTTTGTGGAACTTGATGGGATTGCTCTGACAAAATCATAGGGGTGATGATCTACTATGGGAATAAAAGATCCTCCGTTCACCTTCCATCTGTACTTGCACCTAAATATACAACTTAAACTGAGATATACCAACCCTGTCCTCAACAGCAGTAATTTGCCTCATTTAAGGAGCTGCCCCTTTGGCTCTCAGCTGAAAACAGGTGTAATTATACTCTCCTGTCAGATTTAGGAAATACCTGTGGATGGCCTTTCTGCACTGAGAGTCGAATCACCTTCATTTTACACAATGATTCTTGTTTTCAGTCACTGTGCACTGTGCACAGTGGGCATGTTAATGCTTCTCTCATCGGCGGTTGCACATTAGAGCAGGGGGTCAGCACTTCTGCACGTCATGTCACCTTTAATCAGCTACCGGAGGGTGAATTGCAGACCAGCTCTCTGCAGACCTCTCTGCTGGGGTGGCCTGGAAAATCGCAACTAGCCCGTGATAAGTCCCTCTGCAAGCAGGTTATGGTCCGACCACAGTGTAAAGGTGGAGCAACCTATGAAATCAGGATGATTGGATGGTAGATATGATATGATATATGATATGATGGAAATGAAAACAAACTCAGGGGCTCTCCATGCAAGAAGGACCCATTTTAAATTGCAGAAAGCGGTTCCAAGAAGCAGCACTTAAATTAATGTATGACCTGATGAGAGTTTAGAGCAGACTAGAAAGAGGGTCACAGAGGTCCTACCAGCCTGTCCCTCAAATGCACGTTTCCCCCAGCACCCTCACCCTGGCTGGCCACATGATGGAGAAGCTAGTTTTGGGAACTATGATAGTAAAAAACTTTTCTTAGTGGCAGAGTTAATTTGGCATCCCCAAGGACAGCAACAGACAGACCAGGATGCAGTGAGAGTGGGAAACTGGTACTTCCAAGATCAAGCACCTTGAGCCTTTATGGCATTGCAGACTTACAGTGCCCAGGTCCAGGCACAACATCAGATGCCTAAAAATGACATTCACATCAACAATGCCCACCAATACAACAGGCAGAACTTGCCTGCCCTAACTCTCTTGTGGAGAGGCACTTCTCTCCAACTGCTATTTATTACCCTAACCCTTCTATAAGATTTATGAATCTGCAGCTTTTCATAAAAAAAAAGGAGAGGGGGGAGGAGGAAGGAAAGGTAGCCCCTTTCCCTATATGCATGGCTGTGGAAAGATGTAGTGCCCTCCCACATATCCTGAGCCAGGCACTGAGGGGCTGAGGTGAATCAGTGTTTTCAGGTCCCCACTCTCTCTGTCTGAAGGGACTTGAGGGACTTGCATTTGGAAGAATGCAAAAAGTCTCCGTTTAAAATGCCTCAGCTTCACGTGCTCGAATGTGTTTCATCAGACCAGCAGCTGAAAGAAAGACACAGTGTGCAAATGTGCCAGTGTGTGAACAAGTCTCCAACTCAGTGGCCAGTGTGCTGTCCCTGGAGCTGGGAGCTTCCGGCTTTGATCTGCTTTCACATATGGACCAATTCAGTTGGACCTATTATGCTGGAACATATGGACAATTCTCACATGCAGAAAACCCCATGGAGCTTTCAGAAAACTACAATATAGACATTTCAGAGGAATTTTGCTTCAGAGCAATTTTAGCATGCCCTGTGGACTCAATTCCCATCAAGGATTCCTATGTGTGCACCCCAAGACCTCTCCATGATGCAAAGCTGCAAGTGATGAGGATCAAGCGCTTCTCTCCAAAAGCATACTCTGACAAACTCAAACACTAATGAAAATACACCCGCAGGAGGCTTGAAATCCTGCCCTACCTCACGGAAACCCAGATTCCGCCTGCTTTCAGGCGCCTTTCACGAATGCTCAGCAGATGACATAACGTTAGTCGTGACTTACTGACACAGGTATTCAACTAAATAACGCGTGAAACAATGGAAAGGAAACGTCAAGGGGTTGACCAGCTCAGTCAACGGGTTCGCATGCGATCCTGGGCAGTTCCTGCCCCGCAGCGCCTGCGTTGCTGTTGAGTTCCCAGATAACGGGCTGTGCCCAGCTGAGGGAATCCCCACCGGCACCGCGCTCGGGGGGCTCTGCCCGCGGTCATGGAGGCCAGTCCCGGTGCAGCGGTCCCCGTATCCCGCGGCGGTGCCGGGGGAGCACCGGCAGCACCACCGGGACCCCTCTGCCATCTGCAGCGCACCCCTGCCTACCCTGCAGCCCCCAGCCTGGAGCGGGTGCGGCGGGAGGGGCTCCCCAAACGTTGCTCGCACGGACCCGGGAGTGAGGGAGTTTTGGGAGTGGGAGGGTGAGGGGAGCCCCGTCCCGGGGGCTCGGCAGGTGGCGACAGAGCACGGGTTTAGTGGGGTGCTCGGCGCTGCTCAGAGCGGGCGGGGAGCGGGGGCGACTCCGAGGGACGCCCGGGGCAGGGGGTGCAGCAGTCCCTCTAACGCCACCCGAGCGAACCGTCTTCCTGGAGGACTCGTCATGAGGCTTAAACAATTATTTTTACAAGTACTCCTACAGAGAGATATAATAGGATTTTTAAAATATTTTTCTTTATTTTTAAATATATTGCACATGTACATTTCTTCTATATAAAAACAGAGGAATAAACAGAGCACATATAGAAGCCTAAAAGCCAATAGGCAAGGCTCAGGCCGCGGGAGGAGGAGGAGGGCTGGAGGCCGCTTCGGCAGCATCCTGGGCCAGCTCCGAGGGGAAAACTCGGCTCACCATATTCCCCCCCATTCCACCTCCGGAGAGCGCGGCTGGGCCGCCGAGCGCTGCCTGGGCTGACGGGAGCCCCGAACCCCCAGTGGGGTGAACGGTCTGCGCCGGGCTCAGGCACCGTCCGGGGCTCGGTGCCCGCCGGTCAGGCGCTCGGGCTGCCAAAATCCCACAGGGGTCTGTGGGATCTACCTGCCGCCCGTAACTCGCCGGGAAGCTGGACGGGGCAGAGAAGGCCGAAAGAGTGGCCCGTCGTCCCCGTGGGGCGCTGGCAGGCAGCGCCCAGCCCTTTCCGGGATGCTCCCGGCCCCGTGCCTGCAAGTAGGGACGGGGAGCTGCAGCGCCTCGGGGTTAGCCCTTCTATTTCCCCTCGTAAGAACTCCAATAACTCTTTTTCCACCTCCTTTGTCGTCCTCGGGGAAGAAAAAAAAAAGTCCTTCGAGACTCCATTCCTTAAAAAAAAAAAAGAAAAAAAAGCAGCAGCATCGCTCCTGCCGCACAGTTCATTCGCCTCCTTCTCGAGTCCCTCGGAAAGCAAGATTAAAGGGGAAAGTCGCAGCTGTATATTTATGTTTTCATTGCTAGAAGGGAATTGATTTCCTTGCATTTATTTTTGTAGTTGCAATACACAAGGGCGGATTTGCGTCACCAAAGCAACTTGCTGGTCGAGATAAAGTTGCACAAATATTGAAAAGGGAAGTGCTCGCACTCATTATGAAGTTTTTCACCGGAAGAAATAAGGATTTCTGCTGTATCCTAAAATACTAAAGCCGCTTCTATTTTGGGACAAATCTCGCAGGCACATCCGCTCATTTAGTCGGAGTTGGAATCTCTCAAAAAACAGGAGATGACCTGGACTGCAGCGAGCCCCGGGTTTCCTGCAGCCTTCTCCCTCCTTGCGCGGGAAGGAGGGGCCGCCGCCTCCCCGGACTAGCGCGGCCGCGCAGCCCTGCGCGTCCCCGGCCACCGGGCCGGAGGGTGCGTGGGCAGGAAGGCCTTCAGAGGGCTTTGGGGAGAGAGGACATCCTTGTCCCCGGAGAGAGGGAGCGGCCGGGGGCTGAGGCAGGTGCTTCTCCTTTCGGCAGCGGAGGGTGCGCGGGGGCGCAACGCGACCGAGCCCCGGGAAAGCACCTGCCCCCGCGGCCCGGACGCCCCAGCTCCCTCGCCCTCCCGAGTCCCAGCCCGGGGGTGAAGTGCTTCAGTGCAAGGTGTTTAGAGTTTCCTTCGGGGTTATTTCAGTCCCCGCGGGATGACAGCGCTTCTCCGCGCGCAGGATACCTGCAGCACCGCGGCCGTGCCCCGGGCCGAGCCTGCCCGGGGCTCCCGCAAACGGCGACGGGAGCTCCCCTCCGGTGAGGCTCATGGCCGGACTCCGCTCGGCAGCGAGGCGAGCGGAGTTTTGAAATCAGCTCTTAAAAAAACCCAACACCCCCCACCCCCAAACCCAAAAACATAGAAAGAAAGAAAGAAATAAAACCACCGTGTTGGGTTTTGTTTGTTTTTTTACCCCTGACTGACTGGTGAGCAGCCACAGGCTGGTACAACGATACGGGGTATCAGTGGCAATTGCAGCAGTAATTTAACGAACCGATTTGCGGCCGGGATGCAGCGCTCAGGGCACACATCGTTGCCCGTCCCTCGGGCGGGCTGGCAGGGCGACTCTGCCCGGCAATGGGGACGCCAGTGGAACCAGAGTCGTTCGATTCGGTTTGAGAGCAAGAGGCAGGCGCTGGTCAGCTGGCGGGGGGATAAAGGCGGGGTGAGGGGCGCGGGTGGGAGATGCAAGGAAAAGGAGCTTTCCGCTGTCGAGTCAGGAAAAGTTCAAACCTAATCAACCTTTTCTTTCTCCAGCTTCGGTTTTCGGACACATCTTGGCAAGCCAGCCCGTCTTCATTTTTCGGTTTTGCCTCGTTAATAAGAACCAAAGCAAAGCAAAGCGGTACTTGGCTTTTCCCAGAGAACCAGCCTCACCTTTACCCGTGCACACGGTTATGGCCAAGGAACGCGTTCGCTCTTGCTCGCAGGTGGTTTCAATATTCACATGGAAGCTATATCTTCATACCTGGAGAAAGAAAAATAGTTTGCCTTTCTGGCGGTTCCCCGAAAATCTTCTGAATGTGGGAAACCCTTTGGAAAAAATAATATGATATTTTTGAAACAAAAACAAAGCAAACTTTCAATCGTCCGACCCGGCAGCCTACTCAAAACGGCAGCGACTCCTTTATTTGTACGAAAACTAAAAATAAAGAAACAGTTGATTTTCAGAGTCAGGTCAGGACAAATGTGATGTTAGATGTGAGGGGGGAAAGCAACAAAGGCGCTTTGACAAATCTGTCCCTAAATCATTGCAGCGAATACAGCTAATGGTTGTGTTCCAGGAAAAAAAATGGAGGTAATTCTGTTGTTAAGGGTTCGAGAAATTACAAAGCAATTTTTAAGGTGTAATTGTTGTGGAAGTAGATGCAGCCACCGGGATGGAGAACATGATAAAAAATCTATAAAATTGCACTGTTGTCAAAATACGATTAATTAATTAGTCGCTGCTAATGCAGGATGCAAAACTCCTGGGCCCAGAATATCTGGGAGCTCTCATAAATACATATGTTGTGTGCATCAGCACAGACTCCTTCTCTTGCAGACTATCCCAGGCTCATTTATCCGGGAAGGAAACACATTTCCTTGAGAATCGTTTCCAAGAGGACAGACCTGTCTCCAACCTCCAAGAATTTTCCTGCGCGTTTCTTTCAAATGTTTGGAAATCGCAGCAGCAGCAAGCGCAGCGACCTTGCGCTGTATTTTTCTTCCTTTTTTTTTTTTTTTTTTTTTTGCGAGGGGAGAGTGTTTAAAGTCGAGGGCGGAATTTAAAGAAGAGGGGGGATAGGTGTGTGTTGGGGTGTACTTTGTGGGGCAAACCGCGCCAGGTTGCGGGTAGGGGCCACGCAATTCGCGCTGCCGGCGCGGTGGCCCGTACCAGCGACGCGGCCCTGCGTGGGCGTGTCGGCGGGCGGTGCTGCCCGGCCCCGCGGATCGCGGATTGGGCGTGGGGAGGGAGCGAGGGCTGCTCGCTGCCAGAGAAAGTTTTGGGGAGGGGTGGATATTTTTTTCTTCCCCTAGAGCGAGGAAAGGGGGTTTGGTTTGGGTTTGTTTTGTTTGCGCCGCTCCGCTCCTCGCCCACTCGCTTTCTTCGTCTGGCCGCGGCTTTTGGGGACTTTTTAATTTTCGGGTTTATTTTTTTCTTTTTTCATCTTTTGGTGGTTGGCTCTCCCCCCTCGCCCCTCCGGGAAGTGCTCTGCCAGCCGCCTCTCGCCCCGCCATCCCTGCCCATGCGCCGCGGGCAGCGGGCAGCTCCGCGGCTCGCACCCGGGAGCTGAGCTGCGGAGCGGCGCGTCCCCTCCCCGGGCAGGATGTACACGGCCGGGCTGGCTCCTTTCTACGCCTCCAACTTCAGCTTGTGGTCAGCCGCGTACTGCTCTGCATCGGGGCCGGCAGCCGGCGGCTGCTTCCCGCTGGACGCCGCGGCGGCGAAGAAGCCGTCTTTCTGCATCGCCGACATCCTCCACGCCGGCGGCGAGGCGGCGGGAGGACCCGCCGACAGCCTGCCCGGAGGTCCCGGCACCGCGATGCCGGCGGCGCTGGGAGCCGTCCACCACGGAGGTCCCTTCCACGCTACCGCCTCGCCGCTCCGGCCCACGCCCGTCGTGGCCCCCGATGCCCCCGCCGCCACCTTCCCACCGCGCCTCTCGCCTCTCTCCGCCGCCTACCACTCCCACCACCACCGCCCCCCGCAGCACCGGTCCCCCGCGGCGGCAGCGGCGGCGGCGGGCGGCGGAGGCGCCCCGGCCCCCGCCCGGCTGCCCGGCGGCCACACGCACGGCTCGGCACCGGCGCCCGCCAGCAAAGACCTGAAATTCGGTATCGACCGCATCTTATCGGCGGAGTTTGACCCCAAAGTTAAGGAAGGCAACACGCTGAGAGGTAGAGAAATTGGCTTGTCTGCTTTCCCTGCTAGCGCTCTCGGTGCTCTGTTACTTGTTCTGTAATTGCTTTAGCGGGTTACACTCGCGATTTGAAAACTTTTCGACCTAGCCGAAAAAAGAGTTATTAAAAAAAAAAGCGCGTTATAAATTCGGGTTTCTAATAGCGCTCACTAAACCAGCCCGAACCCCGAACCCCGCACGGCAGAGCCGCGGCACAGGGCTTGCGCCCCTGGGAAAATAGCGATAGTGTGAAAATAGCGAGCGGAGCGCTCCGCGCTACTCGGAGCGGCCGGGGATTTCTGTCTCCGAGGGCACAGCCCGTTTAAAAGCTTTCGCTGCAATCCATCTCCCCTCGCGGCCTGTAAACATCCTGACCAAAGAGAGTAAATAAATCGGAGGATGTCTGACCGCTGGGCCACGGCCACCCCTCCCGAGGAGAGCCCCTGGGGGCGGGAGGCGGCTGCCTGGTGCCCCTTCAAGCCCCTCCGGCCGGGGACCCGCTCCGCCTGGCCCCGGCCCCGGCTCCGCTGTCCGGACCATGCCGGGGTGTCGGTCTCGACCGCGGTATAACAGAGCTCTCCTTGTTCCTGTGCTCGCAGATCTGACCTCCTTATTAACTACCAGCCGCCAAACTGGGGTTCATCTCCCCAACTTGCAGCCTTCCGCCGGCCAGTTCTTCGCGTCTCTAGACCCCATTAACGAGGCCTCTGCTATCCTGGGTCCCTTAAACACAAACCCAAGGAGCTCAGTGCAGCACCAGTTTCAAGACACTTTTCCAGGTACATCTTGTCCCTCGTCGACCCTCCCGTGGCGAAGGGCCCTCCGTCCTGGAGCAGCCCCCTTCCTCCCGGAGGGACTCGCCAGGCACTTTTGAAAGGCCAGGCCGTGTGTTTTCTAGGGAGGTTCAGATTTTGGGCGAAAACCGGGCTGCGTTGGGGGGGAGGAAGAACCGGCTAGGGCCTGATCTAGAGGACCATCCCATCGAGTACAGAAATAATACTTGGGCCGAGAGAGAAGATGCGGGGAGGGGGGAGAGGAAGAAATTCAGGTTCCAGACAACTTCACCCGCGCCCAAGGAAGCATAGGCTGACAGGACACGTACCCAGCCGGCAGGCAGGGCCACGCTGGCTCAGGCCCTCCCCGCACACCACAGTCCAACTCTTATTCTGATCGATTTAAGGCTCCCTTCAGGCTGTGATATTAATAACGCTGTCTCCTTCTCCCTCCCTCTGCTTTTCTCTCTCCCTTCTCAGGTCCATATGCAGTTTTAACCAAGGACACGCTGCCCCAGACGTACAAGAGGAAACGCTCCTGGTCTAGGGCTGTTTTCTCCAACCTGCAGAGGAAAGGTTTAGAAAAACGGTTTGAAATCCAGAAGTATGTCACCAAACCGGACAGGAAGCAACTGGCGGCGATGCTGGGGCTGACAGATGCTCAAGTAAGAAAAGCTTCGGTTTTATTTCAAATCTTACTTCCAGTTTAGATGAATACCAGAAGGTGGGGAGGTTTCAAAGTGATTTCCTTTCCTCCGTCTTTAGCGGGGCTGGCTGAGGAGCTGGACCTCACCCCGAGCATCTCTTGCGTGCAGATTCCGCAGAGTTTTTGTTTTGGCCACTGAGGAGCAGGCCAGGCAGAGAGGAAAGTGGGGCCAGGGCAGACCGTCAGAGTGTGCTTTACTGGAGTGTAGTTCTCTGTAGGAGGCAGTTTAGGTCAAAGGAAGTAGAAGCAAACACACTATTTTTAATGTCCCCTTTTTTTCTCTCTCTCTCTTTTTTTTTTTTAATTCTAAATCTTTCCCCACGTTGTGAAATCCATCGTTCTGAGGAAGTGAAAACACTTCTTCAAACGGAATCATTAAACGCCCCTCTGTAATGATTCCACTATTGAGGGCCCACAGCGTGCAGAATTGTATAACGCTGTGGTTTCTTGAGCAAGATTTGGTTTCCTGGAAGAAGAAACAGGAGGAGAGAGGAAACAAACAAATAACACAGAGGGGAGGGTGTGTGGTATTTAAACACACAAACTAGAAGCAGAAAAAAAAAAATAAAGCCCTTTAGTCGCGTCAGGGTGTGGGCAGTGGGAGGTGAGGACGGCTCCTTCTCTCCCCGCGTTACCAGTCCCCGGTGGAAGGCGTCGGGGCCGGGCGCTGCACGGGGCGCGATGCGGGGCGCGCTGGGGCCGTGCCGCCCGTCTAAGGGCGGCGCGGCCGCAGGTGAAGGTGTGGTTCCAGAACCGGCGGATGAAGTGGCGGCACTCCAAGGAGGCGCAGGCCCAGAAGGACAAGGAACCGCCGCCGGAGCCGGAGCCGGCGGCCCAGAGAACCGGCGCAGCGCTCGCCGCCGCCGGGGAGCCCGAGCGCAGCCCCAGCCGCTCCGACGGCGACAGCGACAGCAGCGACGCTGAGTCCCTCGACATGGCCCCCAGCGACACGGAACGGACTGAGGGCGCCGAGCGGAGCCTGCCCGCCGCGGGGCTCGGCAAATCCTCCGGCAGTACCGGGCTCCCGTCCCCGCCGCCGCCGCCAGCCGCTGCCAGCCCCGAGCCGCGGAACGGGCTATAGACGGAGCGGCCCCGCCGCGCCCAGGACCTGTGCGCTAATTTATCTCCCTTTCCCCGCCCCGCGAGTGCGACAAGGCCGGCGCTGTCCGGCCCAGCCCGCTCCCACCTGTGGTCAGCGCCCGGCCTGGCCTGGGGCGAGGGGCCGAGGATGCGGGCGGAGCGGGGACCCTGGGGCCGGGGCGGCTGTGCGTGAGACGGCCACCTCTCCCTCCACGCTGCTCGCAGGAGAGCGGGATTTCTCTATTTTTTTCCTTCTTTTTTATTTTTTTTTTTTAATTTTATTTTAATTCCTGTCCAAGGAAAATCTGAAGAGGGACTTCAAGAACGGTCTCTGAAAATCCCCACCTTTCCCCACCCCTGCCCACAAACAATTTA
Organism: Neopelma chrysocephalum; assembly: GCF_003984885.1. NCBI lineage: Eukaryota > Metazoa > Chordata > Aves > Passeriformes > Pipridae > Neopelma > Neopelma chrysocephalum. The sequence goes on from NW_020897717.1 coordinate 13,055,099, forward strand.
GAATGTGAAGTATTTTGCCAACGTCCTCATTGGTGCAACGTGTTGCTTCGAATAATCCGGCCAAGAAATACTGCACTGACAAAATATATAAATATATATATATATATATATATATCTCCTGTAAATAAAATGTTTGCTATGGTTTGTAACCACGTCAGTCTTTTGACCAGGGAGAGGGCGGGCGAGGCTGCCCCAGCTTCCTTTGCCCCGCTCGAAGGCAGCCACAGTCTCTCCTCGCCTTGGAGCCCCTCCAGGCAGCCTTCTCCTTTTATTCCTTTCCTAATGAAGGCGGTGACAAGGACCGGATTTGATGACGCAAAATTGTGCCCCCGATGAGAAAGTTACCGATTACATTTGTAGCCCAGCGTGTGCCTACAAGTGTGTATTTGTCGTGTAAGGTGGCTTTTGACTGTCGATGCCAGGCAGAACTGGGCTGTCTGACTCTCGTCACTCTCGGGGCCGCTGTCAAGCGCCGGAGGGGCAGTTTCGGCGTTCAGGGGGGATGCGACGTATTTGTTTTGTTTTGCTTTGCTTTGGTGTCGGTTCGGTTTGCCGCGCACCTCTCCGCAAGCCCCCGCGGAGGGGGGGGGAGGTAGTGCTCTGTGACGTCACTGCTCCGGGGGGGCGCTGTGACGTCATGCAGGCGCTGTGCGCGGCGCGGGGGCGGTGCGGAGGCCGGTCGCGGGATGGGGTTAGGGTTAGGGTTAGGGTTAGGGTTAGGGTTAGCACCGGGGGGACACACGGCGGACTGTCCCCCTACCTCAGTGGGTACCTGTGGGGCAGAATGCTCTCCCTGGTGCGTGCGGCCGCCGGGTGTCCCTGGGGCTCCAGGTCGGGATCCGACGACTGCGCTCGGGCTCATCGTTGACTTCCCTCTTGGAAAAACTTAAAGCGCCACTGTGATCGGTGCTCCACTCCTTTCGGGGCACGTGGGAGGACGGGGGCCGCTCCTCAGCCATCCTACTTCTCCCTCCTCCCTTGCCAAGCAGCATTGATTAGAGCGAAAGACGCGGCGTCGAGAAGCCCCTGTCCTTCCCCGCTGGGAAGCGGGTTTACTGCCTCGGGGCACAAATACGCGGGGGCCAGGAAGGCCTGATCCTGCTCACGGAGGGCAGGGCAAGGGCAGAAGAAGCGAAACCGCCCTCCTCCTCGCCCCTAAGCTGGGCCGATGGGCACTGAGCCTGTGACACCGCTAGAAATAAAGGGGAGATGGAGAAATAAGGTAAAGAACTGAAAAATTCCTGGTGTCCTCCAGAGATGTGGAGGCGGGTGAACACCCGGCCCTTGCCTGCTGCTTCTCTCGGGGCTCAGGCAAGAAATCCTTCGGGGCCGGTGGGGTTTGCCAGGGAGGACACGCTCCTGGGGGCCACCCTTGCTAGAAGGGAGAATCCTTCAGGAGCAAATCCCCGTGGAAAGAGAAGGAAACACCGACAGCATTCCCTCACCACAAGTACTGGGGAAAAGGAGCTGGGACATATGGCAGGCAAAGAGATCGTCCTGCCGGACGAAAAATGAACGGGTGAATTTGTAGAAAATGTCTAAGCGAACGGACACAGGTTTTTCCAGAGCCACGAAGGGCAGGTTGATCTCCAGGAGGAGCGCACACAAAGTTCTGATGCACTCCTGGATGCGTGCAGCGCTCGCGTAGGGCTATGCTCCCAAGGCGACATCCCTGTCTGACTCTTCTTGGGACAGGGAAGCGGGGTGGGGGAAGGAATGGTCTGAAAGGGGCTTGTAAATTAGTTCTGCCTTTAAAACAGTGCCAGAGAGGAAACGAGGGGGTGTTTTGGCTTTTCGGGTATGGGCCCCGTAGTTCGCTTCCAGCCCCAGAAAGTGGCTGCGCCCATCAGCGCGGGATTTGCGTGGTGTTATAAGTCCCCTAAGTGCAAGAGAAGCCGCGGGACAGATGTCCAGCGAAACACAATTGTTTCTCCTCCGTGGTGCGGCTCATGGAACCTCAGGAATCTTGTTTGCCTCTTGAGTTTGCTTGCTGAAGACTGACCCATACAGGAGAGAGGGGGTTTGAGTGGCTCTTGTCAGATGAGAAAGGAAAAGCACGTCGGGAAGGAGTTTCTCTTCCCTTGGGTTAAAGAAATCTGCTTCTCCTCCAAGTGCAGGGCTGTCTGCGCGGAGCCAGGCTCTCCCCACCTCGGCCTCCTCAAATAACGGGAATAATGCCCGCCTGGACGCCGGGTCGGGGAGGGAACAGGGGCAATGCCTTCATGGCACCACTCTGAGATAACGCGACAAAAGAGGGTGGGAGTCGGGCTACGGAGAAAGATGCTCAGATCTGACTGGAAGAGTTGGGATAAAATTCCTTCGACCCGCGGCTGCTTTTTGTGTCCCGCGCACCTCGGGTGCTGTTCGGGCCGAGGGTCTAAGTGGCAGAGCCGGGAGGGTGGGCCTCTTCCTCTCCCCTAGCGACAGGGAAAATAAATAATATCTATTCCCAGTCTGCTCGCGCTGTGCACGGGCAGGTAGAGCAAAGCCAAGAAAACGATTCTGCGGAAAGATGCGTGGATGAAGGGATTTGTGCCTGTCTGGACAGGGAAGGGAGTTTTCCCGGTCCCGCGAGGCTGCAGTTACTGCTCAATTTCTGCAGAAAAAAAATCCGAACAATGTCGTGACTGCGGGCAGCTCGAGCGCCGTTCATCGGTGAAGTCGACACGTCCGTAGTGCAATGCAACACTCCCTCGCCGCCACCCCCCACCCCCCTCCAGAACAGGTCAAGAAAATCTTGGGGTTGCCTCTATTTTGTTTGCTTTATTATGGCCTGGTAACGCGAAAGACTTTTGATGCTGGTTGTGTCTGAAACGCGAAACGCTCGAGCCTACTGTTTCTCCGCCGACACAAAAGACCTCGACGGTCTTTCAACTGGGGGTCGCAGCTTTCCTGGCGGTCTCTTCACCTCCCCTAAATCTGTTCTGACTCTTTTCAGACGAACGAAATCCCCTTGGGCTGCACCCACCCACCGCAACGCGGCTGTGTGTCAGGGGGTGTCACAGCGCGGGCCGGGGTCCCCTCGGAGGGGCCGGGAGGAACTTCCCGGTGCTGCCCTCGGTCTTTGCGGTCCCGGCCAGGTCAGGGTCTCCGCACACACTCGCAGCGCTTCCCCACCCGGGTGCCAGGCAGAGATTTTTCGGGCTGATTTCAGGTGAAAAGTAGTATACGAGACCAAGAAGCCGGAGCGATACACACTGCCGCAAGGAGAAAAGAGGTTTTCCTGCCTCCTCCTGCGTGGCATGTGTGGGAAATCGGATTAATAGTGAAGCGGGAGGCCTCGCCGTGCCTCTCCGATATCCCAACCCCGTCTGCGAGCATCCACACCCGCAGAGATGCGCAGCCGGGCTAGATCAGAGTCAGGTCTTGCCGGCCTTCGTCCCGAGGAGAAGCTTACCAATAACCCCCACCTTTCCTAGGCGCTGTGTTAGGAAGTCCAAAAAGATACTTTTATTTTCGCCTGATTTCTTACCAGAAACCTCCCATCTCCAGAGACTCGATTCAACCTCAGAAATAACAGCCACATTACAAGGAAAAAAAAAACCACAACAAACCAATAATACAACAAAACAAAGGCAATATTTTTATCAGGCGAAATATGGTGCATAAGGGCCGGGTGAGGAGCTGGCATCGGGGTCCACCACTGCTCCGCCTGACGGGGAGGAGGCAGTTCGCCGCGGCCCCCCCGGCTCGGCACTGCTCCCCACAGAGCCCCGCGGGCGCGGAGCCGGCGGCAGCGAAACCTGAGTTCGCCTCCCTCGTTAGCTGAGCGAGGCCGGCCCCCCTCCTTAGGAAAATATTTTTATTTTATTTTAATGTCGGGCTTAAGCTGATGTCTTAAAAAATAATTGTTTTCAGACCCCGGTTCGCTCAGCATCGCCGTTTCACACTCGCAGGCACACACATCTTTCCCTGCAGTTCATGCCTCGGGACTGCCTGGCGTCGGCAAGACAAACTGCAATCTCCGAAATGTCAACTTTTGCCACAATCTCGACTAAAAAAACCACCCCCTTCTTATTGCTGTTGAGCGCTCATCAGAAATAATGGCTGTTTACACAAAACCTTTATTCACTTTCTTAAATAAACACCAGTGAATTCAAATAAAGCAAAGCCTCAGCTATAATTCAGGCACAACGTTTTCTGTGTATATTCTCGGCTGCGGACCTGGAGAGACTCCTCGGAGAGAAATATGAAGTCTCTTTTCATAGTCCACCTCCATTAACCAAATATTCTAGCTCACCTCGGCCAGGTTTATACTACCTCGGCTTTCCTTTTTTCCTCTTTTTTATGTTTTCCCCCAGCTGGAGCGGAAATATTTCCTCCCTTCTCCCCAGTCCCTTTTTAGAGAGGTGTGGTCCGGACGCTTTTCTTTTTAAATCAATTTGCAGAAGCCCCTTCCTCTCCTCTTTCACAGCCTTGGCTCGGGGCCGTGCTCCAGGGGGAAGCCCTATCGGGCGCCAAGGAAAGGCGCTGCTGCCACACCGCTACCCTCCGCAGCCCGCACGGCCGTGGATGCTCGTGGCTCGGCGGGCAGCGGTGAGTAAGGGTAAGAGGATAGGATGTGGGTTGGCGGGGCCGGTAGGGCGATAACAAGGTCTCGTTTATTCGGAAGAACCGGCTAAAATGAAATCGCGCAAATCCTCGAGCTCAGCCGGGCAGCGGAGAGAGCCGGGTACCCGCGTGGGGAGCGGTGGCCTCGCCATCCACCTCCCCACCGGGGAACGGAGCCCGTCCCGGCGCGGCGCGCTGCCCCCTCCCTCCCCTCATCTCCCCTGCTCCCAGCCTGGGACCCGCGGCCCCAGCCCTAATGAGATCCATTAAGCGTATTATTGATGTGGAGGTTTGCTGTGAGGTCCCGGCTGGAGGGAAGCGGGGCTCTGCTGCAGATACAAGCGCTCTGATCTGCACCACCTGGCTGAAACCAGAGAGCCGCCACTTCATTAATGGGTTTAGCCTTTGCTAATTGGTGTCTTTAGGAGCCTTGCCAAATTCTGCTCTGAGATCTTTGGAGGTAGATTTTGTTTTTCCTCCTGCCGGTGACATTCGTTGACGGCAATTAGAGCCAATACCACTCCTGCGCCGGGGTCCACCAGGCAGTCCGAGAGCCCTCGACGGGACGGGTTGTGTGGCCGCTCCGGGCATCTCCTGCCCGCTGCTTCCTCCACCACACCACCATCATCGTCACCTTCATCAAAAGTGGAAACGCCGTAGGTAAACCTCGCGGTGAGGAGAGCCAAACCACCCTCCTCTCTCCTCGGTGACGGCTGCGGCAGGTGACATGAGTGGAAGTGGGGCGAAAGATGGCCTATGCCCCACGCCACCCCTGCAGAAAGCGAGCGCAGGGACTGGGGCGGCAGCGACCGGCCGTGCCAGCCCCGCGCCCGCAGCAGCCGCGGCTCTCTCCGGCCCGGAGAGCCGGCGCCGCGGCCGAGCCCCTTTCGCCACCCGCCCTCGGGGTCAGCTTTGTCCCCAGACCCGCGGGCCTGACCAGCTTCTCCGAGACTGGAACGGCCGTAGCTAATGAAATCCGCTCACCGCAAATCACAGAGCTCTGCCGTATGCTATAATCAAATTTCTGCTTGCCTTAAAAAACCCGGGCCACCCTCCTCCACCCCCGTTCTCTGGGCAAACCCCAAATCAAAGGTTTCTAGCCATCACACCCCTCCGGCTATGCCTGGTCCCAGGCCATCTCTCCCGGCCTTGGTGCCACCGGCTGTTCTTCCCCCACGCCTGGTGATGACCAGCGCCTTTCCTCGGCCACCAAAAGAGGAGGCTGCCCGGAATCACCCACGTCCACCTGGCCGGACCCGGTGGGGTAACCCCGGCCACCTGCATGCTCAGTGATGGAGGGGATGGGGATTCTGGAGGGGTTGAGGGTGATGGAGGGGATGAGGATGCTGGAAGGAACAGAGAGGTTGGACGGTTTCCTTGCCCAGCAGCAGAAAAGAGGGGCCACGCACACAAATCACACCAGCCTCATTTACAGGGTAATGTTGTCACTAGTCGCGTAAGTCAAGTATTCAGGGGACAGAGACGGCTGATAAATCACGCCGAGTGGGGATTTTATCCTCCTCATGGCACCGTCGTCGGGCTTTGCTGGTCCACTCCATGGGCCGTGTCCCGGTACCGGCCTCGGCGAGGTGTCAGAGCAGATGCCAGATGAACAGGCACTCCGCCACCCACCCCGTCCCCATGCAGACTCGAGGGCAGCCCAAAGCCGCGTCCCCTGGACGAACGCCGCCTGCCCTGGTCCTGCTGCCCCCCGGGAAGCGGGCGCTGCACGGTGCCCTGGGAGGGGAAGTTTATTGGAAAGGCAGGAGGAGAAGGCTGAGACCGGGACTTTCCATTTCTCCTTTTCTTCCTTGGCTCAGATACTCTGTCCCTAATCCTTCTTTGGGCGGGCTGACTGTAGGCGGGGGAGCCCGCCTGTCCCTGCCGGGCTACAAAGGCCGCTGACCCGTGAGGGAGAGGGATAGACCCCCCAGGTCCACCGGGATCCCCGAACCTCCAACCTGTACCTGAATTCAGACCCGGAAAGCAGGAAGAAGAAGAATGGGATGCGGCACGGAGCCGGCCCGCCTTCCCGAAAACATCCCGGCACAATTCTGAAATGCATGAGCTCCTAAGCTGGCCCGTGTGGCTGGAGTGCTCCACGCTGCCATAGACGAGCCCAAGACCTAGCCCACAGCCTTGTCATTTTCCTTTAACACTACATAAAGAAAATGTGTAGTTGCAGATGAAAAATAACTCTAGAGGATTACAGCCTGTGTTTTACAACCAATTCTTTTGAGCTTTCTATTATCGTTATTTTAATGACAGTAAAAGCAAGTCTGAAATATCTTTCAGCACATTCATACAGATATCCATACGTATCTATGATTTGAGTATGTACATATACATACATATACACATATTTATATGTAGAAGCAGTCCACTGAAAATATAAGCCATTCTATAAATGACTAGGCTGTGCAAGAGTATAAACGTCTTTTGAAGAGCTTTTCAGTAAAAATGCCTGAATTATAGGATTTTTGAGTCCTGTCCATAGTGAGATCTGGCTGGATGTCAACAGAGGCGCCTTTAGAACAGAGACTATAAGATGACTTCTTGAAACAGCACAAGCTTAATCTACAAACAAGGGCTGCTGATGAAGAGAAACGGGGTAGCTGATAGAACAGCCCCTTCTCAATGCTACGGTCCCTGAGCCCTTGATCATAGCTTGGGAGTGAGTATTTTTACGAGTGGTGTAACAGGGAGGATATGAAGCTCGTTTTTGTCTGGGGCTTGGCTCTGGACAGCTTCCTCTTTTACTGTAGTTCTTCAATTCTCTTGAACTTAATACATTCAGTACAATTCGCTTCACAGCACTGTATTTCCAAGGACAAATCCTAATATGGACCGTTTGGCCCAAGTGGCCCTTCCCCAGCCCTGGAGAGTGCCTTCCCACCCACTAGTGTCTGTGACTGCCATCGTGGCGGATGAGGAGGGGTTCTCTACCGGTTCTCTGCTTTAATCTCAAGCAAGCCTTTGGAGGCGTCGTTCAAGGGAGGGTGGGAGCGGTCCTAATGGCCTTTCCCGAGCTGGGGATTGCTTCGGCCCCAACCGTTCCTCTCCCCTGCAACCCACGCAGGGCGGAGAGGGCCGGGGGGGCGGCCCCACGGCCCCGTCCGGATCGGGCCCCTCTCACGGGCTACAGTAGACGTGTTTATTTGTGCGCGCACCCCTCCCTATAAATCCCACCATCTATAATCATTATCTACATGGAAACTTTTGCCCCCTGCAGCCCCCAGGACCCCCCCTGCCTCTCCCCCCAACCCTAGTTAGCGGTGATGATTTTAAAAGCATGCGATGATCTAAGCCCTAATACTAATATTATGCATCATTTGGACAGGATAACCATGCCACCTTGTCAAACGCTGCCTCTTTACACAACCCATTTGCTGCATCGCAGAGTCATAACGGCGGTGATGGATGGGCCGGGGACCCCCCCTGCGCCCCCCCGGCGCAGAGAGGAATGCGGGCGGGTGGAGCCCCTGCGCCCGCGGCCGGCCCGCACCCCGCCGGCGACAATTTATGGTCTGTATATATTTGCTGGCTCCAGATATCGGCAACGTAATGGATCGTTATATTTTATGAATCCGAGGCTCGGATCTAGGGACTCGGGAGTCCCTTCCATGTATGGTGCACTCCTGTCTTGCCCTTAATCCGCCCGGCAGGCAATAAACTTCTCCGCTAAATGCGCCGGGAGATAACAACCAACTTTTATTGATTACAAGAAAATGCTCGAAACTAAATAAAGGGTTTTTATGAGGATCCCTGCGAAGACCCTTTTCGCCACAACCATTAAGCTCAATATCGACATTTTACTGTGTGTAAACTGTGAACTTGTTTAGCCATAAACGTTAGGGCGGGGGTAGAAGCAGAATGAAAAACGGCGATGCTCGCCGAGAGGAGCCGTGCTCGGAGGTGCTGCCGGCCTGCCAACTCGGAGGGTGCCCGCTGACCCTCCGAATTCCCTCTCGGTCCCTCTCTCTTCTCCCTTGGTGAAGGCATGGGGGCGGGAACAGCTCCCAAACCTGAAAACAGGGAGCGCTGGGATGCAGCACGGGAGATGCTGAGCAGGGGAAGGGCGAAAGGCACCTCACATGGACGTTTGGAGTGGGACTCGAGAGAGTTATCTCCCGGGCGTACCCTGAGGGGCGGATGCGGAGGAGTTCACTCGCCTTTTAAAGTGGGTGATCGTGGAAGGTTTCTCCACCTTTCCCTTGTTTCCACAGACCGGGGGGGGGGAAGGTGTGAGAAAAAAGATGAATTAATGTGTTTTATTGTATTCCGACCGTCTTCTTTATAGCCTCAGAGTTGTAACGGGCGTTAAAGTCTCCGCCTGGAAGGGGGATGATATTGGGGGCGGGCGGGAAGGGGGAGGTCCGTCATCAAGCAGCCGGGCTGTGCTCAGGTGCAAGTCAGAGACTTACCCGTGGTGGCTTCGCTCCCTCTCGAGGTCTGCACCTCCCCTGCCCGCCCCAGCCGAGGGCAGGCACCACTTCGGGGAAAGTGGTGTAATTTATCCATAACACATGGCAGCAGCACACGGTAGACTGGGGACTGCCAAAGGTATCAGAAAAAATAAATCCCACCCGTGGCCCTGACTTTGAAACAGCAGCAACCGCGGTTTTTTTTTCTTTTGTCTTTTTTTTTTTTTTTTTAGCCCAATCTTACAGTAAAGTGCTCAAGATGTCCCATGGCTTCATTACCGCTGGTATTCCTGTCCGTAGGTGACCGGCTCGGAAGTTACAAACACATTATTTTCTCCTGAAACCTCATTGCCGGCCTTTGAGAACAAGGGGCGAAAAGTGTGGGGGGGTTTGGTTAGTTTTGGTTTTTTTTCCTTCTCTTTGTTCTGTTTGCCACACTTTGAAAAGGTAACTGTAAAATCACTCGGTGTCTGCGAGCTGTATTGCATTTTACTGGAAAGACATAAACCTGTCTTATTCCCTGATGTTTTGCGATTAACTTATGAGTGTAAAGGAAATGCTTGAATAGTGTTCCCTCTGCAGTATTCTTTCGGTGAGGGGAAGCCAAGGGAAGATGCTAATGTTGTCATCTTATTTCACAATTTATCCTGTCTGCCCAAAAAACATGTGTACACAAACGAAGGTGCAGTAGGGCTCAGTTTTGAGACGCAGCCCACGTATTTCGGAGATCACACTGGCCTTGATAGCCGGCCCAGTGAATTATTTAGCCTTCTCTTTATTGCTGTTAAAACGTCGGACTCCATTTAAATAAACAAAGCAATCCAGAGTCATTTATCAGTTCTGCAGAGGTCCAGTTAACAGGATGTCCCGGCAGTGATGGTGTGTGCTCACACCCTCCCAGCAGACCCTCTGCACTGTCGCTGTTCACACCGTACAGGATTCCCCCCTCACTAATAACCTGCACATGGGCCCTTGGCTTCCTCACGCAAACACCATCCCCTCCAGCTCACCATGTGCTTACACTTAACTTCAGTACATGTGAATCTCTATGCACACACATATAATATTATACTGGAAACTCACGGCTGGCCTTTTTTTTTAATTAAGTATTTTTAATTTTTTTTTAAAATGCAGCTTCATGAGGAATATTTAGCCCATTAGCTAAATTAACCAGCAAGAACCAAACCCAAACAGAAAGGACATGGGCCTTGCTATTCACAGAACTGGAAAACATTTGGAGAGTTGTTATATACACTTCAAGTCATAAATTAATAGTTGGTTTATTTTTCAATCAGGAAAAAGCCATTAAGGTTTGCTCAGCTCCGGTCTGTGGGAAAATAATTTCTTTGATTGAGTTCCCCCTAAAGACCCCCAGAAGTTTTCTCTCCTCTGTCATGAGCAGCCTGCTCTTTCCTGTCTTCCGGATGTAGAAAAGAGTAGGACCTCGGAGAAAAGCAGCTTTTCAGCATCTTGAATTTCACTTTGCATCTATCTTCCTACCTGCTGATTTAATTTCTCTTTGCATTCGGGACCTTTCTAAATCCATCAAGAGGAAACTATGGAATAATGAGAGTTGTGTATCATCTTTTATCAGCTTTTTCTTCCTTGCTGGTGGCCAATATTGCAGCTCTGAAGGAGAGACACATTTGAGGGGGGGGCGGGTGGAGAGGGGAGAGCTGAGGGGTGGGAAAGCACGGCATGGAAAGAAATTCGAGTTGAGGAATGAGAGGAATGGATAAAAAAAGGCAGGGCTGATGACTTTTTCATTACATAGATTTCCTACAGGAGCAGTGGTTACCAATCCTGGGTCTGCTTATTTATTTAGTGTGCTTCTTAAAAGACCTGAGCTTCTAAGCTGGCCCGTGTTGCTGTAGCACTCCATGCTTCCATGGACAAGCCCCAGGCCTGGCCCACAGTCTCCTCATTAGAAAGAAGCAGCTCTCCAGCCCATCCACCCACTGGCAGCAATGCTGGGTCACTATGTACCATTTAGTGACTTGTCCCACCTCCTTTGGAGTCACATTGAACCCCAGAGAGAATCAGGCTGCTGCTGTGAGGTTGGGAATTTGATAGCAAAGGGCCATTTGCCTTGCAGGTAATCAGACTGCCTCTTTCCCTGTTCCCACTCAAATTTGCAAAGTGCTATATTAGGGTTCCCCTTGGCTGATATTGATACAGGTGCAGGCCAGAAGACCCTGGCAGTGCATGGAAGGGAACCCAGTGTAGTGGCTGTCAAACCCCATGAATGGTGGGGTAAGTGTGAGCTGAGCGGTCCCCACGCCAGGACCAGATGGGCTGCTGAAGCCTTGAGCCCTGTCTAGCTCTCCTTCAGTCAGTGCCCCATGGATTGCTCCAAATTCAACCCTTACTATCCCTCCTGGGCCAGATTTCAATATAGGCCCTGTTCCTAGTCTGTCATTTTAGTCTAGTACTGGTGATGGTTGACAACAGGATGGGGTTGAGTGAGAATTGACCTGGGCAGTAGTGCACCCTCAGGAAGTTCGCATTGTTAAAACTGGGCACATCAAGACCTGTCCTGAGAAACACAGAGCACTCCTTCCTTCCACCCTTCCCCTTTGCAAAGGCTGAGGCAAAGCTACTGTCTAGATCCGTGCTTCGTATGGACCTCTGCCCTTGTGGTGATACTCACCAGAGTCAGCAACCCAGGAACCTGCAGTGATGAAAGCCCATGTCAAGAGCTGTCCTGTGAAAGGAGGTAACTGAAGTCAGCGGTTTTCTGCCGGGGAAGTCTCAATGCTGGGCCTAAGTTTCACTGAGACAATACGTCATGAACAAAGCTTACTTAGGCTTAACTTTTTCCCACATTTTTTGCCAGTGTTACTATCTCTATAACCATGAGGAAGAAGAAGAAATAGGGCAAAAAGGAAAAGCAAAAGCACTAAGCCTGTTGGGGGAAAAAGATGGTGTTTATTTAATCAATTTTTGACCTCTTAAAAAACTTTTTTTTAGCCTGATAAACTATTTTAAAGGCAGTTTACACAAAGCAAAGCAGGTAAGATTCCTTGAATGACACTGTTTAAAAAGGGTGGTGTGGAACAGTAATCAGAAATATGAGTCAAATGAGAGCTTAGGCTTCTCCCTGTAGGAAAGAAATGCTAAGTGGGTATTTTTCATCCATAGTTGTCTTTTTTTTGAAGACAGATGACTAAAATATTCCTAAAATGTTCCTGTGTACCAATAGTGGGCCTTGCAGGCATTTTCTTGAGCAATTATTTAATCCACTGTTGCACTGGAATGTTGAATTTTTTTCAGCTTTGGCTTTTCTAAGCCCATCTATAGTGCAGTGAAAGCCTTTGACTTGGTATTATCTAGTTGTGTGCAAGAACTGATTCATAGGGGTTTGGTGTCCAAAGCTGCCAAATTGGAGCCCACGTCTGACAGAAGGCTGAACTGTTCCACTCAAAACAGCCTTGCTGAAAGGATTCTGTAAACAAGTATTTCTGGGAACTATTTTTTTCTCTCTTTCAGGTTCGTTTTGTGCCTTGAAATGTGAGATTGATCTGAAATGCCTAAGAGGATATTGGAGAAGGTTCGTTTGGGGTAATGACCTTATCCTTGTGATCCTCAGTAAGACAGTGTTAGCTGAGAGAGGTAGGGATGGTGAAGTGATACTACTTACTTTTTACTACTGATCTTGTGATTGATTTAATTTTCTCTTAATACCTGGGAACAGGATATGAAAATGCATAGGTATCCCATGCTTGATCAAGATAAAGCATTCCATTCCATGGTAGAGTGCAGAGTTCTTGAGAGACAATTCCTTGTAACTCCCCCTTGCTGACTGACAGATTCAGTTTGTTCTTACTCAGGCATGTGAAATGAATCCCACTTTCAGCTGCTATATTTGTTTTTTGTTTCCAGTGTGGATCCATTTGCTTGGTATAATTTTTTCAAAACTTTGACTTTTGGATTGCACTGTCAACATTAATTTATGAGGGTTGGGCTTACTTTGCTCATGGAGGTGCCCAACTGCAAGAGCACAACAAAGACCTATACAACACATAGATCACATTACAGTGAGAAGCCACCTGTTGAAATAGTAGAGATCATTCAATTTTTTACATAGGCACAGTAAAAAAATGAAGGATGGGCTGTTTGAGATATTTCCAAAGTTAGGCGTTGTTGAAATCTTGATGGAAGAACACGCTCCTTCACTTATATGCTTCTGAAATACAAAATATCCATTAAAAGTGACAGACTTAAGGCCAAGGCAAACAATTTCATAAGCTAAACTTGAACACTTACTTGCAACTACCGATCTTGTGATGACAGATTCATTTTTCCAGCTCCGGCAAATTTGTTTCTACCGTAGCCTTGCTGGAAATTACCGTGCAAGTGTTTATAATCCTGTCCTACTGTGAAGGATTCCTTGTAGGATGCATTTTTCAGGTGAAGGGAGGACCTCATTGCTATCAACAAGGTGGGTCTATGTAAGTATCATAGAATGGTTTGGGTTGAAAGGGACCTTAAAGATCATCTAGTTCCAACCTCCCTGCCATGGGCAGGGACACCTTCCACTAGACCAGGTTGCTCAAAGCCTCATCCAACCTGACCTTGAACACTGCTAGAGGGAGGGCATCCACAATTTCTCAATAAGTAGTCTTGGAGTTTGCCTTTTGCAATTGAAAGCCTTGGTAGTCTTAAATCATGCTACACATTAAACTGTATTTTGACTCACTTTTAAACTAAAATAAAAATATCCAGACAGTGCTTTGTGCAGCTGTTTAACAACTGTTAAATACATAAATAGACATTACGTACTAAAATACTGTGTTGATATGAGCCATATAAACAGAAGAGAGCAGAAATACAGTAGTCTTTTTAACCTGATCTAATTTTGTGTCTAGACAAGCTTTACTCAGCATCGGAGCTTGCTTCAGTGTTGCTTTCTGGTACTTGAGGTACGTACAGCATAGTCTTGCTTCTCAACATTATTAATTTTCCTAGTGGGCTGATATCACTAAGAAAAATGCTAAAATATTTTCAAGACTGCCACTGGAGTCACAGGATGTTCTTCCTGTGGATCCATGGGTCCTCAGCAACAGTAAGTTTTGTTGGACCAAGCAAGAAGCTTGGAGCCCTTTTACCACTATTAATATCATGGTTCTGCTCGTGGTTGATTGAATACTTTGAAGGAAAAAGGACAGAGTAAAAGGTAAGAAAGAGATGGTGGAAGAGTATAACGCTTTCCCTTTTATCTGCATTTTTTTGTGCAAAAAAAAGGACTACTGCCAAAGCCTTTATTTATTCGTTGCTATGAAAATTATTTTGTGTCCTAGTTTCAGCAATGTTAATATATTTTTCTTCAGTAAGTGATTATCTTTTATGACCAGTTTAGACTTATATGGAGGTGCAGTAATATGCCATAAAACTCTACACCGTAAGCTGTATACAGGACATATCAACTAGTGTAAAGTGATTACATTAATGAGAGAAAAGCCAATCCTTCTTACAATTTCATGTTATAGCAGATGAACTCACTGCTCCTGAGGAAGACATTAAATCACGTTTGCGTAGAAGGTAGAGAGACCCACCATACTACTACTGTTTCAAGAAAATATGATGCAGATACAGACCCAGATCCAAGTATGGAAACTAGCTGGTGGGCCCCTCAGGCTTTCTGGCAACCCACATGCTATGGAGGAAGAAGAAACAGCTGCTCCAGCTATCATTGGAAAAGATGACAGTGAAAGGAATTAAGCCCTGCAAAGGGGTCCAGGTCTCTGTGAAGGAGCCACAGAAGCCTCAGGCTGGTGCTGTCATGGAAAGCTCTGGCATCACCAAATGGGCAGCAAGCCAAGCTCCTGATCCTGCACTCACTGAAGCAGAGAAGAGGATAAGTGGGGGCTTTGAGAGGGTATGCACAGTGTGTCTCACATGCATGCATGCACACACATCCACACACAAATACATACCTGCGCTCTCCCTGTGCCTGGCATTCCATGGTCAGGGCATGAGATACCAGCATTTACGTTCAGGCTGGTTGTGACAAATCTGTATTGATACAATAAATAAATGTGACTGAGGTTTACAGTTCAAACAAGCTATGAGGAGCCACTACAAATCAGCTTGTCACGTTGCCACCAGCTTTACAATCAATCTCCCATAAAGGGCTTAGGCTCTGACTCCTTTCTCCAGTTTGCTTATTTTTGTGGGAAACTGGCTGCAAGGGAGTCACTAAACGATGACTGGACTGAGACCTTTCTGTTTTTAAAGGAGCAAAGCACACTTACTCTTTAGCAGTAGAGCTCACTTGGGAAAAAAAAAAGGATCAGGAGAAAAGCAAACAAAAGCCATCCACCTCTGCACTAATGGTTTGGGTCTAGCCTCAGCAGTCAGAAAGGCTTGATAGAAAACACTGCTAAAGTGGGGGAAGCTTTGGGCAGCTAGAGGTGGAGCAGTTGTGTCATACTATAAAAAATGAAGCCCTGGTTTGTACCCTTTGAATGCTGTCCAGTTAATCCCCATCACACAGTTAAAAGCAACTTTTGGATTCCCTCACTGTTACCTCTTTCCCTTTCAGCTTCAAACCTGTGTCCTGCTTTCCCCTGAGGATACTCTCACAGAGGTGCTTCACCCACCCCTCTTGACAGGCTTGGCTCAGAAATAAAGCATCCGATCCTGGCAAAGATCATGTGGCTCTTGGATGGTGCGAGCTCAGGTCCTGGTGATGCTGACCTCAACGTTTTGGCTGGGGTGGTGTGAGACAACATCCTACCATCTCACACCATAGGCAGAGGCAGCCTGGAGCTGCTGAGCTGTGACCTACCCCTGGTCCTGCTGGCTGCTTTAGCTGCTTTGGCTTTCCTATACAGCCGGAGACAGAAAGGCTCAGCTCCTCTGGCTTCAACTGGCCAAGAGGGCCCTGTGCACTCAGTGGGAACAATCAGGGACCTGCCCTTTAGTATCTCCTCTGGCATTTTCAAGATTTCTGCCCCAAATGCCTTGGAGCAGGGACTCTCCTTTTAGGTACGGGAACACCTTGCCCGGTTGAATGGGACCCTTGCTTTTGTGCTCAGTGTGCACATATCTACAACACAAGAACTCAGGGCACCCAACCAGAGCATTGTGCAGGAACAACACAGCCTCTTTTGCTCTTACCTTCCCTGCTATTCTGAACCGGGCTAATAGTTTCCATGTTTTTTCCACAATGACTCCCAAATGTTTTTTCCTGATCAGCATGCTGAATGGCTGTTTCATTTAGCACATAATCATTAGCTTCATTTCTTGCTACCAGACACATTATTATGCCTTTGCCTTCCCTGAAAGGCATTTGCCATCTGCTGATTTATTCGTAACAATATCGGTGTTGTAATATTGCTTTTAAGAATAATAACAACACTAATTATACACTCGGCTCCCTCCTTGTGCTTTTCATCAGATCTCAAAATGCTCAAAACTCCAAATTGCTCTGAATTCTGTTACAAAACTCATTGTCACCAACTTTATCCACAAGTACTGCAACTATCCAGTTTCAGGCTGTTTACCAGATTCCCCTGGCACTTTTTGTATGAAGTGCTTCTATTCCAAATCCATATTTTTGATTTTGCAAAACAGTTTTCTACCTATCTAGTTCCAGTCTACTTCTATGCTGTTAAAGCTCAGGAACTCTCCACTTCAAAGGTAACTCTTTTGTCTTGCATTTTGTTGGTTTTCCTGGATGGCCAAAAGCCCTGCTACAACACACCCCCAGCTATATGCCCAGGCACAAAAGTCACAGAATATCCCCATCACTTACATGCATTTAGACTCATATTTACTACAAATGACTCAAAGGGAATCTAACTACATCTCAGCAGGTAGCTTTTGTCCTAATAAAGTCAGAAGCAAAGGTAAGCAATTCTGATGCTCCCTTTCAAATTCAGCTAAGGTGGATTTCCACTCTTTCTTTATCATGTAATAATGTTCTTTAAGATCTCAGCAATTGTCAAACTCCACTGAGATAGGCCCTTGCTATCTTACAACTGAAGCTCTCCACTAAAGTGTTAACTATTTTTCACACTTTTCCTTCTGAGAAACCTTGCTTAAAAAAAAAAAAAAGTGAAGGTATTAAAGTATTTGCTCTTGAGGGTTTTTTTGGTTGTCAGCTCTTCTACATCATTTTAGTCACTGCAGTTCTTGTATTGCTTGCCTTAGCCTGGGGAGCCCTAACTGGGAGAGGTAATATTGTGTGTATGCAGAACGAAGCAAAAAGTGAAGAGAATGAGAGAAGTGATACGAAGGGATTTTCCAGCTCCGTCAATAAATTCACCACAATAATAACTTCCTTCAACATGTTTGTTGCTAATGGACCTGCATACAGAACTATAATAATGGCCCATCTTCGCGAACGAAGATTTGGGGAAAGGTCTTTTTACCTTTCCAGCCTACTTACAACATAACACTTTTGGAGATTAGAGTTCCCTTTTCTGCTTACAGGATATCTGTGCATGAGGACAAATGTCTGCAATTCTTCCATTTAAAAGTGATTCTTCACCTAGCTGTGAGCTCACAGATTGTGGGGTACACATATAGTGTTCACGTGTCTCATATGGTGTAGCTGCTATCATCTCCCTTGCCATTAATACCTCTTAGATGGCCTGATCATCTGAGTCTGACTAAAGCTACACTTCAGTGCTATCACTTCAGTACAGAAATGTGAAATGACTCAGAAAGACACAGATTCCTGTGCACAGCCAAGGGGCCATCAAATGAAACCAGTGGGAGCCAAGATGAAGGGAAAGGAAAGGAGAGGATGAGCTGGATTATTCCTTTTCAAGGTTATGGTGGATGCTAGAAGATAACAAACTCAAGGGGAGACAACTAATTTGTGTCAGAAAATCACACAGGTTCACCAAGGACATGAACACATCAGGCATGGGAAGTCTTAGAAGTGGGTAGAGGCAGGAGAACATGAGAGAGTGGTTGTTTACTACACTTACCCTGCTTTTACACTTGTCTCCCTGGCAGCCTGCAGCAATCCTTCTTGAGGTATTGACTTGAGGTCAGGGTGTTTGTCCTCGTAAGAAAGCTCTGAGAGAACTTTTTAGTGTGGTGTTATGGGGTGAATGTTACTTCAGATGATCATTCACAGGCATACTAATGAAAACTGCTCCTTTCACTCGTGTTACTGTCAGAAAGGTGGTGCTTCTGCCAAAATTGGAATGGAGAAGAAGCCGTAAGAAGAAAATCTCATTGAACATAAAGAACTTCACTGAGGTAAATGCCTGTAGGACATTTTTCTAACTCTTTACGTGATGCTCACAGCTTCATTTAACTATTGCAGAAATAAAGAGAAGAGATACTTCCCACAGGAACTGGAAAAGCCTCTGTTATTTGCCACATTATGATCTCATTAAAACAGAAGAGCCTTGAAACCCCTTCACCCATCCCATTAGAAAATGAAAGTGCAGATGATGCAACAGCTTACTGTGATTATCAAGGAAAATGGAACCAAAGAATTGCCCCAAGCTGGAGGCAGGCTCATCACGCTCATCCTTTTCTTTTTATTTTATTTTAGTTTTTTACTGGAGGATACTCCTGGGGAACCATTACAACTGTAGATCAGGGATCTGTTGCTTGTTATTGCAGATGGTACTGAGTTTAAGATGAATGCCAGACACATTAGGCTTAACAGGATGGATTTTAGCAACTTGAACATGTTGATGAAAACAGAAAAGCTAATAAATCAGCCAACAAGGTCCAGACTGCGAAAGGCAGTTTTTGGGATTTTTTTTTTTTAATGTATGAAGCTTCCACGGCACAAATAAATATTGTTGACACATATTTGTTGTTTAAACCCAGTCACATTTGCAATCTGTTTGGACATTTAACTGACTTTAAACACTTCTTGGTGTTCAAAAACCAGTCCAAGAATCAAAGCCAACAGAACATACCAGGCTGGTGCTGAGAAAGAGACACTTCACCTCCCCTGGTTAGCCTGGCTTGGGAATGAAAAGGACACCTCTCTGGTCACCATTACTTAAAGCCTGAAATTATGGCAAGTTATTAAACAGTGCCTTTACTGTACTCAAGCAATGGGATGTATCATTACATTTTGTGGTGTACTGTGAATTAGCCCAGGGTTCAAACTGGGCTGCAACCTTCAGTAGGTTACAGTGAGGACCAATAAACTCTAGGAAACAGATCTGAGTGTAGAGACCCTTTCTCAGCCCCCATAAGAACAAATTAACCCAGCCAGCAGCATTAATATGGTTCTTTCTGTGTCTTAAGATATATGCATGCAGCTTTGCCAAACACACTTTTTCATAGGGATTTTTTAACCTGAAAACAAGAGAAGAGAGGAGACGTTGAACCAAGTCCTGTTTAAATCTATGTGGACCTGGCTGGAATTGCGTGTGAGTTACTTATGAAAAGATGGTTTTTCTTCCTAAGAAAATATGAGGGGGAACTTGAACCATGTCTTCCCGTCTTTGCTGCTTCTGCTTCCAAGTTGCTTCTTGCTCCATTACAGTGGTTCTCCATTAAGGTGAATGATGTTTTCCTGAACTGTGACTTAACGAGGCATTTTTGGAGGAATGCAATAGATATTTTAATTTCTGGAGCTATATTTAATAGCTGTTTAATTTACTAAAACATGGCTTTGCAGAACGCTGACTCAGAAATACCTACACAGAAGATTAAAAAAGTAGAATGACCAGACTAGGGAAAACAGAGGCAAAAAATAAAGCTTTTTCATTCTATTACTTGGGAAGATCTTCCCCTCCTCCCCCATCATCTTGTCTGTCTTACTTGATTCCATTTTTTCTGGTAGTTTCAGGTGTTTTTGAAAGGATTTTTATATCTGATCACTCCTATAAAATCATGGGGACTAAAAATGCCATAGAATTTGGAGTGGGAAATAACAGGCAGTTCTAGGATTAAGCCAAACAATTTCCTTTTTGTAGATGAGGAAGAACTGCAGAGTGTGAACAGTACAGGTAATCCTTGTTTTTTGCCCTGATTTCATCTAAGAACGAGGTGTTCTTCTGATTACAGAAGTCATGTCCTTCTTCCATGGAAATGGGAGGGCTTGGCATGAGCCACACGTGTATGAAACTCCTCTTGTGAACTCATAACCTTTACAATACCCCATGTACTGCAACCACTACTGCCTCAAGGTATTTTGTATGAAGTGTTCATTTAGCATAGCTTGCTACCCATGTCTTTACCTACCAGAGGACCCGCATTCCCTTCCCTCCCCTCAATACGTTACTTATTTGTGGATCCAGGTCTTTAGTCTTTAGAAATACACTTCAGTTGAATTGATCATTTCACTGGAAATGATCTATTTAAGCACCTGAAGGCTGGTAATACCTCCGCATACTTTGAATGAGATTTGATGTCACAGATAAATGGATTTGGGGTCGCATGTAAGTATCTGTGGCTCATTTGTCACAGCTGAAATTGGTACCATGAAATAAATGGATCTATTAACTTTCCATGTGTACTGGTATGCAATTCAGGCCTGGGCCAGAATGGGGGGAAATTAATTAATTTTTCCTATTGATTTTTCCCATTTGTTCACTTTTTGATCTGTGAGCTCCTGTGCATGGTTGCACTGAACACTAAAAATATTGATTTTAAATGTGGAAATTCCTAGCAGAGGAATGAGAATTTTTTGTGTGTGATTTGTACTGTACTGGCTAATTGCACCCTTCACTGATGAGAAGCAATCCAATGGGCTTGGTATTAGCTGCCATCAACACAGCTTGCACAAGGCCACAGCTTCCAAATATTTGGCAGGTCAAGGGGCACTCAAAATTTGTAGATTGGCATAAACAGCTAAACAAGTTTCTGCCTCGTTCGCACAAACCATTCACAAATGGAAAGCAACAAATAGTGGCCTATATGGACAAATCACTGAAAGAAATTGTTTGCTCTGCTCCAAGACTCTGCTTTCTCTAAGGAAATTCTTACCAGTGTAATGATGCTGAAATAGTTATCATTGCTTTTGGGGTGCAAAGTCTCACATGGATTTTTTGTTGTGTCTTAGAGCAGTGTTTACTCTGTAGCAACTTATTACAATGTGTCATCTTACTTGAGTCCCTGGTCCATGGAGGAGCCCTGGGGCTTAATACGTGCAAAAGTCTGCAGGAGCACACATGTATAGATTGCATAGATGGGCAAACATCATATACTGGCTTTCCGTGGAATTAAGTGAACACTGTACTCAAATTATGATGTTTAAAGGCAGCTCAGACTTGGGGCTTAAACTACTTCACAGTATTCCTTTAATCTGGACTCCATGGAGTATTATCCTGTTTTTCAGAGGTCAAATAAATCAGCTTTAAGCTCATGAAAAGGTAAACAGACTGATGCCTGCATAACTTTTCTTAGTTTATGAGATATTCTGGCAATGGGAATACAAAGAACCACCATAAATCCTACTGCGCACAAGCACCTAATTCCTGGGGTGCGGTGTGTATGTGGAGGGGTTCTGCTACCATGCAGTGCAATTTCTCTTATGGGGAAATATTAAATCAAATAGAAAGTATAAACCCCAGTAGGAGCATGCTTTTAGGGAAGAGCTTTTTCCACTAGTCAGTTCTGAAGAAGGCATCGCATTTCAGGAGGGAGTAGAAGACAGATCAGGTGACATCTTCAGGAGACTGTGCTGGATGGTGCCATTTTGACACTACATAAACAAAATGTGTAGTTACAGATGAAAAATAACTCAAGAGGATTACAGCCTGTGTTTTACAACCAATTCTTTTGAGCTTTCTATTATTGTTATTTTAATTACAGTAGAAGTATATCGGAAATCTCTTTCAGTGCATTCATACAGATATCCATACATATCTCTGATTTGAGTATGTACATATGCATACATATATGCATATTTATATGTAAAACCATTTTGTGGTAAATACAGGTAATTCTATAAATGGCTAGACTGTGCAAGGGTATAAATGTTTACAAGACCTTTTCAGCAAAAATGCTTGAATTATAGGCATTTTTGAGTCCCAACTGTAGTAAGATCTGTCTGGATGTCAGCAGAGATGCCTTTAGAACAGTGACTATAAGATAACTTCATGAAGCAGCACAAGCTTAGCCTACAAACAAGAGTTGCTGATGAAGAGAAATGAGATTTTGCAGCTGATAGAACAGCCCCTTCTCAGTGTTACAGCCCTTGAGCATGGCTTGGGAGTGAGTATTTTTGCCAATGGGTTACTGGAAGGATATGGAGCTTGGTTCTGGGTGGGGCTTGGCTTTTACAGCTCCAGGGTGGCAATGCTTCTTTTACTTCTTTTTTTTCCATTCTCTTGTTGGCAAAAGTGAGAGGGGGATTGATATCTTGTATGTGATAGGTAGGTGTTTTGGAGAGGACTGTGGTTGTTCAATGGAAAGGATTTCATCTGGACATATGCCTCTTGGGGGAAGTTGATCCACTGATTTCAGAGAGGCTGTATGAATATAAATATATACAAAATATAAGCAGATCCCTGAAGGTGTATCAGGCCCTCTGGACTGCTACCAAGGCTTGACATAAGGCTGACAGCAGACAGCATCTGTCCCCAGGGGTGCTAGCCTGGAGGTAGATGCACCCATCACCCAGGTTTGCACTGTGGTGGCACTGCCTCAGTTGCAGTGCCCATGCAGGTTCGGCAAGCTCCCAGGAGCATGGGGAGAAGGGGGAGACACTGCTTCCTCTGTGATCTTGAGAGGACATGTTGCTGGGGAGTGGGAGTGTCCTGGGCATCCTTCACTCCCCACTTGGGGTGGCAGCAGCAGGGTGTACACAACTACGGTGGGGTGCAGGCAACTTCATGTTGGTGCCTCTCCAAAACCCCTGACTCTTACTGTTATTTCCAGTGACATCAAAAAGAAAAGCACTAATGCCAGCTGGGACCAAGCCTCACCATTTAACCCAAAGTCCTAAAAAAGAGGGAAACCTGCAAGTAACCAGTATGTGCGTGCATGTGTGTCCGTGTATGTAAATGGACATCTTTATTTTATTTGACTAGATTTTCCCATTTGTATGTCATCTGGAGATAAATACATGGAGATTTCAGTTCAGTTAACAGTAGTATTTTGGTAAAACGCCCCCAGAAATCAGAAGAGGCTGATGTTATTTTAAATGGTCTCTGTCTCCATTTATACTAAGCAAGCTGAGCCTGGGGTTTGTCTAAAACAGAGCAGAGAGACCACCGAGTAGTCTCATCAGCAGAGCACTAATTGTGGCCATTTATTATACTCACTTATCTGATAGTAGCTTCTTTATCTGTGATAGTTTTACAGGAATAAAATCCACCAGGCATTCGCACCAGTATGTAAACATGTTACCTTGTGGCAGAGTGTCTGTTACTTACTGTCAACACTTGCCAGCAAAAAAATGCCTATCTCAGGCTTATATGAAGTAATGATGAGTTTAATATGCTCCAGTGAAAGCCACAGAATAAACAAGGCATCACAAGTGTTTGCCTTGTCTGGCCTCTTAAACAAATAAAGGTGACTGAGAAGTACAAACAACACCAGGTCGGGGCTTATCGGGCGATGGTGGCAGTGCTGTTAATGCAAACTCCCCTGGCCAGCAAGAACTGCCTGTGGGCTCGTTACTACAGTAAATATTGGGAAAACCCTTTACAGAAGAAGCATCTTCCTTGAGCCTGGCCAAAATATTGTAGGATGAAGCTGTAATACCATGGTCGCTTCAAAGCCAGTCCTGGTACAGCAGAGTGCAGGGATAGAAGAGGTGGATGGGGACCCAGCACACAGTCCCAGCTCTGCTGATCTGGCCCGGTCCCGACAACTCAAGCCAGGTAGAGTTTTCATGTGTGATTACCACACTCAGCCCACCTTCCTCCCGCAAGCACAGCAGACAGGTGAGGAAGAGCCATGCTGGTGTGCTCTAAATGCCATGCAGTGACAGGGTGGCAGTACCACCTGATGACGTTTGGTCCTGTCAGATCAAGGGAGGAAAACTACACTGATAATGCTCACAAGCAAGAAAAAACTAAAAACTGATATTGTTTTTCTGCTGGATCAACCAGAACAAATTCGTTTTGCACGTGACCACAATCAGTGTGATTGATAAAATTTGATAGACTGATGGACCAAGACTGAAGACCGACAGCTCATTTGTGAGAAGAGACATTGTTAAGGAATCATCCCTTTGATTAAGGAGGCACTTAAGACCATCCATCCCCTGGCTGACAATAAATAAGCTAACACTTGCTTGGCTGCAGTGTTGATCTTATGATAAGTGATGGAAATACATCCCATTTGTCATAATGAAATATCAGGGAAAAGTGGAGCTAGCTACCTAAGACAGCTGTGTTTAATGTCAAACTCTGCAATTTCTGTATAAGCTGTATGTCCGTGTGGATCCAATCTCATTGGCTGTGATCAATTACTAAATGAAGATCCTCTACAAAACATTTATTCTATAACTCAGTTTTCCCTTTCTGATGATTTCATGCAAAGACTCATAATTGCAAAGGTGTTTGGCAAGCATTGATACCATTCCTCATCAGAAGGGTGCTGATATTCAGCTTTTCAGAGTCAGCTCACCATGTTCTCCATGCAAAATACCATGTGTAGAGTATATTTGCTTGTGACAAATGTGAATTTTTCATGCAGAACTGCCCTTCCTGTAACTCAGGCCATCAGAATGGGAGCTTCCTGCTTTGATTTAGCTGGAAAATGTGAGGCAATTGCAGCTTCATCGTCTCTTGTAGTCAACAATGGACTAACTTGAAAGCTTTCTAGTCCACTTTCAGCACGCTTATTTCCAGTGCTACAAACAAACAGCTGGATTGTTGGGTGGCAGTGTGGCTTTCATTTGCAGCTGGAAGATTGTGTAGTCTGGAAACTGTTTGAAGGGATAATTTCATTTTGAATTGCTTTGGCACTGTAAACAAAATGACCCAGGACCAGATGAAATGCACTGGCAGTGCAGTCCACCTGTTGGCTCAATCTTTCTGAAAATAGCTGAATGCATGGCAGATGTGAGAGAGCTCTTGCATCTGGGAAGGTGATGGCAAGGCTGTGTCAGCAGGAGGGATGGCATGGCTTGAGGGAGGTTACCCAGCCCCACTTAGCACTGACTACAGGCCCAGAGTGTTGCAAGCTCATTATGAACTAGACTAATGGTTGTCCTGTGTAGTTGCTGGTGGCTGGAGACCCATTTTACCCCAGAGTTTGCCACCTAGATGATCTACCAGCCAGCTGTCTTGGCGGTACATAATCATGTATTTTATTTTGCAGCTGGGGTGAGCCAGGAGTATGTGCCCCAGTGGGTACTTGAGATCCCAAGCACGGCATTTTCTCACCTGGCCAGGTTGGCCACATTGCTGGTCCAGGGGTATTATTATTCATCCTCCTGTGCAGGAACATGTGCCAGGTCCAAATCTGTAATGCATGATGCTGTTGTCACCGAGCAGAGACCCCTGCTTGAAGATGAAGGGTCAAATTTCCAGCTGCAGTTGAGGGAGCTGCATATTAGCAGAAAAAGTGGCCCAGTTTTTCTAGCGAGTAGCTCAGCAGATCCAGTCTTGGATATGAAAATCAACCTAATCTCTTTGCACAAGCATTCAAAATTCAGTGGTTAAAACTAATTACCAGTAATGTTGATGGTGCATGAACCAGAGGAGGGTCGGCTACTTTTCCCAGGACTGTATAGTTTCTACACTCGTAGCAGAGTAGAAAATACAAAACCAGAGTATTATTTTTGTCAGTAAATGAAACATATCTTACTCGAATTTCCTGCAGGAGACAGCAGGTCCATTGATTAAAAGTGTGTAGTTTTTATAGTCACTTCTCCGAACACAACCACATTTAAGAAAGCCACAAACCTGAATGGCAATATGATTTTACATTTAAAAAAGAGATTTAGCATGTTACTCTGGGCTTCAGAGGAACTGTTTCTTGCTTAGCTGTGAGTTCATAAATTATCAGGTTGGGTTCATGCACTATCATGTTTCAGGACAGAGCTGTTTTACAAATAGTGCAATGCGGTGGTTCTCTTTCATTGGGGAAGCCTTCAAATATGAGAGGTTGATACTACAGGGAAACAATGCAGAAAGGTGGGCAGCTGACTCTGATAGAGTTAAAAATCTGTTACCACTTCAGCGGCTGTTGCTTAATCTTCTGTTTTCAGAGTTGATAACACGATCATAAAGTTCACTCCTGGCTGAACGCTGGCACAGGAGTTTCTCAATCCAGAAGTGAATTCCAGATATGAACATCAGTACTGCTATTAATAAAACCTTCTCCTTTCCAATGACAAAAGTGCAAATAAATGCAAAATTTGATTTGTGATAAGAGCTGCTGGGGTCTAGCCAATACCTAGCTTTATAAAAACAACTTTGCAAAGACAGAGATACAAAAAATTAATGATGAGGCTACAGAAATATGCTTCCTGCACTCAAACTTTTATAACTCTTTAATAAGAGGTTTTGTCACAAACACAGGGACTGCCTTATGGCTTTTTATTGCTCTATGATGAGCATTACCACTGCAAGCTGACAGCAAGGAGTGGTGAAGATCTGACCTGCAGCCCATTGTCATCAATGGAACTTGCACATAGCGCAGACCCAGCACCTGCCTTGCAAAGGGCTGGCCTGTATTGATGCTTGTCACACCTAGCTGGGCTGAGGTGTTTTGTAGGGAAAATGGCTTTTTCCTTCAGAAGGAGCCATTTTCAAGACCAGAAGAACCAAAATTTCTTCTCTGTGCAACTCTGGAAGAAGAGAGTGGAAGCTTCATTTTTTTTAGGTCCAGGAAGCTGTTGTCTCTGCTGATTAGGTGGGAGATTGCATTTTGAAGTTCTGGTTTCTAATCCTAGCTTTCTAACAATATGGTTTTAGTAAATCTTTCTGTACTCTGCATTTCAGCTCCTAATGTAAAAAAAAAAAAAGGTGTTGTGACTTCTGCTAAGCAATTTGTGAATCTCAGCAGGGAAAAAAATCTGCCAAAGTACAATGTAAACAGCTCAATCTGAAAAGCTTTGAGACCTGGGTTACTGATTACAAACAGTGTCTGTCCTAGTACTCCCTCACTCTTAAAATCTGACACTACAGCTGAGACAGTGTTACAGGGATTTCACAGTTATATCAGACACTGTTTGCAATGAACTGTTTGAAAATGCTTAATAAAGACTAAGTAAAGCTGTCACAAGGTCTTAGTTGGGGAAAGGGGGGATTGCTGTTAAGATTAATATGTGGTTTAATTACTTTTATTTTTTCCTTCCAGAAATTTTGCTAAAGTATAGCAACATTTTTTAGCTTTTTAATAGTTGTGTAATTTCATTTTATAACAACAACATTTCCTAAGCTACTGCTTGAATTATTAATGCAAACCCTCTCTTTGGGCAGGTAGCTGTCAGTATTTATTCTTGTCTGATATTCTTGCTCCCTTTCTTTCCTCTGGTCACGAGCCGGAACTTACAAAACCAGCTTCCTTAGCGGTGTTTCGATGCTTTCACTGGTTGTCAAAATCAGGAAGTATAAAATGCAGAGAAATCCTTTTCAATTTTATTTTACTTTTATTTATTTTTTCTTTTTTCTTTTTATTTTTTTTACAGCAAGATAACTCATGGAAGTTGAAATAGGCTCCTCCATTATCTCCTCCTCTATAGTATGACAAATTTGTACCACAGTCACGATAACATTATGCCTGTGAATTGTCTGACTAAATTAGAGCATTATTAGAGTTATATATAATTAGAGTTATATATAATTAGAGTTATATAAATTAGAGTTATGAGATGCAGGTGATCATGTATAAACCTTTGGGAACACAAGCAGTTGAAGCACATCGCGAGGGGAAACTGATTCTTGTCTGTGCTATTCTTACAGCACACCAGCATGTCACCGGGAAGGACTCAAATTCAGGTAAAATAAGTAATGCTGAGAAGACTCAGGACCCTTGCTTGAAGATTGCTGTAATGTTTAGGCCTAGAAGGAGGGATTACAGATTTTTTTTCAGCCTGAATTCCATCCCAAAAATCTGCTTAATCCCTTTTTTAATACTTGTGTGAGTGCCAGAAACATCTTTTATTTGCTTCAGCAACAGCAGCCGGTTAGTCAGATCCTATCAGCTACTTCTTCATTCAGTTGTCTTTTGCATGCTGATAAACACTACATAAGACAGGGGAGAGAAACCTTAAGCCACAAGCTTATCCTGTATATAATAGGATGCACCTTGAAACAATTTTGATGTCTCTATTGAAATCAGCTTAGGTTAAGCCTACATAAATAGTGTCAAAGGGGAACACACCCAGAACGCTCTGGGAGATCATGATAAACACTCCTGATGTTTTGCAGCTGTGCTCATCATCTGTGCATTTCACAATAAAATTTTACAAAGCATCCAGACACCCAGCTGGTTGTATTCACTGCAAGATGCCTTTCCCTACCATGGCATTTTGTTCCGAATGTTTTAGCCTGCACTATTCCCTCCCCCACCTTTGGTCCCCATCACTTATTTCTTACTAGATACAGCAAATCATGACATTTTTTTAGATGCATTAGACTTCAGGACTAAATTTTACTTGTCTGAAAGTGAGGGAAAAAAATAATTTTCCTCAATAGAAAGGAGGTCCTATCTACAGTATTTACCCAGAAAGAGTATGTGATTTCTAAGCACTTTTGAGCTAGCATTTGCCTATGACTATGACTGTAATTTCCCTCTGAAGTAAATAAGCTTTGATTCTGAAACTTTTGTATAAAGGACAAATTCTAAATATGCAGTGATCGTGTTTCTTCTCCCACCTCTCTGCCACAAGATCTCCTGCAGGGTCAGGGTCTCCTTTTGCAAAAATGAATGAAGGAAGCTCAACTAAAAGGCCTTGCACCTGAGTCTCCTCTCACTAACAGTATATCACTGGCATAATTCCCCCGATGAAAGTGGAATTCCTCCTGATTTACACGAAGAGCATTAAAGAGAGAGGGCTCAGGTCTTAAGTGCTGGGGTTTAGCTGTATTTCTTCTGTCTTCATTCCTTCCCTGATGATTCCCAGAAAATCTCACTTTGGGGAGATAAGTGCCTACAAGAATCTTGAAATTAATTTCAGAGCAGCCTGAAATGGCTGCACAGACAACCAGCCAGAGGAAATGCCCCAGTGGAGGGATTTATTGCACTATCGCTCCTCTTTGCCAAGCTGCAACATCTTAATCTTCTATGATGACATTATTATGAACCAGCCAAGGCAGAGACAGCCCTGAGAGATTGACGGCCCAGCACTTCACAGCTTTCCTGGAGACTTGCTAATCCGTGATGTTGCTTAAGTGGGGCTAAATGAAATGTCCTGCAGGTCACACCAGTACAGCAAGACATGGTGTGAATTTCAGGGGGGCAGCATGTTCCCCTTGACCTACAAACCAGCATCCCATCACCACAGGATATCATGGTCTTTGTTTTGGGGGTTACCAACACACACCAGTGGCTTCCTCGGGTTTTGAATCAGGAGGGTGGCAGGTCCCAGAGCACAGAGAGCAGGTCCCCAGCACCCAGGCCATGAAATAACCATGCAAAATGGAAAGGCTTCTAGTTTGCAATACTATCAGAGTCTGACAAGACCATAGAAAGCAGAGGAGAAATGAGTCTTTTGTTCCCCTGTTGGACACAGTCCCATCTACAGTATCTTCGGCTTCCATGTGTTTCAAGGGAAAAAAATAATCCTTGCTAACTAGCAATATTAAAAGCCCTAAGTGGCTTGTTTCTTGACAAACTGTGCATTGCACTTTTGAGAAGCAGAATTAAACACGTAATGATCCTCTCTCCCAACATCCTGGATTACAATAGTTTTCTCTATGTTCGTCCCAATTACTTGGCTTGTAGGCTGGATTTGAGTCGGTCTGGAGAGTCCCATCTTCTCCTGAGGTTAGATGTCAGCGTTGAGTCTGAGACACATTTCAGACAGTTTGCATCATTGTGTAAACAGTGATAACAATATTTAATTATGATAAATCTGAATTTCACCACAAAACTATAAAACAACCAAGAGAATGAATTATGCAATTTACAGCTAGGAAGAAGGCAGCCAAAGGGAAAGCAAAGGATATGTAGAGCAGAGAGACAAATTTAGTGGTCTGAGACTATAGTGTCATTTGTTTTTGTGTTTAGTAGCACTTAGCAGCCATGGTGCATAAATAATCTCTATTGCAGTGGAACCCAGGAACGCTGCTGCTGACTACTTGTCACTTCGCTGGATGGCTGCTTCACATGGCACAGCAAGGTGTATTTTGGGTCTGCAGGGTTCATCTCAGGCTCCTCGGTCCCCCAGTACTGAGGGGCTGATGCTGGGTGACGCCGTGCTTCTACCTCTTCCTGGGGTAGAAGTGAAAACACTGTGAAACACTCTGTTCACTGAAAACAGTGTGACAACACTGATGCTCATTCAAGCCACTTTCTGATTCAGCCTAATGAGATTCTGCTGTTCTCACTAACTTAATTACCCAAATGAATTTTAAATATACAGTCTTACGGATTGAACAATGGAGAAAAAGAAAAGAAACAATAAGAGAAAATCACATAGAGGGGAGCTACAAAAACTCAAACATTTCAATTTTATTTCTGGTTCATTTGCTTGTTTTTAATATAGGAAGACCAAAAAGAGGAAGAAAAATAAGGAACAGCATCTGTAAACTATATTTCTTCCCTTTTTCTTCCTTCACTGCCATCCCATTATTTTCTTTCTACTTTTTTGTTATAACAGTATTAAAATCCCTTCAGAAATATATTTTTTTCATTCCTTTCTTCACTTTTCCAGTAAAAGCCTTGAGGTACACAAAAGTCTGCAACATTTCCCCAACATCCCCATCTTGAGAATGACAAGAGAAAGTTTCGAACACAGTTTGGTTTTCTATCTTGAAGAAAAATCAAGAAATCTCAAACACAGAGCTGATTTTAGAGAATAAAAAATTAATATCAGCATCAGTACCCATTTTATTATTGTGATCTCATGTTGATATAATGTGGACGATATTACATACTGTTAAAAATATTATGTGTGCAAGAGCTAAAATTTAGCACCTTGGCCTGCTATAATCATGGATAAAGTGAGGGACAGAAGTGAGCTTTGTACCTCTTTTTCCCTTTATTGGTGGGACTTGGACACCCTATAGGGGCTTCCAGGGTGAACTGTCTTTTTGGAAGATTTTTTTTTTAGGGCAGGTTCTTCTTTCTTCACCAAATCCCATGGCTGGCACAGAGGCACTTCTGTACAAAACTTGGCACAGCTCTGGCCCCATCTCTGCAAAGGCTGCTTTCCTCCTGCCTGTGAAATGGGGATAGTTTTCACATAATACTTACCTACCTCTGGAAGTGCTGTGAAAATTGGTGGTCTCTGTCCTTAAATCTGCTGTGAACCACTCTAAGTAGAAAGTGTCTGAGATTCCTCCAGCCCACAGTGAAAAAAATCAAAAATCAATATTTCCTCAAGAGTGAGGAAATGCCAAATTGCTCAAGCTCTCCATTCTTCTGGCTTCTAAGAGGATACTGTAAATTACAGGGTAAACAATTTCTGAAACAATGTTAAAAAAGTGATGTGTCACTTGCTAGTGTCCCTTTAAGTATGAAAAATAACAGTAACATAGGAAAAATGTAAATTTAACATCAGGCAGATCTTCCCCCACAGCCTAATGCAGAGTTTGATGAATAGAATGAATGAAACAACAGAGGATCCAAGCATTACACAACGGCTATAATTGTGCTAACCAGCTGTAGTCATCTGCTGCTTCCAAAAAAAGTTCAGAGCATTTTGACAGTGTCGCCTGTGCGGATTGGAAGGCTGCAGCAAAAATGTATTTCCATTTATTATTTGAAAAAAAGGAATCTATTCCTCAGTGTCAGATTTTGCTTGGAAGGTGCCAAGACAGCAGAGAGTGAAGAACAGGATTACTTACAAAGCCAGGGGAAAGAAAAAGAAAAAAAAAAAGGCAGTATCTCTTCCAGGGAAAGAAGATTTTAGATGAGAATATGCTGCTGGATCCAGTTGCACCAGTGACCGACCTAATCCTGTGCCTTTTCCTGAGAATGATGGAAGAACCATACCCAACCAGGTCCCAAGAACACCTGAACTGGAGGGTTTTTTTCCCAGGGAAAGGTGGTTTTTTGGCACAAAGGCTGACACTGGACTGCTATTTTGAAAGCATTATGGTGTGGGCTGACTTTGCTGCTGGAGGCAAGACTTGGGAATTAGGCATAGCAAAGCCCAGCTTTTAGGCATCTGTAGACAACATGTGGTGAAAGCTGGGGCCGGGTGGCAGCTGGGCCACCTAACTCGGCTAATGGGGAAGGCTGAGGAGAGGGATGGCCCTGCTCTCTCTGGACCAATGCCACTGGAATGAGAAAACCCTGAGGCAACAGCAGGAGCTTGCTGCAGGGGGTCTCTGCCACACAAACCAGCCCTGAGGAGGCAGACACATAGCCACCACTCC
The DNA here is from genome assembly GCF_003984885.1 of Neopelma chrysocephalum. Classification (NCBI taxonomy): domain Eukaryota; kingdom Metazoa; phylum Chordata; class Aves; order Passeriformes; family Pipridae; genus Neopelma; species Neopelma chrysocephalum. The sequence continues at coordinate 13,087,458 of NW_020897717.1, forward strand.
TGGGGCCATTGCTTTCCTTGTAGCATACCCAGAGCTACGAGGTGAGGAAGCATTTTTCCATACTGGAGTCCAGTTGTGCAGGAGAAGGAGAGACAACGCAGTGTATTAGGAAGATACTGTAGCTCCGTAGGCATGGCATGACCTGGGAATGCAGATGAATCCTCTTCAGAAAAACTCACTATCAGAATGATTTCAAATGGACTGTTTGTTAATAAATGACTTTTTTTTATATATATATTCATGAGCTATGGAGCTCTAGGAATGCTTTGGTGTGCATGGTGTGCAGGTCAGATTCATTTAATTTGGAGGTGAGGTAGGCAGTTTTATCCAGCTTTTAGTACTTGGTTTTGTTTTTGGTCATAGATCATTTACTGAACCTGTTTTAAGTGGAATGGAGGGTGGTTTTTTTTGAAGCCAAAAGGGTTGGTTCTGGCTTGTTACAAAACAGTGGCTTTCAACGGGATCCAAGTCTATCTTCAGCTTTTCTGGGTAATCTAAATGAGTACTTTAACTTGGGGATTTCTGTGCTGAGGAAGCAGGGAAGTTAACAACTCAGCACAGCGCAGAAGTAGAACTGGCATGGGAGTGTTTCTGATGCCTCAGTGTCTCCCTTTCTGTACTTGCACAATGAAAGGTGACACTGGTGTAGGTTTCCCTGCACCTTATGAATTGTAATCTCCTTGTCCTTCCTCCAATTCCAGCTCAGGAGCTGCATGACTGTATTGCCAGAGCCAGTGGGGATGGCACCTCAGTTCAGATGCCCTGCTCAAAGGAGAAAAAGTCTTTTATTTAGAGCAGAAAAGCCTTAAAGAGTTTAGGTATTGGCCACTTTACATAAATATTTTTTGGAAAATATTCAGCCTAATCATGTGAGTTAAGATGAGTTAAGGGTATTACATGCAACTGAACTCAAAGGTTTTGAAAAGCTGTTGCATATAAAAATTGGAGGGAGGATAGGGAAAGAGAGAAAAAAGGGTGGAATAAACACACACATCATTCCCTGAAATACAACCTCAGTCAAACACTGCTGGTGATAGTCTTGCTTCAGATGGGAAGTCGGGCGAGATGACCTCTAGAGGTCCCTTCTAACCAAAATTTCTATGATTCTGTGAGTCATATACATTTCCTCATAATTTCTTCTTGCCATTTTATTTGTTAGCTTTCCTAGGGAAAGCCCAAGATTTAAAACTTAAATCTCTTTTACACCAGTATATTTTACCAGTGACTTCTGTCACTGAGTTAGGTTGTAGGTAAGCATTCAGTTTCTGCTGCTAAATTTTGTCAGAAAGGAAAAGACTAAATCAAGAGAGTTCTCTTTTTCCATTATCAGGCAAAACTGTATGGCTCAGGACTCTCTGTAATTCACTTGCTATTCATCATCGTATTGACATACAAAAGTAAGGTGTGGTGGGCATTCCAGTAAAGCTCACAAGATGGCCCCTAACTTCTCTGTTCGCAGGCTGGGAGTTGAGGTGGCAAAGGGACGTGTGCAGGCATGCAGCTGAATAACAATGCATTGTCTCAGCTCTTGGACTGGATGTCAAGGTCATTTGACAAGGAGACAGTCCCCCTGACCCAGTTAGAAGAGGTCTGGGCAAAGCAGACCAGCTGAAGTTACCTCCAACTGAAGTTCCCATCAGCATTCCCAATGTTCCTCCTCCTCATCCATTCACTGAGACAAAGGCTTGAATACTGCCACCTGTGAGAAGGTGTGTGTATCACATGAAAAGTTTGGCCTAATAGTTCCTTCATCTTTCTGCCCAAGTCAGAAGTCAATTATACAATTTACTGACTAACCTGGGATTTAAACAGATCAGCAAACGTCAGCCTTGATCTCAATTGACTGCGGTGAGATGTTGGGTGTCTCTTCTCCGCCAGCTCCATCTGCCTTTACAGTGATTTGGAAGCACTCACCACCTATCAGATCAGCACTGTGGCTTTCAACTGCACCGTGCTCTTCCCTTTGCATACATGCTTATACTATTCAGGTACAAGAGAGGAGCCAGCACAAAGCAAGACTCTGGTCTCACTGGGAGCACACAGTCAGCTGGGACCAGGGCTCCATTGCCTGTCAGGGACCTGGGTTGCTCTGGATGAAGCCAGGCCTGCATTTATATTAGTTGCTTCGGTTACTCATAGAGGTTCAGATCAACCCCTCAGCCCCTGCATTCACTCTGTGGAATTTGAATGGTTTATCTCACACCCCAGCAGGGTCTGAAGCAGCGTGCTGCACCGAGCCCACTGCTTATCGCAGCTCTGACATGGCTTCTCTAAGCAAATGTTTAGCCCTACTTGACTTGGGATGAGTGCTGTATTGATTATTAACTTTAAACAAACATCTGGTTTTCATTATGAATGGTAGCAGACCAGAGAGGGGTGCTGTACTGGGCGGTGCGGTCACTTAACAACCATCAGGACTGGCTATAAAGAAAATTTAACATATCCTGTAATTACAGTCTGCACAGCACAGGGGGATTTGGGATCTGCAGATCTGATTTCAGAACAGAAGAAAATGTTTATTGTATCTGCTACGCACATTTATTTACTCAGTAGTAGCAAGGCTTTTGAAATATTGCCTGTGCAAGAGCTTATTCCTTGCTTATGAGAAGGACTTTCTTGTTTAAGCCAGGAAACCCGAGTGAGGCTCACGGTCAGGATGGCTTGCTTAATGCTTTTACAGGCTTGGGGATTTCAGGGTTTGTCGAGTACGCAGATCTGTTCTGAAATATAAATAACATCTTCCCCTCTGCCCTGCCAGCACCAGCCAGATCCATCTCCTCTGGCCACAAGGAAAAGCTGCAGCCAGGAACGGGACATTGGGGATATTGCCCCAAGAGACGGTGGCCCCAATGTTTCCCAGGCTCTGAAGAGGGAGGGGGTTTTGAAGGCTGTCCAAGGGTGGCCCTTGGCCTGTCCCCACACTGGTGAACCCAAAAGGGTGCATTTCCACCCCGCGGCTGCATCTGTAACCCTGAGCCCAGCATCAATGCCCAGCTCCCAGGGAATTATCAGCCAAAGGGACGTTTTTGGGGTGATGTAATGTTGTAACTTGAGCTCCAGCTGAAAAGAGATGGTAGGTGGAGTTTCTATGGAGCCAGACAGAGCTGGGATCCTCTCTCTTTTTCTCTTTTTCTGGCTCATTCAGACTGTCTCAATTAAAGCTCGGTCGAATTAATCTTGCACTCTTAATGTCAGTTGCTATTTTTCTAATTCACCTCCACACTCTTAAAGACTATTTCTCCAAACAAAACGGGTCTGTTCTTCAATTTCAGGCTGTCAATTTCATGGGCTGCTGATACATTTATTAGGTGTGTAATTTGCTATTTTTAGGAGACTGCGGGGGAGCAGCACCATTTTTTTTTCTTCTCTTTCGCATTTATAAACCTCTTACAGTTCCCTGTTCACTGAAAATATTTTTCCTATTTAAAAGGTTGTATCGAAGCTAGGTATCTTGATCCAAATTCCTCCCTGGTGTAACTCTACTGACCTCTATTTCACAAGGAGTAAATTTATTCTTTAATTTTTTTCTTTTTTCTTTTTTTTTTTGTGTGGACAGGAACACTTCTTGGCCACTGCTGGATGCAGGAAAACATCCAACTGTATGGACCAATGACATGATCAGAAACAGGTCTCACCTACAAACTCTGCTGTAGGAAATACTTAAACCTTTTTACAGTAAAGCCTGCCCCTCAGTCCCACTATCTCCAAAATCACCAATGCCACAAAGGGCAGTGTCAGTCAAAGTTTGCTGTCAGACTTTCCTCATTTCTAAGTAATTGTGAAGAATTTGGCAACAATTTGAGGACAAATCCTGTGTGGTGCCAGGGGACTTACCTACACCCTGGCAAAAGGAAAGTCGTTTTTGCCTGTCTGGGGCTCTGAAACCATGAGATTGGAGAGATGGTCATCATACCTTGGGAGGACAACCCCTCTCCTCTGACAGCCACAGTCAGTCTGGAGGTTCACTGCCCACCAAGGCCATACCAGGTGGCAGAGGCACAAGGTTGTTCCACGACACTTGTACAGATAGAGCAGTGGCAATGGGCTTGTGCAAGCTAATGTGTCGCCAGATCACAAGCCAGGTTAACCGGTAATGATTAACCAGTGGAGGAGAGTTCGCATTGTACAGGTTGTAACTGAGAAAGGACAGTGGTATTAAAGGGACAGAGGAGATGCTTGAACTTCCCTTGGCACATGGTTTCTGGGGTGGTGGAGGGACTTAGGGTAGAGCCCATATGTGTGGTTCTTCAGTTAAAGCAAGCAGGGCTAGGGGGTGCCTTCTGACACCTCCTCATGTCTGTATGCCTTTCCCAGCTGCTTGGAGAGATTCCCTGTCTTCTCCATCTCTCCAGAATATGGGAGCTCTGGAGTGACTCTCCCAATTGTGCACAGTCATTGCTGTATATCTTCTGTCATCAACACTGCCAAAGACACCTTGCAAAGCAAGGATGTGAACATGACATCTCAAACTTCTCTGGCAGCTCCTGCGCAGCTCATGCTAAAGCCCAACACTTTCTACCCCAGTGGCATCTGGCCTTTTGCTGAGCTGTCGTCTCTAGTTCTGTTGTCCCTGTTCTTCCCTCCCATGCCCACACTTGTCTGTGCACGCAAAATGTAAAAAAGCAGTGCCAGGGGGCTCGATGAACTAGAAGTGAACATGGCCGTGCAGACAGCTTTGAGCTGAAGGTGTGTTGAGAGACCAGGATCAGAGTCTTGTAACATTAACTCACACTACCTAGATGGCCAAGGGGCAGAGAGGGTGATGTCTACTGCCTTCGTGGGCAGTAATAAATGATGCAGAAATAAACAATGCAGGAAAACAGAACTCTAGGGCCAGACCTCCAAGCATAATTACACACTTAATTTCCTTGTGGGAGGTTAAATGTCGAAGCACCTAAATGCCTTTGGAGATCTGGCCCATCACTTTCTCATTATAAAATGCAAGAGATAAGCTCGCCTGTGCTGTCCACATGCCAGATAAGGTGGGACTTATTTGCTCTCTCCTGTGTGTCTGTGCACTGGAATTCCTCTGGGGTCTAATATCAGCATATCCCCACAGAGTGCCGGTCTGGTCTGGGGATGTTTGAGATGGTTTGCGGTTTACTGCTCCTACCGAGAGCTGCTTCAGAAAGTATCCCAGGATTGCTGTGCCGCCCAGGCTGCTGTGCTGCAGGGTCAGGCTGAAAATCTCTGCTGAGTGTATGGCAAACTCCAAGTGGAAAAACGAGTCAGAGATCAACTGCTTGCAAAAAGGGTGAGGAGCAGGATTTAAATAAAATGCAGAAATGGTTACAGCAATGTGTCTGAAAAATTGTTCTGTGAGGATGAGGCAGGAAACTAAACATACAGGATCACGGGGGCTAAAACCCTTTCTTTGCCTGGCTCTCCTTCCAAATAAACACTCAGAGTTAATTAGCAGCTCCTATCTCCACAGATTTGCTAGGTATGCTCTGCCGTGCTCCTGCTGCCTCCTCTGTGGTCTTCAAGCCCAACTGGTCCAACAAATTAAGCATCACAACTCCTCCGTGCAGGCTCATCCAAAGCTTGTTACAGCTAATCGAGTGGTACGTGATGGACACTCCAGATAGTCTGCTGATCTGCACAGCTCCATTTATCTTAATCAGGAGAAGCGGCTGTTCCCAGCCCTTCCTTCCCAGGGCTGCAGGCAAACGCCCACCACCACCGCTTGCTGCTCAGTGGGAGGCCTGGCCAGGAGGCTGGGAGCAGCCCAGGCTGGTGAGGGGGAACACAGAGGGTCACCACCCAGGCCAAGGAGGTAATGAGTGCGCCAGACCTCAGACTGAACAGCAGAGATGCAGCACTTGTCAGTCCTGCTGTGTCCCTCTTGTTTGGTGCTGGGTTCGTTCAGGAACACTCATACCTGTGGTCGAGCTCTTTGAGGTGTGGCACATGAAGTTGTCAGAGGTTGTTCCTGGCGTTTTGGCTGGTTCCTGGCATTGCTGGCTGCCTCCTCCAGCCCGGAGGAGGTACACTGTCTCTGGGGATAAAGATGGTACCATGACTCTGCACATAGTGACAAGGGACATCTCAGCATGACAGAAAAAAACAAACTGGAAACATATAATTTGATTAACAACTCTTTCACAAGCAAGGAAGGTACTTGTTTTATGTAAACAAACAGTTCTTAGAGTTATGAAGTCAAACACTCAAAACACTTAAAAAGTGGCAAAACTCATTATTCCTGTTGCTTCTCCTTATTTGTTTTTGAGAAGGAAAACAAATGGTTACTGGAAAATTCAGGGAAAGAAACCTCTTGACCAACAATTATTCTTTCTTAACTGGCTCTGCTGACTGCCCTGGTTTTGTGTTGTCAAGGAGGCTCGTTATCTTACTCATAGAGTTGCAGGCCAAAGCAAATCTTAAACATGTTTTATCCTATTTTAGGAGGAGGTTTCCATTCACTCTCACCAAATATTGAAATCAGGGATGTCATGGTACTTTCTATCTCCCGTCCATTCTTACAAGCAGCATCGAATCACATCAATTATTTGCTGGATGACATTTATTTTTGGTAAGATTTTTTCCATGTGAAAATTTGTACTGGTAAATAATGCAGGGTAACAATTTTCAGCCACATTTCTTTTCCACTGGTGAACATGTATTTAGGATAAATACAAAATTGCTGTAAAAGGAAATGAATTGTTGTAGTTAAAATGAATCTGAAAATATTTTCACATTTAATGCTGACATTTTAAAGACAGCCTTTCAATAACATTATTCAATGCCAATGTTTGTTTCAGATTTACTTCAGTTTTATTGAAACTGCTTGAGAATGACATTAAAAGCTCATGAAGGAACTAAAATACATCCTTCAACTCTAATATTTTTCCTCCAAACTTTCAGTTTTGTGAAAAAAAGCCCAACCTCAAACCAACAGATATTTCAGGTTCACTTCAAGCAGCCCTTCCCCTTTGGGCTCCTCTCTTGTTTTTTGGTTTGTCAGTGAGCTAAAAGATCAGTTTTTGCTTCTCTCTCTGGACAAACAGGCCTTTCCGTTGTTCTCCAGCTACACTCATCAGCCACAAATATCTCAGCCTGACTAGTTTTTGTTTAGGCCTTCTTGGATGAAGGCAGAGGGAAGGTGACCCCTTTGTAGCTCAGCACCTGCACTGGGTCCCCTTTCTGCTCCCGATGCTTTGTCTGCTGCCCTTGCAGCTGCCCTGCCCTGGCGTGATGGGGAGACATGAGTGCTGCGGGTAACTCTTCACACCCTGCTAAGTTTTAGAGAGAGTGACTCTCTACTTTCTAAGAACAGCGTGGACATAATTTCATGGAAGGGTGAGTAAGTGTTTTTGCAACTTCCCTGCCTGCATTTAGCGTGCACAGCTGAGGGGAAGTGGCCAGTGGTGAGCTGTGTATAGGATCTTTAGAGAAGTAGGGAGATACCAGTGGTGTAACGCCACACATGTTAATCATGCAGAAGTGCTCTGTCCTAGTTAATGGAGCTAATCAAACCATAAATGAGAATCCTTACAGGACAAGATGTTAGCAAGGCAGCCTGATTACTCTGCTCCAGTGTTCTAATCCAGAGCCCCTGCTGAGGGCACAGTTGGTATTGCTTCAGAGGAATGCACCTGTTGGAGGGTAATTCAATGGAAAAGGTCCTTTTCCAGATCAACTCTACACCAGATGTGCCTTTTTTGCATGGCTGGACAGCTGTTTTCCTTGCTTGACATAAAGGGCCTGTTCTTCTCAACCCCATCTGGAAGTGGGGATCCTGGGAGTTGAGCAGTCTCCGAGGGCTTGGCAAGCTGCTGGAAGATGGTTGGAGAGGTCTTATGCCCATTAATGGATACGGGTGCTTTGGAGACTGTGTGTGGTGCTCACAGTAACCCTACAGAGATCCCTGCAGGTAAAACATGGGGATCAGCAGAGAAATCCTGCATATTTGGGCCCCTGACTGGGCCCACACCACCCCCAGGCATGGCCATGGTGCCTTAGTCTGGGGATGCAGTGTGAGTAACACACACAGACCATTGCTGCAACAGTGTGGTCCACCTGCAAGCAGGCCCTTGGTGTCAGCCTGACCACAGGGCTGTGCATTGGACTCGGTGCTCGGGGGTGGTGTGTGCTCCCTGGCATCGCCTGCTGCTGGAGGGCAACTCCCCACGGGCAGCCGTGCACACAGCAAAACCAGAGGTATGCACTGAATCACCCATGATGAGTGGTTTATAAACTGCACAGACCATGGTAGCCTGATTTCTCTTTATTGTGTGTGGCTCCTTGGGAACTGAATGTCCTGCTTTTTATACAGTTTACTTCAGACAAAAGTCCCTTGCCTTTTTCTAATCTTGCCTTACTTTTCCTTCCCAAGGCTGGCATATCAGTAATTCATCTCCCTTGTATCCAGGAGGTTTCTAAACAACAGGAAACTTCAGGGATGGAACAGAAACATAAAACATTCCTACAGTTGTTTGCCTTCTGCATGCTAAGAGAGACAGTGTTGCACTGACCAGCTTGGGGGTTTTGCTGAGCATCCTGGTTGAGCCTAGCTGTGTTAAAACCAAGCTGTGACAACACATATTTTTTGCTTATTGGGTAATAGGGCCGAGGCTGGGCTTCAAATGCTATGTCTCATATGGGAGATACATTCATGGGAGCTGGCAGCTGCTACTAATGCTGAATCGGGACAAAGTTAGCAAGAAATCTGCTGAGGATAGTTGCAGAGCCCAGGAGTCACAGGCATCCTAGCCTTTGCTCCAGGTCTGTCTTTAGGCAAGCAGAAAAAGTCCCTCTTCTGCCTTGTTCTTTGTTAGCGGCTTCTTATTTGCGAGTTGGTAGTACACAGTGTGTCCCTTCATACGAGTACTTTCTGTCCTCTGTGCATTTATGTTCTTTCTTTCTGCTTCAGGACAAAAAATTTCTGCCATTGCTATTGTCTCCACCTGCCCACAGGATGGATATGGCAGACCTTCAAAGTACAACCAGAAGCTAGGAGGGCAGCACAATGCTTCGGTCAGCAAGAACATGGGAGCTAAAATGTACCAGGAGAATTCAGAGTCACCATCTTGCCTGCCCTGGTGGACTGTGTGCTGAACAAGAGCCTGAGAGGGGGGCATAAGCCTGAGCTCTGCAGTTAACCAATTTTGCAGCGTTTCTTACATTTCTCTGCCTCTCCTACCCCTATTTCCCTGCTCTGTGTTTTCTCTGGATGTGGGGCAGTGGGCTGAATCCCTTGAGAGTTGCATGGGGCCCTACTGCGTTAGATGGTTTTTGACGATATGCTCTTAAGGAGTCCAATCTTTCCCAGCCTGGCTGCATCTCCTTGCTGACAGGTCTGTCACTATCTTACAAGAAATACAGCAATTTATTCATACTCAGACCTGACTTCACACCTCAGCAATTACAAATCCTCTTTTTATTTTAAAAAGATCAAAAAAATTCCATCTCTCATAACTTTGGTGGATACAGATTTTCGTGGCTGCATTTTTTCTCATTCTAAGAAATAGGATCATATTGCTCACATCCCCTGTCACCTTCTTATCTGTCGTTGAATTCAATTCCAAACCACTTTCCGGCCTTGTAAAACTCCTCAGAGTTCTGTTTCACCTTCCCTCATTTCCCACCAGTGGACTACTCTCCTCCTGGACCATATTTTGTGCCTTTGTAGGGACAGTCCATGGTGTTTCACTAGTGCCTGTTCCTTCTCTCTGCTTAGAGCCAAGCATCTTGCCCCTCTAAACCAAATCCTTCCCCGAAGCCTTCATTTTCTCCTTTGCTTACATTTGGTGGTATATTTTAAACCAGTGTATTTAAGATCTTTTATTCACCCTCCCTCCTCCCCCCAAAAAAAATTTATTATCTTTCTGCATTTGCACAATATCAGAAACACCAGCTTGTCTTGTTAGGGCACAGGCCAGTGATACCAGATAAAGCTCTGTGAAGCTATTGCCTTAGTAAATCAATGGGACAGAGATCTATCATGGAGAAAACGCACAGTTAGGTTAACAGTAGATATGTGTAACTTTAAACTGGATATACATAAATGATAGAAATAATCGACAGAGTTAGAGCACAGATAGAGTTAAGATGAGAGCTAATTCATCAAAATACAAAACCCCAGTTGTAAGTAGGGATGCACTTTGCAAAGATCTGCAAGGATAGGCTGAGTTCCCTGCAGCCCTGTCTGCACACACAGCATGCCCGAAGTGCAATACCAGAAAGATCGGTAAAAACAAGTTCTGATTATTTTTTCTTTTCATTGAAAAAGTGGTCATTTCAGCCAAACATTAAAAACTTTCTTGTCAAAAACATCAAATAATCTGCCACTTAAAGCAGAAGGATGTGGGGGATTCCTTTCTTTTCATTTTTAATGTTCTTTAGTGAACAGCTTACATATATCCTTGCACACCCACCTCCCCACCCACCCATATATAAATATAGATGTATGAAAATAATATGAAGCGTAGCTCAATCTCATAGCACATAATAATTAAGGGCCCAATTTAAATAAGCATTTCAGCATATGCTTACAATCTACCTGGCTTCAATGGGACTTGAGCACACACTTCATTTCCAGCACATGCTTTTATGCCCTTTTTGAACTGGGATTTTACCTGAATGAAATCTAAAACATCGAACTTTTTTCCCCCCCTTCCTGACAGAATGAATGTCCTTTTATAACTGAGATAGAAGACTTTCAAGCAGAATGGACCTGCACAAGATTCACAACCACATGGCAAAAGAAGTGATACTACACATTTTTCTGCTAGCAAGTTATTGTGGTGAACATTTTATTTGATTTTATTCCATTCATAGTGTGAAGCAGCAGTTACTCTGCCGCAGATAGAGTAAAAGTGATTTGGATCAGAGCCATGGTTTTGACTACAATAACTTTATTGGCTAGGGTCTAGTTTGTGTAATCACTAAAATTAACACAACAGTGTGAGTGCTGAGTTCAAAGCAGGAAACAATCTCAGATACAGCCACAAAAATCGCTCCAGTCCAATTACTGTAAAACAGATGAAGATAAAGCTAGTGTTCCAGTGAGTCATCCAGCCAAGATTCACATTTCAAAAAAAAGCCATTCCAGGGGTAGAGATGAGGACAGAACTGTTTCAGAATAGCCATGAAAAATATGTGCAGAACATGGTCCGATTATACAAATTTGCACACTGTTCCCAGAAAAATGAAGCAAAACAAAGATCCTTAGCAATAAAGAAGAATTTCTCTTTGGTGAAGAAAATAGAGAGAATTTGACTTAGTGTGTTTTTCATTAGCTCTTTCCATTAAAGGAACATATTGTGCAATGAAGTTTGGCATAATATTTAACTTTTGATTAAATTAAATAACCTTTTACAATATTTAAGACCAGTAGAAAACATTTTTATGATTTGTTACAAATCCCCAGGGAAATATTTGAAAACAAAAGCAACAAGCAAACATGTTATTACTGTACTTTCAACTTAGATTTTCTAGCATTCTATTGGGCATGAGAATCTGAAAGTAAAATTCAGCAGGAATTGACTGGAAACTGAACTGAAAGTAGGTAGCTACAGTTCAATCTTTATGCTGTCAGAACTGCATAAAGAGAAGGGAAAAGGGAGAAAAAGGGAGAAGAAGGGAAAAAGGGAATAAGAAAAAAACAGATACTGCAGGGAATGCAAGGAGTAAAAAATACAACCATTAATATTTTAGTAACCTCAACTGTTATCTGAAACACGATAATTTTCAGCTGGTTTCAGGCATCAAGTCACCATGACCAAACAGAACTCTTCCTGTTGTCTGATTTTCATTTATGCCAAGATCAATTGCTATTATTCCAGTCAAAGCCAGGCAAACTGGTCATACATATAATTCACCTTTATTTTCAGTTCCTTTTTGTTGCTAGAGAGATAGTCTGAGCATAGGTGAAAATGAATCTCCAGATGATTTCTATTCGTATCTTTAAACTGATGGGTGAAGAGAATAAAATCAGTGGAATAAAGAAATATTATTTGTCCACTGTAAATTTTTTCTGTCATTTACCTTGCTCATTACAAAATGATTCATAGCTGCTGATCTACCTTGCCAAGCTTACCTCCTCCTGAACATCCAGGCTGGGCTGGCAATGTATTTCTCTCACCCTTGTAGTAGCAAGAACATGACCCTCTCTAGTGAAAGCACTTAGGTGATGGGAGAGCACAGAGGAGAGCACATAGTTCCACACAACCGAGTTGCCTCCTGTGGTACTTTTGCAGTTCATGGGCTGCAGTGGCTTCCCAAATGAAATATTTACTTTGTATTAGATTCTAGTGTGCTGTATAGAGCTAAGGTCACTGGCTAACATCCTGATGAAGAACTGAGCTCTTATTTAGTCTTAATAAAAATTGGCTTGTTCTGATTTGGTCAAAAGAGTCCAGACGTGCAGCACTGCACAAACTTGTGTCCCTTGTGTATTTCAGTCCCTGTTTTACCTCTCCTTTTGCCCTAGACCCAGGGACACTGGATTTGGTAGTGCTTCATACAGATTGTTTTGCATAATAATAATATGAAATTAAATTGAGAGAAATCTGAAGCCCAGAAAAAAAAAATTCCTAGCCAACACGATATACGTTTTAACAAGCCAAACCAGGAACATGCAGAAAAAATGGATACTGTTGCATCCTGGAAGATAGATGGGAATGAGTGCTTTGTGCTGTGTTCCCAACTGGGGTTTCCTTGGATCTGTGCCTGTAGTGATATGCTGTCTATACCATGTGCATTTGTAACGTGCTTTGAGATCTCCCTAAGTGCAATCTTAGAGCCAAGTAACATGATTATTATTACAACCTCAGCTCCAGAGCGAAAACTGCAGACCACTTAATACTGTATTCCCTCAATCAAAGGAGATAAGGAGCTAAGCATTATGAAAGAGAACTCTCGTTTGCAATAGGTGAAACAAATTTTTTTGCGACTGTTCTATAGAAGAATTCAAGAGAGGGTAAGTAGCCATCCTGTGCCGTGGTATCAGTGCAGTTAGTGTTGCTTATTGTTGTCTGGGACAGCAGAGGTGGGGAAATTGCAGCTTGTTAGTCCCAAATACATTATGGCCTCCTAATGAACTCCATTTTATAGCCAAACTCCTTTAAATTGTCTCTTTCCGTGATTAATTCACCTCCTTCTCCCCTTTCGGCAGGCTGTTGTTGATAGGGAGTGTCCAGTGTTGAATGAGTAAAAAGTACTAATGCATGTTCTTTCCAGGGAGAGATAACCCTTCTCTAAACATGATGAATGCATCTTTTACCAAGGAAGATACCCTGTGTGGAAAGGGCTTATGTATAAGCACTGGAAAGCATGTATTGCGGGGGGGGGGGGTTGGTGGGATGACTTTGTGCAGCTCCTGGCTATTTCCAGGGGCTCTGGGGGCTTTGGGGACTGCTATTGGAGCCAAACCAGGCTTGCCATGGAGGTCAGCCAGGCAGGAGGGGAGGGTCCTACTCACCCCAGCTGGGTCTGGAGCTCCCTGCCACCGAGCTGGGGACACCCTGCCAGTGCTTTTCTGTTCAGGGACATTTTTTGGAGAAGAAATCTAGGGCCAGACTGGAGAAGTCATAGCTGGGACCTGAGCCCTGCTCAAAGGGGCTCCTGCTCAGCCCAGGCTGTGTTTCTGCACTGAGTCCTGCAGGCTGGACTCCCCATTTTTAAACAGTCTTTGCTGAGGCAAAGGTCCCCACAGTATTGGTAGGAGCTGGACTGGAGAAGGGACCGTGCAGGAGCAGGAGCGTAGCAAGAGAGCTGTCACCCCATGAGAAGCTCTGCTTTCTTACCCTCCTATTTACCAATATGCTTTCAGCTGAGGGTACATAAGAGTTAAGCAGACTCAGAATGAGAAGGTGATGGTATCTGCCATTCTGCAGCACGGAGTTAAATGGCCAAAATATGTGCAAATACAGCAGGTTGACTGAAATTATATACATATACTACCCATATGTATATTTTTTTTAATGTGCATACCCCCACAAACAAACAAATAGTATCACAGCACTCAAAATTATTCATAAGAGTCTTTTTTCCAGCTCATCTCTGGCAAGAGAAGACAGCAGTAAAAGAAGGGGGGGGGGAAGGGGGAAATCTTCCCCAAGCTGATTATCAAATAAAATACTGTTTTATTTTCTGTCTAATAAGTACAAGAAGTTCCATAACTCCCCTGATTAGGCATATTATCCTTCTTCAGAAAGTCAGCTTGATTTATGCATAAAGTGATTTGGACATACTTTCCTCTGGCTATAGAGATTTCATAATTCCTGGTGTATGTCTGGAAAATCTCCCCTCGTCCCGAGTCCAAACCAAATTAATGTCTTCCAGAATGACCTGAGGAATTAATGAGGTTTTCGCTGTCAGTTCTGCCCATGCAGGGTCAAGTAAATCATTTGCTGGCCCTTACTCCAGTGTTTTTCACTGTCTTTCTGACTCCATGTACAATGATAACAAAGTTGCAGATGCCTTTGAAATACGGCATCACTGACACTCTCCGTCCATCTGTTGGGACATATTTTAGGCTCTGTTTCTCTGTCTGCTGTAAACTCTGCCTTTAATGGAGTCAGTAATTGCTGATAAATGGGGTATCAATGAAGTCAGTGTACTGTAGGTTTTCCCATTCTTTTCTGCTGATGTGTGCTATTTAAATCTCTCTGCCATTACTTAAAGTTATTGTGTGTTCCCGTCTTTAATTCCAGCCCCGGCATTCTTGGCCCCAGCCACGATTTTTAATACATAGGAAAACTAGGTACTACGGAGAGCTGTTTGGCAGTAAACAAGTTATCCTCAATTCCCTACTCTGCTGTCCCCAAATAAAGAAAATGTGAAACACATTGAGAGTACGTACATTAAGTTCTGAGTAATTCACAGATTTTCTTTCTCTCATGTCATAAATATTTTAAACCAACCCAATTTTGACATTTCAGCCAAGCAATAAAAATCCATCCCCTCTCTCCCTCTCCTTTGGTCCCCATGTGATAGAATGCCTGAAGTAAAATGAGCCCACACTTGATCATACATTTTATGTTACCTTTCTTTATAATTTATCACAGCTTTTAAAGGTATTAAAATCTTACTTTAGATGAGTATTACTTGTGTCTATGACACAGTATAATCCGTAATCTATTACGGTCTCTGCCAGCTATCTCTGCAGTTATACCTCATTTTCTTTCATGGCATCTGAGCGTGGAATAATGACTCCAATTGCAAAAATAATGATGACCCAGTAGCATCTGCACCCAGCAGGCTCTTTCAAAACACCCAGGTGGACACAGTCTCTCTCCAAGCCTAAAGCTAAAGAAGAGGCAAAGAGCAGAAGAAATTAACGGGAAAATCAGATCATCTTGTTTTATGTGTCATATTAGTGGCTGCTGCCTACATCAGAGGATCTATGAAAAGGTGCAAAGAAATTCAAACCAGGTAATTATGGAAATTCCATTAAATAGAAGTATTGTTCCCAATGACTTTCAGTCAGTAAATAGTTTATGCCCAAAAACAGAGGAAGCTATTGGTAGTGCCTCCAAGGTTAGGACTGGGTTTGCATCGTGGCTCAGCAATATGTTCCTCAGTCTTCAAGGATTTTTGGCTATAGCTCGAAGACTTTTGGTTTGCTGTTTGAGGTCTCCTTGGTGGTTCCCACAGCCCTCTGGGAATGCTTAGATCAGCAATTCTTCTCTCTTAAGCTGATGGCATCTGACTTTGAAGGAGTAGTCCTCTGCAGCTGGCCCTTGACACAAGTAAGATGACTGAGGCAGTGATCAGTCTGAAGTCTGTGTTGCACTAAATAAATAGCATGACCTAAAGCACAGAAAATACATATTCTTTTGAGTCTGAAGCTTTGTGAGTGGATCACTGGAGCTGGTTTGCCCTGTAGAAGGGAGGCCAAGGCAAGGATGGCACAAACACGTGGAATGTGCACACGATGTTCCACCTTTGATTGACACCTGTAGGATTATAGACTTGCATGACCAGGAGACTTCACAAACGTAGGCCTTGGAGGAGAATTAGGGATTGACTGATTTTTCCACACAACTCTGAGAATCTGCCAGGCATGGACTGGCGATGGACTTTGCAGTGAAAGAACATTTTCCTTGATTGATTTTGAATTTTTTATGTCTTGTGTCCATTGCAAACCTTTGGATTCTTGGATTTCAAATGAGAACTCTACTGTTAGCCATGTTCTTTCTATCAAAAAAGACTGAATCTTTTAATTTCTTTTCCCTATTTCACAATTATTTCTGTTACATCTTTGAATCTCTTGGTCTCTTTTCTAGTTACTTCAGGAGGCTGTAATAAATTCTGGTGGTTATTCTTGGTTGATACATTAAAATGGATTTGTAGTCTTGCAGACCAAGTGCTCTTCAATTTCATCAAGGAAAAGACCTTGTTTTGAGACACTTGGGCTTTCTCCCAGATGCCAGATTTAATGACACTTATTTGGGATTATTGATGTTTCATAAAATGTTTCAAAATCTTCTTGTGAAAGAAGGATTGTTAAAATAACTTTTGCAAATAGACAATGACATAAGATTTGTTCCTCTGCAATCTTGTAGATCTTAAGACAGAAGAAATGGTTGTATTTTGGTTATCCAATTTAAATTCCTGTCAAACAAAGGCCATAAGTTTTAATTTAGTAAACCCTGCATAAAAATTTGTACCCTTAGATTAAATTAAAAGGTTTAAAACATACCTTTCAAAACTGCCTTGATTGAGGGACCTCACATCATAGGAGAATCTGCCACACATCCTGGGATGTTGCTGAAAGCAATCCCTGTTATAACTGGTGTGCCTAAATTCTACTGGTTTCATCTTGTAGTCCCTAGACCTTGTTATATTCTTGTCTGACAGAGGAAACCTTCCTCCTTGTGTAGATGGCCAAAGGGCAGTCAAGTCAACTCCTAGCGATCTCTTGGGGAACCCTAGCAGATGTAACCTCTTAAGTCTCTTCCTGTTAGACTCAGACAGCAACCCCATGAAAGAAATTCTCCCTCTTTGCTCAGAGGGAAGCCTGACCTCCCTTACGCTGTCCTTATTTTGCTGAAAACTTCCTTCCTGGTTCTTTTCCCTGAAAGAAAACAGCTTCTGGATTTTCATTCTATTGGGACAGATATGGTGTGATGATTCTCATTTCCTCCCTTCCCTTTTCAATTTCTTCTCCATATCTTCTTTTCTTTTCATTTTTTTTTAAACATAAATGATGATTTCAGTGTTTTTTGCTACCTCCAATCTAATGCAATCAAAGAAGTCACGTCCTGCCTCTTGAGATGATGTTACAAAATTTTCCAGAATATTACAGTATGTTATAAATCTTATATTATTAAAAATTATTTGTTGTGTATACAACACAGCAAATGAACACTCTCTGGTTTATTTTCAATGCTTGTCCAAATGGTTTCTACCTGCTCTTGTTCCTCTCACATTCACTCAGCTTGCGAGATCACTTAAATTCTAGTTACCTCCAACCTTGTATGACTGGGGAAGAAGTTGCATAACAAATTCAGTCACCTCTCATTTCTGCCAGGTATGTCCAGGAATTTTGGGGTGTGTTTTGTCCCCAGCACAGTCAGCCAGCACTACCTGCTGATAGCTGGCAGTGTGCCTAGTGATGGAACCATTCAGCCTTCAGTTGAGACTGTATAGATGTCCTCTTCCTCCTCTTTCCTTTTTTTCATGAACCATACTCTTAAAGCCCTGTATGGTTGATCCCTGTTCAGACTGGGCCCTCTGTTGTCCTTATGAAACTCTGCTTTCTTGTTTTATCATAATTAATTCTTTTGGTCTTTCTAGAGAAATGGTTCATGAACAAAAGAGTCACAGCTTCCTTGTCATATTTGGAAGAGCTGGTTTTGAAAACCACATTTCCAGGTCTCTGTTCAGGGCTTAATTCTTTATTTTCTGAATGCCACTCTTTTTTCTTCTGTATTATAAATCAATGGCATTAAAATTAGGCAAATGAAATTTCAGCATTTTCCTGTGCTGAATCACTGTTTAAAGGAAGGCATCTATTCAGTTTGTTTGTTGCTGTGGAAAATGAGAAGGAGGCCTAGCTTTAGCTACTGCTCTGTTTACTCTGTTCCAGAGCATCTCTCTTATGGTGCTTAAATATACACAGCAGCTAGATTAGGGTTTTCAAACTCTTCTGGACAAAGTGAACATTAAAGTCCTGGGAATTTCCATATCAGTCACATATTCAAACATTGAACTTTCATCTGGTGAATCCAGAATTTTACAATTGCATGTGTGGATGTGGTTTGTCTGTGGCTCAGTTGCCACAATGTCATTCGACAACAGGGTATGTGTCACAGCTTTGGAACCCATGGGATAGATGATCCTTGAGTACATCATGCTAGGGACATCAGTATCTTGAGGAGGCTAAAAATGTACAAAAATGGCGATTGCTTGGCATTCCTTTTTATTTTTATTCCATCAGCCTCCATTCTCCTTTAATTTCCTTCTTAGTTTTATGTGAGTTGTATAAAATCTAAATTCAGGGAAAGCCTTCCCATTGCCCTTCACTTACCCCTCCATGAAGTGTGGTAGCAGAAACATCTTAAACCTATAGATTAAACAACTCTTGCTCATCCCATTCATGTATGTTAACTTCCACAGTTAGTTTGTCTAGCTCAGTTGTGACAGTTTTTTGCTGGTTTTATGTTTATAGTTCTTTTAATCTTTCCATTAAAGTTCCTTAAAAAATCTGTTATGGGAAATTTTGAAAAGATAATTTACTTTTTTTAAGTATTTTAGACAAAAGACTTCAGTTTTTGGTAAAAAAAGGAAACCAAAAGCTTTAAAAATGCAATTAAAGTTTTTGTGAAAATATTTAGATTTCCATTTAAATGTTTGTGGGAGTTTTGAAAATCAAACTATTTTACAGGGGGAAAAAAAATCATTTCCAGTTTTTGTCCAGAAAATTTTAACCCTAATGAAAATTTCCATGCAAATGTTTGCATTGGTCTAAAAGCAGTTTTTTTGCCCCTCTTCTCCAAAAAATATTTCAAAAGAAAACATTTCTATATGCTTCTTGATTTCCCTCTCACACCTGTGTAAACCAAATGCAATTCCATTGAAGTGAATAAAGTTATGCTGTTAGAAGAAAGAAAAAGCTTAAGCTTGTTGCATTTGAATAGATGACTTTGTCTTTTAATAAGCCTAGTTTGTTCAAAAGAGAACACCCTAAATCCAGAGATTCAAACACCAGCAATGTCAGAGTCAGCCCTTCGTCTGTGCAAATGGATGATTCTCTGCAGTTGACTCCACAATGTCACTCTATTTAAGAGTAAAAAGAACTGAGGCATGGAAAGGGGAATGGACAGAGAGGATCCTGAGGCATAAAAAACTAACTCTTCCTGAGAGGTGGTCAGCGCTGAAGCACTTTGACATGACAATGTGGAAAGTCTCCACTGCTGTGGTTGGTGTTGAATAGAGATGCAGAGAACTGCAGTCCTTTTGTTCTACTCCTCTTGGAGTCCTGCGCTCACCTTTCTACAAATATGCAGACCCGAACATCCCACAATAGATAAATGAAAATGATGGATGCCACCATAGGCACTTTCACTGCACTTGGTCATAGGTAACCATGAGAAATGACTTCATAGAAATGAAGCTGAAAATGTTCTGAACTATGACAATAGATGCTAAAGAACACAGGCAATAGGATAATAATCTGGTTTTAACTGGCAACATCCAGCATGTGCCATAAATCATATGGAATACTACTTTTCTCGATGGAAAAAAAGTAGAAAAATAGATGAACTTTGTATTCCCAGAAAGGGAAAAGTATAGATGTTCTGTTTCCAACTGGTGCTTTTCATTTTGCCTCAGGAAGAAAGGCCTGGGAAAACCATCACAGCTTCCAAAATATGTACCCAACCATTCTGGATACAGACATTTCTGGAATAGCTGCCATGATTTTTGGTGGCACACATACCTGCACACAGTGTTGTAAGTGCAATATCTGGAAGCAGGGCAGCGGTTAGTGGGGAATCTGCCTTTTAAGTTCAGGGTCTGAAGACTTGAAAGTTGAGACTTACCCAAATTATACCCCTGAAGACAAGTTTAACGCCCACTGGTCTTCACCGCAACCATAAAACTACACAGAAACATCTTTGCAGCAGTCCTTTCTGCAGTGCAATTTGTACTGATTTTTTTCAGGAGTCCCGCCACCAGTATTACCAAGCGGCTGAGATGACAGACAAGACTTCCATCTTTAGAGCCTCTTTCAGAGAGCTCCTTCAGCTAAGTGCCCTGTGGGTTTTCCCTCCTGTTCAATGTCTCCTTTTTTTTTTTCCCTTCCCCCCCCCCCTTTTTATTTTCTTTTTCATTTCATGAGAATAAAATGATGAAGGAAAATTAATTTTCATTGCAATGCAATGAACTGTGAAAGACACTCTTAGTTGTGGTCTGGAATGCAGACACTGCTGGCTACCTTCTCAGCCCATGGCTGATCATGCCACTGACAGACTGGAGCTCACTGGCTGAACTGTTCGCCTCAGTGCAGCCTCTGCTGCTGTGAGCCCAGAACACACCACATTGCTGAACTCCTCGGGGTGCTGCATAAGAGATGATTGCTGACAGTAGATCAGGGAAAAATTACTTGAAGCTATTTCATCCTGCTAGCCACTGTGGTAGTGTTATTCTGCTATCTTTGAGATGCTTTGTTTAGTCCCTTCCTATTAATGTGTAGCTATAATTCTTTGCCTTACTATTGAAGGATGATCTCTAGTATTTCCACAGTAATAGACTGTGGAACATCATTAATATTAACCTGAGAAGCAACAGGAAAAGCATGTGCCTGTGTTGCCCATACTCCTGTGCATTTTTTTGGTGATTACAGCTGAGAGCAGAGCGAGGAAAGAAAATTGTGGAACATGTCCTTGGAACAATTCTATGAAGCGCTCTGGGCTCAGCATGTTTCTACCACTTTCCTCCTTTTTGACAGCCTCCTGCAAACACTCAAATGGGGGGCTGCTCAGCCTACTGCCAAGCTCTCATTGTTCTTCTTTCAAATGCCTATGCTTGCATGTGGGCAAGGTACTCGTGTGTGAATGTAAATGCTGGGGATTAACGATGGAAATACCCTCTCTC
Source organism: Neopelma chrysocephalum (assembly GCF_003984885.1). Lineage (NCBI taxonomy): Eukaryota > Metazoa > Chordata > Aves > Passeriformes > Pipridae > Neopelma > Neopelma chrysocephalum. Next base: position 13,108,503 of record NW_020897717.1, read on the forward strand.
ATCTATCCGGTTTTACTCTTTTCATCACAGATGAGGAACAGCCCGACCAGAAGTGGTGAACAGTCCCATGCAAAATAATGAGGGATTGGTTGGAAAAAAAACACTTTTAAAAAACAAAAAGCACACTAGAAAGCTGAGCTGTGTGAATATAGAGTGTTCTGTAAATAATTGAAAAGAGTGGAAAACTCTGAACTGAACTCAAACTCTGCGGCTCGATAATCTGTGAGTCTAAAGAATTGAATCTTATAACTCTCTTTATTAAGACAGCTGCTTGCTCCGCTCCAGGGATGTTGGCATTTTTTATTTAAAGTGGATGGGAAAGTGATGTGGAAAACCCAAGAAATGATATCATCAGCAACATAAGCAATTAAACTAGCCATGACTATATTGTAATCATTCTTGATTTCAGGTGTGAGGTACATCCTCCTCCCCACATCCATACTTAGGAGCAGGAGAGAGGTAAATCACACACTTAAAATTTGCTCACCCATGTGTGTGGATCTATGATAGAGCTCCATGAACTATCTGGTCATCAGCTGCTGGCTTATAACTTGCTTAAAGACCAGCAACAAAGACTACTAAAATTCACCAAGTGCTTCCCCCATGAGATCTCTCTGTGTGTCTGCACATTTTATGGTCACGGCTGGAAAGGTAGGTAGCTAACATCTGTCCCTTGTGCACAGGCAATACAGCCTCTTCCTTCCAGAAGGCTGCATTTGGGATATTCCATCACACAAGTACCTGGAATGGTTCCAGGGACAGGCTGTGAACCTGAGTTATTACCAAATCAGGATACCAACAACTCCAAGAGACATGGATAATGCAGACTGTCACCCTCTGCTTTTCCTATGAATCCCACTGACTCTCTTCAATCTTTTGAAGAAGACCTGGTGGACTGAGTAATACCTTTACACCAACTCTGGGGCACCCTAATATCTACTGTGGTAATATGCACCTTCTAGGACCAAACCCCCTCCTCAACAGGAGTCTTGGCCTTGCTACCAGATGAACTCAGGAGGCTGTGGCATTATTTATTCTTCCACCCCTTGCAATTCCTCCCTGAGAAAGCAAAATGAATCATGCCAGGTCTGAGATTCCCCAGAGAAATTGCTCTGTTTGGTACACATGACTTTAAACTCGTCCCTTCCACCCTTTTGTGATTAATGGCCTGTGATCCTCCATGATTCATGGCATCCAGGAGATGTAATTTTCTGGGATGTAAGAACTGGACAGCATGTTTTCCTCATCAGTTACCGACTGTGATTGTTAAGTGCCTCATCTTCCTTATCTGGGATGTTGGTAAAGGTTGTCAAGGAAGGAAACAGGGAGTTGAGTGAGAGGATGAAGGAGAAAGCCTGATCCATCACTGACTTGCTCTTCACTCAGGCCAGACAATTAGAGCTTCTCTCAGCCTCTGTAGGTGGAGTTTTTCCTCTTCTTGGTGTAGCCTGAGCCTTTCCTTGTCCTCAGGCTCTCTGAGACTCTTAGAGAGGATGGTGTGGAAAATGAAAATGGTTCAGTGACTGTTTTTAGCTTGACATTGATCCTACGCACACCTGTCCACAGAGCTGGCTGTGCCAGATAACTCCAACAGCCAGGTTCATGTCGTGCCATGCAGCACACATTTAGGTTGAATTACTGTACTTAAACAAATTTTCATTTCCATGCACTTGATATACACTTTTTTTCTTCCTTTCCTCTCTCCCCATTGGCAACTTAAGGAGTCATTTTTCTTCCTGACGCCACCTTGGCACTGTCTCTACCAGCATGTGAAAACAGCCGAAGTTGTACATATGGAGACCTCATCCTCAGTTGCCTAATGGATTCAGAAGACATCCTGAATATTCATCATTTCTCTTTTTATGAGCACCTTGGCAATTGCCTCCGAAGCTAAAGACTGTTGTAAATTAAGGAATGGCACTTGGTGAATACCAATTTATCCGCATTTCAAGACTTCCCTCACCCCCACCTCCCCTCCACACAATATTGAAGTTCCTGTAGTCTTTGTGAATACAGGGCATTGTTTCTGTGCTGCTGAGGCAGAATTGTTTGTGCATCCCTGAAGACTGTGAAATGTCTGCGCTGGGGCTGCTCATTTAAACTCTGTGCACTTACTGTACCCTCTCCGGAACTCCCTTCCTGGAGAAGCCAGCAGTGACCTTCTCAGAAGTAATGTTAAACACATGCTGAGGAAGCTTGGGTCCTAGACAGGCCCTTTTAATTATTAGTTGTAAATTAGCAAATCATGTTTCTTTCAGTTCCATATCACTGTCTGCTTTGCTGTGTGCAGGATCCTCCAGGTACAGAGTTTGCATGTTGTCCCTGAAATATATATTGGTAACAGACTCATCCAGTAATGTCAATATTTGGTGCTTTTTAAATGAATGTAATTTTCCCACACACAAAAACCTTACTCCTTCAGAGTAATGACAGTGCAGAAATTAATGCAGAGGGTTAATTATGGTTAATAGTTATTTGAGTGTTTTTTGAACATGCAACAAGTTCAGGGGTAAAATCCCTACTGCAGAGAGCACTCAGCTCACTGGAGAGCAGAAGGATAGAAGGAGTAACTTTGTCCAAGGTTTATATATAGGACACTAAAGTATTGAGGGCTCCATCCTACAAGATGCTGAGCACTCTCTTCCTGGCTTTCCCAAATTAAGCGGACTCAATGTCTTCAGTGAAACTAAGTGGGACACACTTCCCTGGAGTTATACAGAAATCCTGTGACAAATTAAAGGGTTAAGTCTCAATCTCTTAGGTCTCATTGTAGTCTTAGCTCCATCTTGTATATGGATATCAATGGATAACAATGAATAGGGCCCTGAGCAACCTAGTCTAGTGGAAGGTGTCCCTGCTCTAGTCCGGGAGTTTAGAACTAGACGATCTTTAAAGTCCCTTCCAACCAAAATCATGGTATGAATCTATTATATGTTTCTATGATCTTTATTCATTCCTGGGCCTTGCTAAGGTTTTCGTAAATGCAAAGAGTGTTGCTGACATTCGTAATTTTACTGGGGATACTTGCGATTTCTTTCCCAAGCCTCCAGCTCCTGGAACCACATTTATATGACAGCCTCAGCTGTACAGGAATATAAATGGTTTCTAATCCTTGTTCTTGAAACAGAAAGCTTGGAAAGACAACCAGGAATGCTGAAAACCCAGAGAGAAAATGAAAACACCTCTAATATATTTCCATTTATGACAATCTCACAGCCTCTAAGTCAAGATTATGTATTTTTTAATTCTGGTGTGGAAAAACTTGGTTCTTGCTTTTGCAATGCTCATGTCATAAGTGGTGTCTGGAGAGCGTGGAGGCTCAGGAGAAGGTGACTTGAGATGGGTAATGGGTATTGCAGCTGGGTCATGTGGGAGGGCAGCATGTTTTCTGACCTGCCATGGGGCTGCTGTGGGAATGCCAGGCCATGGTGGAGGCAGGCAGAGCCTCAGGCTCACCCCAGGAAGATGTGACATGGTAGGGGTGAAGGTGGGACCTGCCAGTGGACAGGGCAGTTTTCATGCCTTGAACCATGGTGATTCTTCCAAACCGTTCTCCAGGGCCCTGCAGCTGTGTGCAAAGGTGCCACACAGGGAATATTTCCATTTCTCCGTCTTTTGCTTCATTTGGAAGGAGCCTGGGTTTCAATGCAGAGGGGCTGACAGTGATAAGAGGGAGGTGCAGGGAGCTGGACAGGGGCTGTAGCATTAACACTAGTTGATTGTGATAGGAAGATGGTTCCACAACAATCACTTCAGGGAATCTTCACACTTGCCTAGAGAGAAGGGGAGAGGCAGAGCAAACGCAGAAAGTCAGGAAGTATTTCAGGGATGTCGGCATGGTTGCTGATGCCAAGAAGAGTGAGGAGAGTGGCATCTTGAAGGGCTAGAAAGGACTTTGTTTAATTCAGTCAGCACATCTGGAGATACATCCATGTCCGTGTTAAAAGAGCAGGTGTGAAATCATACCCCAACTCTCTCTACAAGCAGGGCAGGAAGGAGGCAAATCTGGATCCTTGCACCGTTGGTTTTTACTGCCTCCATGGGCAAGCACAGCCATGATGTACTCAGATACCTACTGAAAATCTGTGTTGGTCTGACCAGACTCTCAGGGTACATTGTGGAGATGGGAGACCACAAGCCAGCCACTCTGAGAAGGAGTGCACTTGATGCACAATACTGAAAGACTGTTATTTTCCATTTGCATTTACACATGAATAGAAAAAAATTTCACCAGCTGTAGTTCGTAATTTATTTCTGATCTGGATCACAACCCCAGTAATCAGATTTTTCTTCTATTTGGTTTGTTCTTTTGTTTTGATTTTGTTTTTTTAAAAAATGCATAAGGAAAGATGCACTGATAACAGGTGTCAGCTCTGAGGCTTTCAGGACTACAGTCAGCTAGGAAGAGCGCTTTTCCTCCAAGTTTAATACCTCTGCTTTTGTTGCAAAAGGGGCTCTGAAATGCCTCCTCAGACATAGAAGAAGTGCAATTATTGTGGTAGTATTGTGCTCACTTGTGCAGAATATTGCCTGTGAATCAAGCTGTAGGAGAGTAGGTGAAGTCAGGGGTGATGAAAAGCAGAATTAACTATGCATATGGCTAAAACTTTGTGTGAGTCTTTGTGATGCTTGCAGCCAATAATCCCCATGGTGATGAGAGACTACAAATATGATTCTTCAATGAGAGATGGGCTTTGATTGGATAAACCAGAGAAATACAGTGTTGCATCAACACTGCATCAACACATTAACTGCTGTCTTCCTGGGTGCTCCCAGAGGGAAGAAAGAAATATTTTTCACAAACAAGTAATGAATAAGAAAATTAATGAGATCAGTCTTAACTGGCAAGGCAGCATTAGAGAGGCCCTTTGCATGGGCACAAGTGAACAACAAATTTGGCTTGAGGTTGATGCATGATGATGACTCGGGAAAGGGAAAGCAGTTAATATAATCTGAACTGAAACAGTTGGATGAGTTCAGGTTTCATACAACTGTGTTTATTCTCACTCTCTCAACATGCTTCTTTATAGATGAGTTTCAAGTTGAATAATTATATTCCAATGCTGTAACCATCTGATAAGCCTTCTCACTGCTGTATGTTTTTCATCTCTGGAACACAAAGCTGTCCAAGCACTAACTGACCTTTGCATAGGATGTGAAGCTGGCCAGTTTTACAATCCTTTCTAGGGGAAATAAAGTGCAAAAATTCCAGAGCTAATGTTAAAGTGGCTAGCTAAAGATTGCAGGCAAGAAGTGGCCAACTCCCAAATGGCACCCCAAAATTTTCCAGTTGGGTGAAAGCTGCAAGACATTTTCTGACTGCTTAGGAGTGCTCAAGGTAGGAAGGGGGAGGTGAAAAGGAGGTGGAAAGCAACTTCCAAGGCAATCCATGGCTACCTTAGGCCTTTGGGAAGTACAGCTGTGGCTTGTGAAGTGTTGACCCCTTTGAGTCAGCCACTGGAAAAAAGTAGTGACATATTTACACATCAGCCAAAGTTGTTTGGATGATCAAGGTTTTAGGAAAAGCTTTGCAGATTTTCAGAGAATCTACAGCTTCAAGAGGGCTTTCTAGAAGTTGAATTTTTTAATGTCAAATCTTGAGCCTTTCTGATGGTGCACACAGATGAAAAAATGAGATCAGTAAAATCATCTGGTATTTTCTGAAATCCAGTCCACAGTGATAAACTCAATTTCTTAATGACTCCATGACAAACTCCAAGGTAAAAGTCAGAGCTGCTTCTTAATCTTCTCTGTGAATGGTTTACCAGATCATACCTTCTATTTTCGTTCATTAGTGCTTATTATGCAATATTGCAGCTGGAAACTGTTTTGTTTGTGGCTTACATTTTTGCCTTTGACAAAGTTTAGGGGAAAAGATTTCTTTCTTTCCCATTACAGAAATCTGTGTCCTTTCTATTGGGAAAATGTGTGACTGACTCTAAATCAACTTTGTCAATCTTTGAAGAAATATATGTGAACATATGTATGTGACTACTCCCAAAATAGGAATCACTATTGTCACCAAAAAAACTGTACAAAACTATTACTTTCTAATGAGAAATGTTCTCTTAAGTTTGTATTCATTATGTTAACTGGTCATTGCAAGATATATATTAAGTTGTTAATACTATGGAAGTTTAGGAGAATATCTACAATTGGAAATAATTGTTTAAAAGGTTATGACAGATGAATGCAGAGAAACGTAGCAGAGCTCTTAGAGGAACTTTAATTTGCTATCAAAAAACATCCACAATTTATTCAATGTCTCCTTCCAGAAAACTATATTGTTAGTTCAGCTGCAACTTCTTAACTTCATCGTATTTTATATACTTTGGCCATCACACATTGCCACAAAGTATAGTATACCGTGTGATTTACAATGTGTTCTGATTAAGTACACAGAAATGATCCTATTCACCATGCAAGGAATGAGGGGGGCATCATAAGTACCCATTGTTAAGGTATAGATATTTTTAATGATCACCTCTTAACTAAGCCTTTTAATCTTATGCTTTGATTATGTTATACCTTTATTTATATTCTAGGGTATTGTTTCAACTGCAGACATGAAGAGCAGACAAATGTCTTTCATCTCTCCCACTCCCATCACACAACAATTGGAAAAGCAAATAGAGGGAATGTGTCTTCATGGAAAATGAAAATAAGAAAAAAAAGAAAAAGGCCAAAACAGCATCAAGAGAGATCAATCAGCTGAGAGATGGAGTGAAAGATGTAGAGAGTACAATAAAGGGAGTATGCTGTTATTTTTATTATCCAGTAATGTAGTAAATGTAGAGAGAACGGCAGTATAGACATTTGGAAGCTTCTCTAGAGGGAGGGGTTATAAGGCCTTGCTCTCTTCATCTCAGAAAAGAAATGGCAGAGTTAGAATCTGACAGACCCCTGTGAAATGCTGAAGCTGGCAGAGAACATGAAGAAATGATTAGCTGCAATGTACTCACACAAGCACCAGCAACAGTGTGAGGCAGCAGTTGCAAAAGCAATGGAGGGATTCCTGGCTGCTGGACCTCATAGAGACTAAAAGTACTAATGAATTCTGCAAGGAATAACACAAATTCATTAAGGATAGGTCAACCAGTGACTCTTCAAAGTGATTGCCCGTGTGTAACCGCTACCTCAGGAAATCCAAAACTATTGCTTCTCGGAAACTGGCCGAGTGTAATGGGGATGAGTCACTCTGTGATATGTGCCCTAGTTCTGTGCTTTCCCTAAACATCTGTTCCTGGTCCCTGTAAGCTGTAGGACACTTCTTAGTCACATACACAGAAGATTGGACTCACCGTGATGAACTAAAAACTCTGCGCCCCATCTGCTATATTGACCAATTTCTATCGGTGATATTACCACAGAAAGTCCTTCCCCTTCACAAAGAGCCTGCACCACTGACAGACTTGTATGATGAACACCTCCTTCAGTGAAATCACAGATGGGGAAAAATATTAAGAAAAATCAGACAAGCAGGGATTTGGTCCTAGTGAGACAGGCAGAAGTATGCACACACTCAAAATGTAATTATTAATATTTTTGCAAATGTTCAAAAGGATATCTCATGCCCTTAACAACTTTTTAAAATACAGAGAAACTAACTCCTTCTTCCCTGGAAATCTCCAAGATCTAAACCAGCAATCAAGACTTTTACTTAGAAGGGAAGAAAAATGATTCTTTGGGAAAATCATCAAAATAATTTTTTTAAATGAACCCGAAACCTTATCTTACATGTCAACCGTGTTAACGCAGATGTTTTCAATTTGAAAATGAAAAGTGAGTTTTGTGTAAAGGCTACGCCTGTGAAGAGCCAGCTCTTCCCAAAGGAGTTGGCTTCCATTTTGCAGATAGAATCACAATCCAGGAGGGCTAAGAATAAGAAGAGATCAGTGCTAAGGTTCTGATAACGAGGAAGGAATTTGATGCAGCTGGGATACTTGGGAAAGACATTACAATGAGGACATAAGAAGAATGTAAAAATATGATACTAATTGTTAGAACCCTATTAGATATGAAGAGTAAGTTACATTGTAGTAGACATTGTGAGGTTGCAAAAATCCTGAAATCATGAACAAGGACTACAGTTAATTATCTCAGAATAAGGATCCTGGTCTTTGACACCTAGGAACAATATGGGTTCCCTCACAACTCAAGCTGACCACAGAGATCTCTCTATGGACTCCAGCAATCTTGGTCTCATGTAAGAACATGGGAAAGGGAAATACTCCTCAAGTTATTGTGTGTAAGCCACCACTAAAGCTCTCTGCTGTCAGTAGTATAGGGCATGGTTGAAGGGGAAAAACCAAGATCGCTGCATTTTAGCATTGGTCTCCAGAGATCCTGGGGATCCATACATGGTAGAGCTTCCTTTATGGACTTAAAACATAAACATAACAAGCCCAGGACAGGACAGTGCATCACTAAGCAGGAACTGCCCCTCCGCCTATCCAAAGTTTGTGCTGTGGTCCACATGGGAACATTGACACTGTCCTGTGTCTGCTATCATCAAGAATGAAGTTGCCTACTCAAAGAGAAGATAGTGAACTTTATCTTATGTGTAAAATAGGTATTCTAGGTAAGAAAACGAGTTTTTCCCCTTCAGCTGAATATTCCACTCATTTCTTTTCTACTCCAGGCCTTCCAGCTTTCTAACCTGATGAATTACGGACAGTCATTCTTTCCAGCATTAGCTGAATTCTTTTCTAATTATACATGTTCTGAATAGCACGAGGGGCAGACCTGCTGGTAGAACATTTGGTGCAGAGAGCATAATAAATTCCACAGAGAGCTTGACATGCCTCACCATAGATGCAATAATAATTTTCATCACCACAGAAGAGATGAGATGCTGAGCCAGAGTTTAAAAACCCGTTATACTCCTTTACTAGAATGTGTGAGTGAGATTAACATTGGCTGTTCTGTTAAAAGACTGTGCTGTAACACAACTTCAGTATCATTAATATCTGGACATTTGTAAGTCATATTTTACAAACACAAAAGTATGGAATATGGAAATAAAATCAGATCTATAAGATACAGAATTGTCACAATATTACCGCTCTTTATTTGAAGATAAAACTGAAAATAACACATAAAAGCATAAACTATGTTAAGAAATTTTATCACATGATCTTTTACTCAAACATCTCTCTGGAAATTAGGTTGTAAAATGCTTACAGCAAAAAGCAGCTCTGAAAAGAGCGTGGGTTTATTGTCAGGCAATGATTTACAGAACAAATATATTCTGATTTCAAGCAAAAACATCTCATTTTCTCAAACACCATGCCTGAAAATCCATCTTGGGACCTCCAAGCAGATTCTTTTCTTGCTTCTCATGGATAGTGATAAAGTTTCTAAAGACCATCTGTGGAAAAGGCCTCACAGTGTATATAGACTTCTCAAACTGACTATTTGGAAAAAGGTGGAGAAATATGAACAAACATGGAAATTTCCCTTCTTTTTATAGATTATCATATCACAACTAATAAGATACTAAGAGAATATTTAGAGAACAAATCACAGAACAACAGCAGTTCTGGTCTTGTGCTCAGTGCAATAGATATATTACCTAGCCAATGTACAGCTGGATGCCTGTTTTAAGGGAGACCTCCACCTCAAGGAGAGGAAAGACTTTCATCTCTTCCTTTCTGTTGATTGCTGTGGTTTCCATGTATCAAGGCATGCTGTTGGGGACTTGGAGACTAGAAGACGTATTCCCCGTGTCCAAATCCTACCTGCTGCAAATGGAGGGATGCTGTGAAGAGAAGCTGTTTGAAGACAGCCTTCCTTGTCCTCTCATGGAATGAGAAAAGTTTTCTGTAATGTGCTTGGACAGACGAATCCTTACATCTTTGGCACAGCTGGTAGGCATCATGCACTGCAAGTGCAGAATCAAGGCTGATCAGTGCTCAGCAGCCTGGCTCAGGCTCTGACACATCTTGGAAAAATGAGACTCCTGATACTTTAAGTGTGAATCAAGGTAACCACAAACTGCTGAACTTTAGCTGCAGGCTCTCCTAGAGAGCACATCTAACCTCTTGTACCACTGTGCCATTTATCCTTGTGGATATGGACACCTTCCTGGTCATCAAATTTTTCCAGATGCACCTGCTTCTCCTGCTCTGCAGTGTGGTGTTGCTTCCCTACTGCTTCTTCCCAGACAGCCAGCACAACACTCCTGGCCCACCTGGTCCCACCTCCCTTTTCAGGCAATGTGGGGCTGACAGAGCTGCAATCCTGAAGGAGAAATTAGGACCACATCCCTTGGATTGGCTGGATATTTTTATCTCTGCCCAAGTGGGCAGACATATATTAGTCATTAGTATCACATTGTAAAACTCACGTGTGAGACGGTGATTTACTCTTGTGAACCATGACCCTTTTGACTGTATGATTCAGATGACTCTGTTTTGCATTTCATGTATCTCTGCAATTTTGGCATGGTCCTGTGGTTAGGGATGCTGAGGCCTGGCAAATTGTTTCCTTCTAAGACTGCTATCATCAAGGGGGCAGCAGCCACATTTCATCCTCTCACAGAGATGTTGCTTTTGTTCCCTCTTGCTTTGTTGTTTCCCTTTTTATATAACACAAGTCATTCAGAGTCAGTGTAAATGTTTGTTCAGAATAGGGGATGGAAAAATGTAAGAATAATTCTGGTAATGGAAGTAGAATATAAACAAAGAGCTTAGAGAAAGTGGAGAAGCAGTGGAGAGGTTTCCTGTTTAAAAAAGGAAAATGGAAAAGTTAAAATGGCTACTTATGGAAACGTAGAATAAACCTTTCGTAGTTAAATGAAAAAGGAAGAATTTGGATCTGCTCAGAGGTCCACAAGGTATTTTAACACAGACAGTGGCAAAAAAGATAATCCTTCTTCTATTGGGAAAATTACTTTTGTAGTACTTTAAGACACATGATTTTCATACACATATGAGTAGAATGCAAGTACTTGACAGCACAGTTTAGACACGGAGGTGTGTGCAGATTGCACCATCTTGGCAGCACTGGAATGGGGAAGGAATATCAGCATATTTCTTTTAGTCCTTGCCATTACTGCTGGAAAGGAGCTTCTCAGATAGGGGCATGACGGATATCAGCGACAGAATTCCAACCATGGATCCTCCCTTCTTCCTTCCTGAGATCTTTAGATCATAAAATCGTTGAAAGGGTTGGGTTGGAAGGGACCTTAAGGATCATTTAGTTCCAACTCCCTGCCATGGGCAGGGGCATCTTCCACTAGACCAGTTTGCCCTATCCACCTTGGTCTTTAACACTTGTAGAGATGGGGTATCCAAGACCCTAAGATCCTCCTGAGACCCAAGTCTTGCATCTCAGCAGGCTCATGGGACCCTTGTTTTGGAGGATGGAATGTATTTTAGAGCTTCACAGTCACCCTGAAGTTGCTGTGTTGACTGTTTCTAATGTGCTAAAGGAAAGAACATTTCCTAGGATTATTTTTTTGCTTAAGTGCATGTGTTCCACTTGTTATTTCAGATTTATTGGTGTTTACTTATTGCTGAATAATGAGCCTGAGGGTAATGGAAATCTTAATAGGCTAAAAAATTGGAGCCAGTGTCATCAAAAGCTTCCTGCTCTCCACTGGTGCAGGGTTGCCACTTTATTTGCTTACTCTGCAGGACAAATGTGTTTGTTGCAACATTTTGGCTGAAATCCTGATTCACACTTTGAACAGGGCTGGGATTTCATCCTGTGAGCTCTGCCTGTGGGAAAATGTGAGGGAGGAGGCTGTCTCTCAGCCCTGCAGCATGGCAGGGCTGTGTGTATGTGTCACCACAAAGCTCTGAGGATGTGCTAAGTGATCAGTGACGTGCAGCAACACTGACTTCATGTTATCCTGACCAAAGCTGGCCATGTCAGTGGTGCCAGCCAGGCCCAGGGAAACACGGTGTGAGCTGTGGGGAACCCCTGTGATGCAGAGGGTCAGATCATGGCTGAGATGCTCTTCTGGATGATGCCACCACAACCAAAATGCCACACATAGCCTTCAGGTGCTCATGCAGCCCAGTCAAGGTAAAACTCAACAATTTTGAGGGCTGGATGGTAATTTTACCACCTGCTGCAGGCAGTTTCTAAAATCCCATGGGGTATTTCAGTTCCAATTTCAGTGCTGCCACAGGTGGCTGAAGGTCCTTGGTTATTTTACCTGTGGGTGTTTTGCGGAGGTCCAACACAGCCTGTAGAGCTACAGAGATCACCAGATCCCCATGAAATGGCAATGACTTCTTGCAGCCAGCTGTGGCAGAAAGGGAATGTGGCCTGCACACTGTTCTCTGTTTCTCTGGGCTGGCTGAGGTGTGGGTCTCTCTAACGACGTTTCACTGCAAACCTGCACATGTGGGTACTTCACCGGGGAGCCAGAGCCAAGCAGTGCTCCCACCTGGCCCCATGCACTGCAGTAGCAGATCAACCTCCCAGAGGGAACACCACAAACCCTTCTACCCATTCCTCTGACTGATCCAGTCATTTCCCTTTAGTGGAAGAGATAGAGAGAAGAAAGAGTGTATGTGCAGTCCTAAGATGAAAATTACTTTAGCCCAACAATCTTTTAATGCATCACCCAAACTGTATTTTCCAGCCTCTGCACATTCTCTGCTAACAAGAAGGTCTTCTGACGAGCGGCGGGAGTGCTCTGTAAAGGAATTTGCAGACCAGAGGTGCTCACCATAAATTTACTTCTGTCTACGATTACTATCATTGCATATTTGAGGCACTTTTAAAATAAACTATGCGGTGATGTAATGCACACAAAAGGGCTGGGGTGGGAGTGCAGAGAAAGGAAAAGAAGCAGCATCTGGATTTTGCCTGGTATCTCCTATAGAGCATCTTGATGTCTGTAATTAGTGTCATGTTATGAGAGCTTAAAAAAATAAAGGCGCCAGAGTTCCAAATAAAACATAAAATGGCTTTGATAGAATAAATGTTACTATCATTGTTTAAAAATGTTGTGACCTGTCTGCTATAGTTTCTGAGAAAGATATTTTCCAGTGCTGCTGCTCTTGCTCTGACTCTTTTTTAAATTCTATTATTACAGATAAGGACAGAGGAAAATCCTCAAGACAGACTTGTTTTAAATCTCTGTAACACAATGCCAGCATTGTCTCCCTTCAAGCTGAACTTCTAAATTAAAATAGGCATGATCTTTAACAGAGCTCTGAAACACTCTGTTCTACAAACACTTTATCCCCTTTATTAGAGAACATTAATAATTCAAATGTTATGGCTTAGGTTAGGCAGCCCCATTTGTCTGGTGTTGGAATAATTTAGCTGGACTCCACTGTTCAGAGCTGTTTTGATAGCCAGTGGGCCAAATTCTGCAGCCTCTTTGAATGTTGTGGGAATTTTACCTGCATCTTGGCAATGTATTGGGGAGGGAGACACAAATAAGAAGTTGGCAACTTTTTCCTTGACTTTTAGCATGCACAGAGAATGTACAAACATGGACTCCCAGTCCAACTTTGCAGACTGCATCAGGCAACATTTTCAGTTCAGCCACTTGGATTTTTGCCTGAGCAAGGCCTCTAGTTTTGGGATCTAAAAACTCTACATAAACACACTTGCAAAAACACATGCAATTCACCTTAGCAGTAAGATTCCCCTCCAGCTTTTATTTTACCATGTGTGAAGTAGGATTTCTTCACTGCAGTGTGTATGTGTGCCTCTAAATGCATCACATTTTCAAATCACAGGGATTTACTGTGACTTTTTTCTGGGCTTTAGGAGCTGAGCCACTTTCTACCTACAGGTTAAATGCAGAACTCATTAGCAACAGTGATTTCCAGGCCTACAAATCTATGAAGTCTTGAGTTTTACCTCAAATGTATTTGTATGTACTGGCAAAGAGATTAGTATATAAACATAGCTTTTCAAGGTGGTATATGTCTTTGACATGAGACCAGCTCTACATCCAAATGCTGCTGGACTTGAAATACTTAGGATATACAGCTGACCTCTGTGGTCTGACTCTAATGCTAATAAAACAAAAGCAGTGCCCGGAAGAGATCTAGATTTATCTCTTTCAGAAGAAGAAACATGGACAGTGGAGTGGGAAGAAATGGGTTCTGATCCTATTCCTGTGAAAGGGCTCATTAAAGCTCTACAGTCTTAGCTGGCCACTACATGACATGGTGCAAACACCACTTCCATATAACCTTGAACCCTACTTTCTATTGATAATATATTTATAATGCACACAGGTGGCACTGAGACATTAACCTTGCTTTATGTTGCCATTCCAAGAGGAGTAGAATCATTATCAATAAGGAATATTAGCCATTAGCTATCTGGATATAGAAAGATTAGAAACATACTATATATTATATAATTTTATGTCATAATTAATAGTTATGTAGTACATGGATTTATTTAAAAAAATTGGATGTTTGTCTTCACCAATGTTCCAGCAGAGCAGATAATTTATCTATTAAGTGCAAGAAAAAAGACTTTCTCATATCTGTTGGATTTCTGCATTATGAAACACTATAAACAACATACAATTAAATTTGAAAATGAGGAGGATGGCAAAAGTAGCCACATGTTTTTTCCTACACTCACTGAAGCCAGTCTGCCAAATGCAACTTACAGAGAAATTTTCTCTATAATTATATTGTAGAAAACCCATCTGGTTTTTAGTCCCTTCTGTTGAGAAAAAAGAAAAGAGTATTCAGCTCCTTGCTCATTCACACTTGTTGAAGTGGCACATAGGATGCTTAAGCATGCTTTAAGCTAGATTTCAAAGGAGATTTGGGAACTTCAAGTTATAGTTGATTTCTAATAGCCCAGTTCAACACCTACTAAAGTTCTTGAAAATCCCACCTGATAGCTTTAGGTAGTCAAACACATTCATAAACTGACCTCCATTTCCCTGACCTTTAAAACTGAAGACGGGACTCTTACCTATTTTAAAAGGTATTTTGCCAAGGAAAATATGTCAAAGTTGACTAACTGTTTCAACCATGGTAATGGGAGACCTAGACAGAGAAAATATCCTTAAAACCCTCAGAACTAGTGCACCAGCCCAAATAAAAACCTCGCAGTAATGGAAATGGTTCCAAGTTACCCCCTTTCTGCACAGTTTAGCCGGAGATAGGGACTAAACTCATTATTAAGATTTTAAATAGTTGTCCCTGGCAGACCTAGCATGGGAGGGAAGGCCCATGTGGAATTAATGAAACAGGGGCAGGTCCAAGTGTGTACACCTGCCTTTTGGGGAGAATTATGTTTGACTGGGTGAAGTTGTCCAGGGCAGAACAGTAGTTTAAGTGGACAGAGACTTACAGTTATGCTTGACTGGACTTATTGTTTCTTTTGTGACATTTTAAGTTAGTATTTCCATCAGTTTCTCTGAAGAACATCAGTTCCTCTGAAGAACATCAGTTCTTCTCAGTGTATTAATACTCACTTCTGTGTCAGGAGTTCAGCTGGTTTCTTTGTCTAAGTTGCAACGAAGGCAGTAATGTCAAAGCACTCTTGGTGGCAGGGGTCACCAGCCCCAGGGCCAACTGCTGAGCTTTCCAGTGGCCCAGGTAAGACCCCAACCTTCTCCTCACCATCCTGTGGTGCAGCCGAGGGACTCCTGAAGATAAGCTGACACTTGTGGCTATAACATAGAAATGTATAATGAGCCTCTGGCTGAGGAAGACCAGCTACTGCAGTAGAGAATGAGGGGGAAAGGGAGTAACTGAGGCACTGACATTGAGATGTGGTAACCCTGAGGCCTGATCTCAGCTTGCCTGGTCCCAAGCTTTCCTGGCATGCTTAGTATGTTCACTAAACTTCTGCATCCCTCAGTTCTTGAGGGGTTTTTCATGCAAAAAAACCCATTAGTGTATGTAAAGTATTGAAAGCACATGGTTATCACATGTAAGCCTAAACACAGAGACAGTAGGAAAAGGAGCCTGATAGTTACATATGTAATATATAAGTCTCACAAAAGAGTAGGTATATACAGTTTTACTAAATCATTGTGGCCTTCAAATCTATTTAAATGAAGCCTCTCATAGTCTGTTCAGCTGTTCCTCATAAATCATAATTTTAGTTAAAAAATGAACTTCATATTTCTTCTGGGGCTTTGCTCTCCCATAGCTATATTCCTGGAACTAGAGGTCTAGAGGAGTCTTCCCTGAGAAAAAAAATACTATCCTTGGATCTAGGGACGGGAGTCAGACTCTGGAAAGCACTCATAATTGGGGGAGGAGAGTGCTGGGTAGAGGGAGAGAAATGTGAAGCACATAGTGTTACAGCTCTTACACAAACAAATGTGTGTAATCTGCAGTGCTGTCTCACAAGATGCTTGTAAGTATTTGGTTAAATGGGAAGCAAAATACTTAAAAAAAACCCCAGCAAACCTTTCTCCCATTTGGAATTACTAGGTACATTTGCCAACTTCCCCCTCCCCAATTTAATGTTTGTTTTACCTGAAATGTTGTGGTTGTTTTGTGACAGCTGTGTTTGCACTTGTTTTTCTCTTTCAATACTTTATCCGCAGACTATTCTCTGACCTGGTAGAGACAAACAAAGTCCTTCCTGAATGCCATCTTTCTGCTCAGAGACCCACTAAACTGCCTAAACACCCTCTAGAAGACTTATTCCTCAGGCAAGGAGAACTATTTCATTTCCAGAGTCTTCAGATTTCTTTGTGCACACTTACCAGGTTGTCAACACCACTGCATCACTCCTTCTGCTGTGTTGACTGTGACCTTTTGAAGGATGAGATGAGATCAAGTCCACAAATCACTTTTTCTTTGGTTAACCTGAGGTCTTCAGTTTTTGTCTCTTAACCCAGGCTGGATGTAAAGAGATGTATTGGTCATTGTCTCTTGGACACTCAGTGCATCCTGCTATGGCAGATCACAGGACTTCTAACAAAAATTTTCCAATGAAGTGGCAATGGCTATGAAACAGTATGGGTAACATACAACTCCTGTGCTTTTTCAGAACAACAAAAAAATCCTGTGCAACACTGTCTTCGTACGAAACCCAGTCCTAGCTTCACAGCCATGATGTCACTTTTCCCACTGGATTCAGCAGGTCTGTAAGTCAGAATTAAATGTGTGTGCAGGAGCTGAGTTGCAGGCCTCTTTTGGGAGATGATGGTCAACAGTTGTCTGGAGAAGTCCACACTTGTTCATTAGGGGCATGACAGGAGTTCCAAGAACCCTAATGCAGTCCCACTTTTCCAGGTGCCGTATCCATGGCCAAAAGCAATCACTGGTCCAAAGAATTTACAACTATGATGCTGCAGCTGTTCATGTCCTTCATGTTCACATTGCTAATTTCAAATGATGTTCTGTTCATTGTCAGTCTAACTCTCCTTCACACTTACCAATGCTTTCCAACACTGGTTTCCAAAATTATAGATCCTCAACTCCTGCTTGACAAAAAGTGGGTCCTGGTGTGAGGAATGAAAGCTTTTCAGGTACCCTATCTGGGGAAAAAGATGGAGCAACTGTTTTGCAGCAGGAAAGAAAAAATCTAGTTACTTAGTCCTTCAAGAATTTTACAATATTACCCTTTAGGAAGACATGACTTTCTGAGGAGATAAAACAGAAGTAGCATTAATCAGCCATAAAAATGATTGAAAAGTAATCAGCTCCATTACATACAGGGGTATTACAAGCACGGCAAATATTGCAATAATGTATTCGTCTGTAATTTCTATAGCTCATAATCTGCCCTCATGAATAATGTAGAAATGTTATGCCCCTTTACCTGTTCCCTTGTCCTTCCTTGCAGGAATGTCTCAGTTGCCATATCTCAGAGTTGTTTCTTTCCAGACACACCATGAGATTTATTTTTTGCTCTGCTTCTGTTGCTCCGCATGTCCTCTGGCCACCAAGCTTAACTCCATAATGTGAAGGACTCAGTCCACAAGCCCTCCACTCTTCATGGCTCTCAGTGAGAAGACACCAGCTGATCACTCTAGTGGTCTCCCAACTCTCAGCCCTCTGCAGCTCTTTCCATAGACCTCCCACTAAGCAAGTTTCCTCTTTCTCTATTTATTCACCCCCAAAAGCCACCACACAGCCTTAATTAGGTCCATCTGGGAAGCATATGTTCAATTGCAGTGACTTTGGACCCACATTAAAGGGGCAAGTTCTTCATGACAGAAAGAGTTAGAGACCAGGTCCTTAATCTTTGCAGGAAGACATGCTGGAAAGAAGAGTTGCCCTTTTTGCTGACAGTCAGACATTCTCTGGATGAATATATCCCACTGATACAAAATAGGATCGATATAGATGAGTTAGAGGAGTTGGCAGCACTGTCTCTCTGATGTGCACAGTACCTTCAAGATCATTCAATAACAACTCTCCTCTCTGGTGAACAAACAATGGCAAAACAAGGTCAATCACACAGGGGTGTTCACCAGCCTTGGAGGTTTTCTGTAAAGGCCCACCAGACTCTTCCAGTCTGGCTCAAATAATAGCAATTACTAAGGAGAAATCTACCCATGAGTCCTGAGATGAAAGGCTCTTCAGGCTTGTTATGTTGCTGGAAGGGATTCAACGGGAGTGAACAAGGATGACGACTCTGTATTGGCCAGCACAGGTCATAATGGGAGATTGACCAGCAATGTAAGGCCGTGCAGCAGCATCACTGGTATTTCTTTAACTACCAACCTAAAGCACTGAACTGTGCATTTTTCTTCTTCTGAGATACTCAGACTCATAATACAAACTGCTGTAGGGTTCAGAACTTGGTGCACACGGATATAAAGCAGTAGCAGGACATACCAAGCCACACGTCTCTACCACTCTCACTCCTGTACTTTGTTTCTGCTGGAAGGTAACAGTGTGGAATAGCTAGAAGAGAAGCCACCATGGTCTAGACTATTAAGCCTCCTAGACAGATGGATGGGAACCAAGACTGACAGATTGGATATGGATAGTTGAAGTATTGCCTCTGTCCTTCAAACATGCTGACTAGCGGAACCAAGCAGGAACAGAAGATTAAGGTAGTATATAAAGAAACTCAGACAGCTTCCTGAAAAGCAAACAGCTGTAGAAACAAAGATGGGACTCCATCAACCATTCCGTACTTGCAGGGATTCAACAGTCATCAGTCCTCAGACTCACTTTGCTTCATCAGCAGTTGACTACAGAAAAGCAGAACTGTGTGGGTTAAAGACACTAGGCCAGAAACATCATTTAGGAAAGTTCTAGGATTTATCATGTCTTGGTAACTTAGAAAATAAATATTTTTTAAACTTTTCACAGAATCACAGCATGGATCAATTTGGAAGGGACCACAGGGGGTTATCCGGTCCAACCTCCCTGCTCAAGTAGGATCATCTTAAAGCACATGGCACAGGATTGCATCCAGATGGTTCTTGAATCTCTCCAGTGAGGGAGACTCCACAACTTCTCGGCTCAATCTGTTCCAGTGCTCAATCACCTTCACAGTAAAGATCTTCCTCATATTCAGGTGGAACTTCCTGTGCATCAGTTTCTGCCCATTGTCTCTTGTCCTATGGGTTGACACCATTGAGGAGAGCCTGGATCCATCCTCAGTAGTCTCCCTTCAGATACTTAGAGATATTGACAAGGTCCCCTCTCAGTTGTTTCTTCCAGAGGCTGAACAGGCCCAGCTCCCTCAGCCTTTCCTCATAAAAGAGATGCTCCAGCCCCATACTCATCTTTGTCACCCTGTGCTTAACCCACCCCAGGAGCTTCATGTCTCTCTTGAACTGAACCTTTGCAATATTATAATTACTTTAAAGCAGAGGCCATGGGTATTTTTAGGAAAGTCTCTTCCAGTGAAATTCACTTACCTTAACACATCCAGTGTTGCTTTAACATGTCTTACAGAGTAGTTTCCTGCATATATCTTACAACTTCATAGAGATACAGGCTGTATGAGGGCATGTTTCATTTGGCCAACTTCATAATCTGTCTCAGAATGATTTAAGTCATGTTCTGGAAGTGCCTTTTTCCTATTAGGTTAATATTACTGGGTCAAGAAGACTGGTTCAGAGCAAATGTACCTTTCTCTGACTTTCTAAGCCAGCCTTCAAGACTAGCAGGGCTGTGCGGATTTTCTACACATTTGCTCAGCCAAGGCATTACCAGGAATGGGCTTTTCTAACCTTCAACACATCACAAAGCCTCTCTCCTTGTTTTGGCTTCGCTTGAAAATAAGGTGGAGTGAAAAAGGTGTGAGTTTTTGTGGGACAGAGGGAATTCTTTATTTCAAAGTTAGCATTAGATCCATGTAGGTGTTTTCAATACAAAGTGTGCTTTTAAAGATCTACAGGTCTCACTTGGATATTTTAGTGAATGATCTATATACTACAGCTCTAAAATGTATAACTTGATTTTGCAGCCCTTGATGACATGAGTTGTCCTACACAGCAGGAAGAGGTAAAACCCTGGCACTCTACCCATTTTTATCAGGACTGGCCATATGTATGGTTAAGAGCCAATCAGTGTGAGTTAGGGCTGTGAAATCACCTCCCAGAGAAGTCTGGGAGAAACCTCCTTCCAATCTAAAGAACTTTCCTCAGACCAGGTAGGAAAGCAGACAGGATAGAAACTTCTGGGCCCACCCGCAATCACATTTCCTTGTCCAAGAACATCAGATTTTTGGGATATAGGCTGAAAAATAAAAACATCCTATAGGGAGACTGCTTAATAAGTTGGGGCAGCCAAGTATGTGAAAACTCCTGTGATCTTCTCAAGCCTTGTTGGGATTGGCAGAGAGGTTTCCGAAGCACATGGAGGTGGTCAGACACTTGAAAAGGACTAAAGTGTCAAGTGCCAGGTGGAAAAAAAATAATCTGTTAAATGTTATCACAGTATCTCTTCTTAGTGAGGTAAATTTCCAGGCACTTGTGACTTACTGTATCGTAGCTTCATGAGCTGATTCAGGCTGTAAACAGCCTGTCTTTATTCAGTGTATGTCTGCTTCAGGATTTTATGCAATTCTATGTGAACTCATTCCACGCACCACACTCCATCAATATATGTGTTCTGCATTATTTAGATAAGTGCATTGTGGCAGCTTATTCCCAAAAATAATTGGGCAGCAGATAAGATCTTTCCTATGCCTGCATTGCCATGATTTCTCTACCTGTTTAGAGGTTTGAAGAAACAAATGTGTAGAAGGAAGCTTCTTTGCAGCTTTTGTGGCTTTTTAAAAACAATCATAGGCTCCCTGAAGCTGATGTTGCCTTAGATGAGCTGAGCTAAGCAGTGCAGTGCTCAGTACAGATGTGGTAGTACAAGATTAACTTCATCAATGAGGTAACAGATCCCTCTTCACCTAAAAATCTCCATGTCCTGCACATAAAAGGCTCCTGTAACCCTGGGTCAATACGGGCTCCACCAGATAGTTGTTTTCTAAAGGCCCAAATCCCAGTGTAGGTACTACAAAAAAATCTTTGTATCTTGGTCTTACAGTGCTTTTTTTTCTGAATGATCTACCTAAACCTGCAAGGTTTCACTCAGGGAAGTCCTGTGGTTAGCGTACACAAGAAAAATAGCCTCCAATAACTGCAGTTTGTAATTAATGGATCTATGAATGTTTGCAAGGTTGTCTAGTAAGTTGGAGTGGTTTTGGTACTGGTGTTGGTATAGACACACAAGCTGTTCCTTGTTTCACTGCAGTCTATATTGGTATGCAGTTCTACTGGCAAGAAAGTTGTTCAGAATGCAATTTTAAAATTATAATTAAAGTGCTGAGAATCAGCAACGGTGTTTACAAAGACAATGAATCAAGGAATTCAAGAAGCTGTGAAAGTTACTGGCCTTAATATAGTTGTTAACTATATATGGTGTTCTCTAATTTCATAATCTTGATATTAGCCCTAACATTTCTCATGCCATCCTTTTGCAAAGATGAGGCCATCTTGCTGAAAAGAACTGTAAGCAATATAGTCCATCAGGTTTTGAACATATACAGAAATTGTACAAATTCAGCATTAACTTAATAGCATTCAAATTACTTCATGCGCCATATAGCATTATGTTTTAAAGTCTAGTTTCTCTGTTTCAGAGAAGAGTTTAAGAGCACAACATACCTCTCTCAAGACACTTGCACTGTCAGGATGATGCATAAACTGATCCTTCTCATAGAAGATAAAACTAGCTCTGTGGATCACAGTGAAATTCACAGGCTCAAATGCCATTCTGGTATTCAGAGGCACCGCTGCTGGAAATTCGACCTTACTGTGGAAGCTGGTGCTTGCTATTTTCAAAGGAGAAAGCTCCTGCTGTCTAAGACATCTGGCTTGTTGTTGTAAACCTTAAAATTCCAGAGAGTAAAAGCCATTTTCAGGTACTCAATCACAAATCAGATTTGGGGTTATCAGTGTGTACATGTAAGGTTTAGGATACCTTTTAATCTATGTAAACAGTGCGCTCAAGAGCTGCATGTATTTATGTAGAGATCAAAGAGGTGGCAATGTCTATGGAGAATAAGCAGCAAGAAAAATCATAGGAATGGTAAATGATCAGTTGTGAGAAGGAAAACTTGAAAAACTTGATTCTAGATATGGCAAATAGGTTGCACTCAGATGTGGTTCTGACATGTGCACATGGGGCTGGCATGTCACCCACTGTTTGTTGCCTCTCATTATCGAGGCACGCTGCACTAGGTCCTGGGAACACAGCTCGGCCTCCAGCTTTCTTCTACCAGCAGCTTCCTGCATTTTCACCAGCTGCTGCCTACAGCTGGATCGGCACCATGCAGAGACATGACGCACTCTACCACGTCAGTGCTGGGCTTCTTTTCACCATTAGCTTTAGCCTTCTGTCCTGGGAGCATGACCAGCTGCATGGTCTCTTCCCAGAGCTCCCACTTTTTCTGCTGTCCTGTCTTGCTGCCTCACACTTCAAACCTGACCAAATGTACGCTGAAGTCAGTGAGGAATTTCCTCTGGCCTTTCATTCCTTTCTCTGATGGCTTTGGGCTAGTTCTACTGTGGCCTGACCATGTCCAGCAAAGCATCCAGCAGCCTTCAAATCCACAGAGATCCACAAGCTCACCAGTTGCCTGGCTGCTGGCACAATACTGGGAATCAAGGCAGCAGTGGCTGGCTCAGCCCTACATAGTGTACAGGGCAAGGACCAAGTCCAGGGACACCAACTCTGTCCACCTCTACTCAGACTGTCCACTTGCTAGCTCTATGGGAAGTGTCAAGGTGAGGGAATAAATAACCTGACTGAGAAATAAGAAACCTTGGTTAGTGACTGCCACACCCCTTAAACTGATCCTCTGCTTGCACCCACTAGAGTCAATGGAGAAAGTCTCTGCTTGCTTTTCCATGACCATTTGTGTCCCTCTGCATGCTGTACTGTCTGCTAGATGGTTGTCTCCTTCATAGAACCTCCTTTCACAGAAAGCTGAAGGTGGCAGGGCAGTGTGACGAAAAGCTGCTGAAATGTACTTTTTAATGAGAAAATGAAGTGTTTTCCATTGCAGTATGATTACTCTTTCTTTTTCTTTGCTCAAATTCAGCAAAAAAAGAGGAAACAAAAAGAGGAACATGTGCTCATTTGTTGTAACTGGAGTTTGTGAAACTAGGTCTTCTTGAGAAAGCTACTAAACATTCATTTCAAAGAATACGGACATTTTGGCATCCAAATATTGTGGCGTGTCCAGAATATAATTAGCTCCTGAAGTGGTTTGAACTTGTAAATATGTCTTTAGATCATAAACTGGTTCAGTAGCTATGTGAGCTTTAAAGCTGACTCTTGGAAAAACAAGACTTGGAAGGAGAACTCAAGCCACAATAGACATACACTGGGACCCAAGAGAATTTTTTTCATGCATATGGTTCATCTATTTACATATTTTACTGTAACCTTTTCAAAACCCTTGTGCCTCAGGCAGCAGATGAGATTACTATTAGAACAATATAGGTAACATGGATGGTTTGAACTGTTTAGCTGCCAGTGTATATTTCATTCACAATTTTGGCTTTAATTTTCACCAGGCAAGTGAGGAAGAATAAGAAACATCTGCATGTGCATAGTAACTGTGAGGGGATCTTAGATGCATCACTGGAATTAAATCTCACAAAGGCCTGCAAATGAGGCTGGAAAACACACCTGTTGGATAAACCGAGGTAAAAAGAGGTGGAATGATTTCCTATAAATAGGCTCAATAGCAAAAAATCGAAAGAAGAACCCAGAAGACACAAATTATATTCCTGTTTCTCTCTTCTGTCTTCTCAAATACACCTTCCAGGCATGGAAGAACTGATTCAGATCAAACAAGCTGGTCCAGACCAGTGCCTGAAACCTAAATAGTTAAGTCTGTATAATGTTTTCAAACGATAAAGTACACTGTAAGTGCTAAGTATCATTATTGCTTTGAATCAAACAAAACCCAAACCTGTTTGAGAGGTTCAAAAATATTTGCTTAACTTTTATGTATTTATTTTACATTCTGGCTTGACTCTACGCTTCCTGTTGTCTCCTGGGACTGAAAGTGCAGATACTTCAATGCCACAAGGTGGCTGTGCTAGCAGTATTTCTGAATTGGCTGGAGATGAGGTGCTCTGGAAACTTCACAAAAAAGCCTTCTGTGAGACTCTAGACACAGCTTAATCCACCTGAAAAGTGGCGGGTGAGGTGTTCGCTGCATGAAATGTTCCTGCTGAAGGCAGAGCAAGCTGCTGGGGGGCAGCCAGGATGGTATTATTATACTTTCCCAGCAGGAGCTGAAATGTTGAAGGTAGCTCTTTCCAGAACAGAGAGCTGACGCTAGGGTTTTCAACAGGGCCTAGATGACTCAGGGACACAGTCACCTTTGATTGCTTCCCTGAATTAAGGTTTTAAGACTCTCACGCAAGCTGTGATCGATGACTCCTCTTCCATCCAGCATGTATCTTGGAGAAAGGGTGGGAAGAGGAGCATCTGCACAAGACAACCTCTTCTACAGTTAGTCAAATCATCACAAAGTCTATCTGTTTTCCTTATTTGATAGCCGTCTGTTCAGTTCACCTCTGAGGTTTGCGTCGTAGTCATTTGAAGTCAGATTGAGTCTATTAACCTCTTAGCTGCTTCTGGCCCTACCTGGCAGAACTGCACACTACACTGATTTCAGTGGAATGCCAGTAAAATGTTGGCAAAGGAACACATGCTGTTGGGACCCAACAGAGAAGTGGTTAGCCGCATGTATGTTGTTCAACGCAACAGCCTGAAAGCTCATATTGTGAGAAGCACTTTTCACCGTGTGTAAAGTCTGACACATATTTCAAAAAAAGCTTTTAATTACAGTTGGCAGGTCTGCCCCCATGGCTGAAAAGTGACTTAATTTTTGACCCCAGCAGCAGAGGAGTCTGTAAATCAGGCTGCCATTGCAGTAGTAATTCAAATAAAGAGCTGCGGCATTATTGCCTGCACAGGACTCCTACATGGGCTGAGTGTGACCTACCAAAATGACCGTTGAGCTACAGACTGTAAGTGGCTTGAAATAAGTAATCTTATGCCTCCATTACCTCATTTGCAGAATAGGAGGAACAACACCTCCCTTTTTATAAAATGGTGCTGGACCTAGGAGGGAAACCCCCTCTTCCGGCTACTGTCAAATACTGTGTGTTCTGATGATAGGGGCCACAGACATGCCCTAACTGTAAAGCTACATTCAGATTTGCATTTAGACTATCTTTGAGTTCAGAAGTTTTAACTCCAGGATTTAGTTCAGCCCAGTAATATCCCAGCCAGGATTAAAACCAAATCTGGGTTACCCAAAGGGTGGGAAGTCTGGAGAAGAAGAATTCAATTCAGGATTTCATTGCTGTGGGACAAGGGACAACCACTTTGCAAACCTCTAGCCAAAGTTCAGGCTCAATCACACCTAGCCCTAATTGCCGTGTTGCTCAGAAAAGCATGTGTTCACTCAGTTTGGCACCTCTCTGCACTTTGTACTTAGACTCCAGCAAACTCAGTAAGAATCAGAGACCTCATGAATAGCACCATGCTAATGAGAACTCAGGCCTTTTTTCAGACATAATGGGAAACCCAACTTGTGGACTATTTAACTGAAAGAATTTGAAATTCAGCTATTCCTTTCTTTTTTTTTTGGTTTTGCTTTCTATCTACCTTGTGCCAAGCACCAACTCTTTCTCTAACAAAATTAGAAGAATGAATGCTGAAAAACTGAACTGATGAAGCAAGAAAATACTCAGTTAGGGGAAAAAAGCTAAAAAGGAATAGCTTATGAGAAAATTTCAGATGCCAGCAACTTTGGAAGCAAGCACATTTTTAAGGTGTCCAGCTCAGCAAGACAGAAAGTTCAGGGATTTTAGACAAGCCGTCCACAAACTGACAGCTTGTTAAAACTGAGTTATGGTGTGCCAGGGATCTAGGAGCCCAGCCTGCACCAAGCAGGACCTTGTCCACACCCAAAGAGCTTTATGCCTTGAATCTGTGACTGTGCTAGGAATTTTGTGGAAAAACAGAAGTGAAGACTGACACTCTCTGCCTGCTATCACAGTTGTGATCCTGTAGGCAGCCCAGCTAGTCTAGTGCTTTCCTGAGCTGCAGACTGCTTCAGGGAAGCCTCCACAAAGTGTGGGCCAAGGGATGTGCCAAATTTGGAGTCCCCAGGGGATGCTGCCTGCAGAGTGGTACTGCAGGGCCATGAGTGCTGATTTCCAAGTGCAAAGTACTAGAATACTGGATTATGAAGGGCTGGGGGTAGTTTTAGTTTCTCTAGCTTTTCTTCCTTATCTTTTTCAAACCTGTCTGCCAGTCTCTCTCCAGAGATGAGGACATCAAGGAGTGCTGTCCATCCATGCTCTATCTTGACTTCTAATTCATATGTAATGGGGGCGATCAGGCACTGACCCCTTCTCTCACCCTCCCACAGACCATTTATTTTACACCAGAGGAGGGATGTAACATGGTAAATATAATGGGACAGACCTGGCAAAAAATAATAACCAACTGACAGAGAAGGGGAAGAAAAATTCCTCCTAGTGGTGATCACAGAGAGCTGATATGGTTTTGTTATTATCTCAGGAAGGAAGTAGCAATGCACAGAGCAAGACAAACTGTCCAGCTGTAACACCTGGACACCACAGTCATTTTCACCAGTGATTAGATGAGAAAGTGAGCTTTCAAGCTACTGCCAAGTATCTTTCAAAACCTTGTTCCTCCAAGAAAAAAGACTGGCTTTGCAAGAAGCCTGTTGGACGATTTTACACTCTGACTGTGGTGTATGTGTCCTTCTGTGTGCTGCACTATATATATATACACATATTCCTCAGGCACAGGTTTTCATAAATAACCCCCTGTCAGCATTCCACTTAAAATGATGAGTTTGTACAACAAGCACCTCAGCTCTCCACTGAGCAGAGCAGGGTGGGTAGCATGCACATGCTTGCAGCAGACAGTCAGGCACTCAGAGCAAGATGGATTACAGCAGGTATTCACTTTGAGATCGGTGGGTTCTTTCTCTTTTGGCTTTTTCCAGGACAACCATACTAGCAGGTACCATCTGGTCCTGATGGATTTTAAAAGGTGCCAGGAAGGAGCTGGGTACACAGTGTGATTTGGCTGTTAAAGGTAAAGAAATGCCTAAACCTACAGATAGATTTGAAATTCATAGCCTGTGAAGATCTTTGGGCTCATAAAATTAATTTTTTTTCGTGCATGTGTAAAAAAAAGTTTATTTCACAGAAGAGGCACCAGAAGATGATGCTGAAAGTGGTGTAACGTCATGGTCTCTGTAGGAGTGGTAGGTTTTTGTGCCAAATGTGGGTCCAAACTTCCTTGCCCAGGGCAGTGGAGCTCTGAGCTGCCAACAGGCATCACTAGGAGCCCTTTGGGGCAGAAATTTGCTTTTTGTCCTTTTATGTAGAGTGCTTCTCAATTATTAGGTCCAGTTAAATGGCCTCTCAGCAGAAACTAGAGGGTATTCCTACCAATTGTTTGTGTTGCTACTGTACACAGGAGCTGGATGACACCGTTTGTGATAGATGCTACACGGTGACAGTACATGAAAAGAGTGTGAACTTAATTTTCCTAATAAAAATCTGTGAGTCCATGTGAGAAAGAAAAGATCTTTTCAGCTAGGAAAGTCCAGTTCTGCATGGTGCAGTTTTATTACCATAATCACACTTTCACTGAGCTAATTCCATGGTTTACAAATGTGCTAATACCCAAATAAATGATCTAAACCAAATCAAACCACCACTTTTACTTTTCTGAAGCTTTTTTGCAAAAGCTGACAACCAAAAAAATCCCCATTGAAGAGTTCCAATAAAAAATTCCAGCAAAACAAGAAAGCTAAGACAGTGTGGACAGCAGTCTATTAAATCACTTCACCAAGTATTGCTGTTGTGATGAACACCCTAGATAAGGTGTGGGTACTAAAAATAAGCCAGAGTTCCTCGAATAGCTGTAGAGCATGTAAATGATTTAGGAGAGAAGCTACATTTATTAACTTGTTTATTAAAACAAATCTGGTATGACTTCATGCCAAAACATTGGTAGGGTGTAATTCTTCTCTAGTTGAATGCACTGAAGTTTATATGAGAAGTTGAGCTTTTGGAGTTTGAGCTTTCATTATTCTCCAAG
Organism: Neopelma chrysocephalum; assembly: GCF_003984885.1. Classification (NCBI taxonomy): domain Eukaryota; kingdom Metazoa; phylum Chordata; class Aves; order Passeriformes; family Pipridae; genus Neopelma; species Neopelma chrysocephalum. Next base: position 13,137,050 of record NW_020897717.1, read on the forward strand.
CAATTGTAGCTATGCACTGACACCACTAGGACAATAGCAATGATTTAACATGATAGAAATAGCAATACAGTCAAAGCTCTGTCAGAATTTCCATTTTAAATTCTGTTTGTTTAGAAATAATATTTCAACCAGTTAAAACAGCATCAAGCACAAACTTGGCATTTACAGTCAGCCTGGATGCCTGGATGTAATTACTTTCCTTTATTAAAAAAAAAAAAGTATCTTAGATTTTTTCATTATTTTCAAAATTTTTTTTCCCTTTGTTGTTGTTATTGCTGTCAGTGTCCAGATGAAATAAGTTTAATCTTAAACAACATGATTTTGCAACCACACTGTCCATAAAGAAAACAAATTGATTTCAGCATTAAAAACAGATGAGCAATTTAGGCCTGAACGAAGCTGATCCTGTGGCCCAGAGATAAGTGGGAGCTTTGTTACCCTTGCCACTAAGCACAAGAGCAGCCCTGTGCAGCGGGAGATGCAAGATCTGAGCTCCCAAGACACATCCCTATTGGACCCGATCTATATGTCACTCCCAGGGGATGGGGCTGGGACCACCAATCGTAGAACTGACAGACGGAAAGGAGGAGGAATTCCCCTGCTCTGGGAAAAGGTTTTGCCTGCGCATCAGTAGTGTAGCCCTAAACTCAACGTGCTGCAGATTCGGGTGTGGAAAGCATTCCTGTTGCTCTTCCTGCACTTGCCAAAGAAAAGATAATTCCAAATGCAGGATGCAAGCTTGAAGATGTCTTGACTATGGGGTCCAATTCATAAGGGGATAAATTCCAGTTCTGAATTGGAATTAACTGAATTTTTGGAAAAGTTCAGAAGTGGTCCAACCTTGCAAGGATATATCTACAATACCTTCCTAGACAGCAAAAAGAACAAATCCTTACATCAAAATGAAGTCAAGATTAAGAACATGTATCCTTATTCAAAGGATAAAAACCCCAATATGGTCACAGCCTAACTGAAGCACTGTAAACCCCAGCCAAGGCTGCACTCACAACAAATCCAAATGCATGAAGGGAAAAAAGGAAGGGTAAAACCACCCAGGCAACATTAATCCTCTCCTGAAATCAAGTCAGAATGCTTTTTGAGAGTTTATGACCTTACATGAGAATGAATTGATTTTTAACAGCCTTGGGTTTTTTTAAATGCCCCCTTGCCTCCCCCCCCAACCACCTTTTTCCCTTTCTCTGTGCCTGGACTTCAGGGAAGAATTAAGGCTCTTCAGGTGCCTTGAAAGTATTTACTACCTCTGAAGCATAACTTTAATTTTGATTTATCAGAGTTTAAAAAGTCATTTTGGAGATGATTGCAACAATTGTGTAAGGAAATGTATAAACTTGGAGCTCAGATGACTCATTTTTATGCTTGATTTGTGATTTAGCAGCAGCATATAAAAGTGTTGATGCTTCTAAATACAATTGAAATATTTTCTTTTCATAAGGTTGCTGTATATATAACAAAATACCATAGAAACAAGTGGGAAGCTTGCCTCATTGATTTTAATGGAAATTTGTTTCCCAAGAAGAATTTGCTGGTTCAGTATTTTCCTAGTTGTGCAAAAAAGATTTGCATGGAAAATGATTTGTCTTGCTTGGGCTTTTGATGCTACAGAAAGAGTGAAGAAAAGTATTTTGGGATTCTTGTGGGGCTTCAAAAAGCCAGCAGTCCTTTGCTGTGATGGCTACAGCATTTGCAGAGTTGACAGCATTTGTGAAAGCAGGCAAGCTCCTCAGATCCCATCGCGGGATATGGAGCAGGAATTACATTTTCAGGAGGAACTAACCCTGCTCCTTTCTCACACAGCTGGTTATCCCAGGGCTACAGGCACATATCTGGAAGAAGTCAAGCTTGGGCATGGGTAGGGAGAGACAAAACAGGTTTACTTCCACCTCAGCCCCTGCTTGACCATAACACATTGAACATACATACAGGTGAGTCCTAAGGAAATCAGAGGGACCATTTCCCTCTCATTTCAGACCAGCCTGGCACACATCTCTTCTGACAGTGCTCTAAGACTTGGGATTTGGACTGAAATACTGAGATAAACTGCTGAAAAATTTCAGAGCTTCCAGGTCAAATTTTCTTTGGAAGAGAATAAAATTGTTCATCAGCATGACATCGCATAATATGGTGTAACACTCTTTGGAAATAAACCTCCTCTCGGCCTTGAATTATGTGGTTCCTGATGTGTTAGGTGAGAATTGCATCTTTCAGTGAACAGTTTTGGCAACAGCCACACTGTCACCTCTTCTGGCCAGCATGTCAGGCCCCATCTTGCTGATTTCTGTGGACTTATGGCTTCCATCATCTCTGTTTCCCCTCATGACTCCCAATATAGAAACACAACCTTGACTGTGTCCCACACGTACAATACATCTACAGCTTTTCTGATGCCAACTGGCAGCCCACTTGGTCTCCTGAACACCATGCTGGCATCAGCCCTTACCACTTGATAGAGTTGAGTGGGAGCCCTGGAGTTGCTCCTGCCCTTTGCAGCCCCAATTTTGTCCATGCACACTCAGGTCGTCAACCTTGTCCCCTTCATGAGCCTTGAGCACAAACCCACCACATGGAGTGATGATTCTGCCTGCAGAGCTTTGCTTCCCACCCACCAGCACGGCTGACAGCACCACTCCCAGTTTCCAAGGGGTTGTGCTTTTTAGCAACTCTTCCTTTCATTGTAACATCTTTTATTTAATTTAAGACACAGAAAATGACACTGGTGTGGTAGATGGGGGGTAGAAGCAGAAAAGATGGGTAGAACTTCACAACCTTTGGACTTCTTTTGCTTTGGCAAGTTGATGAAAAACCTGAGGAAGCTTTTCCAATATTGTTTTCATACTCTGTGTAGCTGGAAAAATGAAATTCTTCTGAATGAGCAGGACAAGGAAAATACTTAGCTCTGACAATGCTGGGAAAATTCTGGGGTTATTTTTATCCACACATATAATTTCTGTCCAGAAAAAAAAATTGCCTCAAATATTCTGAATATATGAATTTCTTATCTTCTATTAGAAAACATTAGCACTGGCAGGAGGAAGCAGACTTTCTTCGTTAGTGCCAGAATATTTAACGTAGGTTCCTCAATATTGGAAAAAGTAGTCAGAAGAAAAACAAGAAAAGTCATTATCTGTTTTTTCCCCTTTTAATAACCTTTTCAGTAGCACAATGCATTCAAAGCTAGGCACATTCCCCTCAGTGCAATATGGTCTCAAGACATGATTTAGATGGAAAATTTAAGTAAGATTAATGCAATTTATTATCCGCCAGGATATCCCTACAAACCACACTGCTTGGCTGAATTTTTGATTCTCAATCTAATATTTCAGATGAGATTTCCAGACGGGTGTCTTATTCCTCTATTAGTTTAGTGAGGGTGATATAGAGTTTGTAGAACAGGAGAGGTTAAGCTAGTTTTAACACTTGATTAATCATTTAAATTGCTTTGTTACTGTTTGAATCCATTGACTTTTGTTTACCAAGCAACTCCCTGAAACCCAAAGCCAACAAAAACCACAGGCAGCTTTCCAAGTTGTTAATTTATTCAATGAGTTCTTCAAAGGAGTTCTAAAAGGGGAAAAAAGGAGCAAATTTATAGTTGCATTGAAAGCGTAGAGCAATTCTTGTTCATTGCTTGCTAAAAATGTCTAGGTTTTTATGACTCAGAAAAAAAAGCCAATATTCAAATATGCTGGCCAGCTCCTGGATATATATATTTTTTTAGCAAATCACAAGTACTGAGTAGAGCCTGACTGCATGTTCATGCAAATACTGATTGAAATAAAATCAACTCATGTAACAAGCCACACTTCTCTCTGCTTTTTATGTGCAACTCTGACTTCATCTGAAGTAAGATTCTGTTCCCCTGCAGGAAAATTCAGCAGAGCAGGATCAGGCCCGTAGGAAGTCAAGACACAGGGACAAAGCTTTTTCAAAAGCAAGTATGAATGGGTGATTAAAAAGCCCCCTTCAGTTACACAATATACATGTGTACAGTTTGCAATTGTCCACAGGGGAAAGGAAAAAAAATCCCAAGCCCTAAATCATGAAAAAAAGGCCAGCTTTCTATTCTGCATATTACAAAGTCCGAGTTTGGTAAATTGATTACAATTTCTTTACAGAGACCTATCAAGAATAAACCACTAAGTCTTAGACATAAATTTGAATTCCAGAGTCTCCAGCTAACCCAGCTCATAAATGAATTCCTAAATGCTGACTGTGCCAGAAGACCCAGCGCTGCAAAACCACTTGGCAGAAGCCATTAGTTTCAATGAGATGAACTGCTCTATTTAGCTCTCATTCAAAACTTTACAGAAATGCCAGATTTCCATAAACACAGGTTTCCTTGAATTTCCAGGGCTTTGATTAACTGGTAGATGAGGGTGTCTTACAAATATAGATTTGTATGCAGAGTTCGGCTCAGAAAGCATGAGAGACTGGAAACGGACTATAGGCTTTTCTTTCTTTCTTACTTTTTCTCTTCCTGAACAAACAGAAAGCAGGAAAACTCCCTTAGAATATTTTGGAGCTGAGGCTTTAATAATTAATAATTATTCTGTGGTTTAACACTGTTGTAGATCATTTTCCTGTCATTTATATCATTGCGTGTTAAGCTTTTTATGACAGATTAATATCCTTCAGCTTTTACAGTATGGTTTTAAAGTCTTAAAGCAAGGAAAGACTGAAAGAAAAAGAAAAAACACATCCTTATTTTTTCCTCTTAAAAAAAAAATCAATTTGTGCAATCTATTAAAGGAAAAGGCTACCTCTTTTGTCAAGGGACAACTTTTTAATTTTACTTTTTCTTCTTCTAACCCGTGCTTTTTGTGACCCACCCATCAGTCAGTTGTGTTGAGATCAGTAATGCTTTTTTGATACATTTGAATTTATATTTATGCAGGTTAGGTGAGGAGGAGATTTAGTGGTTTAGTTGTGTTTTTTTTCCCAGAATTTTAGATTTGGGGCCAGGTTATGGACCAATGACTTTTATGGCCTGAATGTAGCAGCACTACAGATTAGAAGATCAACCCTCTCTCTCTTCTCCCGTCTCACTTTTTCCCTCCATGAGCAAATGTTCCTAAAAAACACATAATCTCTATACTACTATAATGATCATCATAAATCTATGAATAAATGGCGCTGCTAGCAAGAGTGCAAGAACTGTACAGATAATAATATGCAACTATGGTTTGTTAACCTTAAACCCTCTTAAATCAGTCATAGAACCATAGCAGCCAAAAAAACTATTGTGGTCAAATGCCATGAACTCCAGCTTGCTTTTAACACTAGGAATATTTCCCCTCTTCTCCAGCTTTTCTACAATATCTCTCTTCCCAACCAGAATTTCTATCATAAAAATTATAGTTTATGTGCATGTTTTTCGGTTAGGCTCTGAGAGTCTGATTCAGCATTTTTATTTCACTTTTTTTAGGAAAACTCTGGCTGTGTGGGTGCTGAGCCATGGAGCCTGTGTGTGGCCCAGTGGCTTGGCGCCCACACAGCGGAGTCCTGCTACAGCTGGCAAAACCTGCTGGGATTTCATCGCTGCAAAGCACTACGTTAGGCCTTTGGCATTACCCCACCCTTCCTGAGCACTGCCTTTGAATAAGCCCGTATCCTTTGGCCATCTATGGGTAACGGGCTTTCTAGTGTGTTCTGTTTGGCCAGTGAATGAAAAAGGTTCCTGAAGCCTGTACGTGCAGAAATGAACGTGGTCTAGCTTTTCATTGAGAATTACCATTGGCTTCTCCTATGGGACTTGCTACCAAGAAGCTGAGTTTGGGTGTAGGTGATTGACAGGAATTGTCGTGTTGACAGAGGTGAATTCAATCAGTGAGGAGAATACTGCCACCAGAACATGTAACCAAAGCAAGCACATTGGAATTAACACAAAACTGAAGGCAAAACTAAAGAGTAATAAATTAATGAAACTATGAAAAAGATGATAAGATGCTGAAGACCTGAAAGAAACTGAGGTAACAATGAATGATACTGCTGAAAAGAGAGCTGTAATGTGAGGATTTCAAGAATTCCAGAAGAGAACTGAGAAGCTTGATCTCAAATAGGATGGAAAAGTAATGTTTATAGAACACTTAGAGTCATGACACGTATTGTGGTAAAAAATCCATGCCTCAAAAATTCAGACTTCAGGTTGGGATAAACATAATATTGAGTATAAACTTCAATTTGACTATTTAAACTATGGTCCTATTTACCAAAGAATGACTGGTGAAATAGGAAAAAAAACCTAAACCCCAAACCCCAAAGATTATTTACTACTGTTGTATTATTTCTCCTTACAGAAAAATCTAACAGGAAGAAACCACTGAAACATAGTTTAGGTCTGAAGAACCATGTTTCTTGAGTATCTGTAAATCTATGAACATCCGGCTGCTTTGACTGGTTTCTGCAAGCTCTGAAGCCTCAGCTTTGATGAAAGGCCACACACAGATCACAGACCGTGCAGGAGAAACCTTGCCACTTGGCATGGCACAGAGGCTGTCTGTCCGTTTGAGACTCAGTGTCTGAGACTCAGCCACAAACCTTGTCTTTTGTAAGAGAAATGTACCATTTTTTCTTCTACAACAGTCAAAGCAAGTGTCCTGTTCCCATAGCCAGTGGTCTGGTGCGTGGAACACTCAAGCCAAGTAGGGGACCTCTAACTGAGGGCCTTCCTCACCTAGGTAAGACACAAGCCTGTGCCTCCTACAGACCCTGAGAGCAACTTCAACAAGGATGCTGAGATTTGTTGTAACTGCAAGTGTGGGAGCACAAGAGTCAGGCTGATCTAGGGGCCAAATAGTAAGGGCATGTAAGGGCATGTCTCATCCCCACACTGAGAGCTGGCTGTGTGTTTCCCAGTGCAAATTTCACTTATACTGCACTGCTACAGGCAGGCTTGTGGACATCATCAATCTGTTATTAGCTGGCCAAATCACTCTCTGCATTGGGGAAGCAATGAGTATTGAGAGGCTCTTCGAAGGAGTTTGAGACAAGGAGTAAACTGTGCTCTCCACCGAGCAGAAATATGTGGGATACTGTCATCGCACTATATAGTACATCATCTACACCATCCACAGGTGGCAAAGGCACCGCAGAATTTTCTTGACAGAGATTTTGTGTCTCCCCAGAATTAGGAGGCTTAAGCAGAGCTGAGGGAATGGAGAATCAGAGAAAGGCAGAATTTGCCACCTATAACACCAAATGAGCCATCCATTCACTTTGTGTGTTAGATCTCATGCTCTGCCGGCTGCATTCTCTCCCAAAATTAGGAGCACCTTACATCTAACTCTTCCCACATTTGCAGAGAGATACTGGCAACAATATATTATTTTTATTGTGCAAGTGCACCAAAACTGGTTGAGTCACACACGTTATGGGCTGGTATGCAAGCACAGAGGCACACACGCATACACACAGAGATGCAAACCCATCAATGGGGCTCTTGTTTGAGATGGACCCCTGGGATCCAGTTGTCTAAGAGAAGGACAGGGATGCTTTCACATGTAAAGCACACTGAACAAAAATATCCTTCAGTAAAATTCACACACAAATTTATATAGCTAAAAAAAGTTCCTAATAAAAAACCAAACTAAAAATAAAAACATAATTTTCAGTTTTGTTTGCCCATTAGAGTAAGTGAGGAGTTCTGCCAAGAATTTTTATTTCAGATAACAGATTCCAAGACCCCATTATCAGTGTAGAGGAATTAATACACTCTGTTCATGTTTTTGCCAAGACCAAATGTGGAAAATGCTTAAACCACACCTGTTTCAGTTCTACAACACATACACTTCTGCTTGCCAGCTCCCTAGCTGATAAAATTAGTTAGGGGATTTCTGATCCTCTTTTTTTTCCTATTTTGTTTTCTTTTTCGAGGCAGTTACAGAACAGCAGTAGCAAGGGTATGTGGTTAGCTCATAGGGATGTGAGAGGGAAAGCAGAAACACTTAAAAACTCCAGCAGCAGTTACACAGAGGAAGATTTGGCTCTAATATTGAGTGCTAACTAGTGTGAGGGTGTTACGTCTGTGCTGCAGGCATCAGGGAGGGAATGTGAGGTTACTCTGCTGAACCAAGTGGGTTTGTTCAAACCTCTTTTGAGGTATTGCCTGATAGGGCTCAGCGCAGCATCTGAGGATGCCCATGTTGTAAAGCAGGAAAGAAAAGGAGAGAGGTTTTTTTGAAGACAGGGTCTTAATCAGTTTAATGCTCACTGTAAGAGAGAGTAAGGTTGATGACAAATGGTGGTTTGTCATTCAGATGCTTTAGGGAAGCTGATGCTTTTGGATGTGTAACGGTAGTGTTCATTTCAGTGCCCTCCTTTCTCCTTAGGAATGCAAACTTGAATTTAAGAATTACCTTCCTATTATACCTCCAGGCCCTTGTATCAGTCAAGTGGATAATCACCCCATTAGCACCTTGGACTGCTGCTCAGTACTGGGCCAACCAGCCAGCCACTTCTAGTGACCAAGTAAAACCTCCCTGGTCACCGGATTTGAACAAACTCTGTGCCACATTATATAACAAGCAGGACTTGTTTGGTCCTCCCCCTAAAAACTTCCATATAACGTGCACTCTGTCAAAAATTTACGCTACAATGCAAGATTTTTATACAGCTGTTTTTTTCAATTATCTGTGATTATTTTCACCTTCTTTCCACAGATTTCCTGGTTTTAACTTGAAATAAAATCTGGTTAAAGATGCACTGAAATGCACGACATCAAGGAACAATATTAACCTATGAATTACATGTCATCTATACTACATTAACATAATAGATTACAAAATCAGTGTTTCTGTTACAGAAATGATGAATAAAAATAGTTTCAGAAAAAATAAACAACTTTCTCAGGAAAAATTGTTTTTATTTTTTGAAATTAGTCTCTGGTTTGCTACACTATGTCTGCTGGAAATACTCAGCTCTCTTTCACCTTATTTTATACTCATATTATCCTCAGAATTTTCAAACTGGTGATGTGATTTACCTTCTTCTGTTGGAGGGATCTTTTACTATTTTAAAATAAAAACACAGGGTACCTCTTGTTCTCCCTCGCAAAAAAAACTTTTCATTTTGTTTGCATAGCAAACAACAATAAAAATAATGAAAGAAGTTCATGATTCACAGGTTACGCAAAACTGTTAAACAGAAATTTACTTCATGTTTCATGAAAGAAGTATATTAAACTGAGAAGTCTGCTTACTGTGAAACATTGAAGAAAAACTAGGGAGCATCAGTACAACAGTATTATGAAGGCAAGGAAGACATATTCTTGAAGAATGGTTTTTACATGGTATTGGCCTTTGAATTCAGGAAGTTCAGATTTAAGGAAGAACAGCCTCAAGAGTCAGTTGCAAACCAATTTGCATTCTTTAATGTTTTTATTCCTCAAAATAAAAGGTCTTCTCCTTTTATCAGAGAAAGTGAATCCCAATGTCTCTTCAATGTCTCCCCAAAATGGTTAATTTAGGAATATTCGAGGGATAGTTTAATTGCCACTGTAAGTAAATGAGTTCGAGGCTGGGTGATTGATACGGTTTGCAGATATTTAATAGGCTCTATACACACTTGGCTAGTTTTTTTATTTCCTGAAACACAAAGATTTCTGCACTCAGCCATTTTTTCTTACCATTTAAAAGAGGAGTTTATTACACCTAGCCTCCAAGCTCATGCCCTCATGATGATGACTACTTATAGGGTCCTGATGTTTAGTTGTCTCTTACACCATTCACTACATCACATGTTCCATTATATTGTGTAATTTTTGAAATCTGAATATCATGCAGTAGTAGTCAAAAGCCTTAAAATATCTATTATATTTATGCGGTTATTTTTATCAAGCAAGTTTATAATCTCACCAAAGGATGAAATCAGAAAGAGACTGATGTTCATAAAACAATGCTGGCTAACGTTATTTCTTTTCCAGCCCTTTACTTCTTCTTTGATTATATCCCGCATCAGTTTTTTATTCCTGGTTCTACAATTGGAAACCCACAATAACAGCACTATAATGTTTCACAAATCTGCTCATGGTCAGCTTTCCTGTTCATTCAAATTGTGAGCATTTAGCTTTTCTATATTCTCTTTTTTTTTCTTCCCCAAATACCCAGAAAACATTTCAGTTATCCGAGTAATTTAGGAATTCTCTCAAAAAAATGCATGTAGAACCAAAGCAGGACCCTATGTGCTGGCATACAGAGCTGAATTATAGCAGCAAAACAATTTACAACCCTCCCCTTGACAGGCTGTCTGTTCATTGCGACTGAGAGGGGGCTATCCTGAGGTTACAGCTACACCACACGAGAAGGATGAGAACTCAGCTCAAGCTATAGTGTTTTGACTGAGGAATGACAACTTATTATGGTGTTGCCAGAACATTGTGTTGTATCTCCAGCAAGGACTGACTCACAAAAATGGGGCACAGGCTCCTTAGGTTCATTAAAATTGCATCCCCCATCTCTTTCAATGATCCAAACACGCACACGCACACACGCACACGCACACACACACACGCACACACACACACGCAGACACATGCAAATACTCTTGTTTCCATTGATAGTCAGTCAGGTTGTATAGCATAAAGCTCTGGTAGCTCCTGTACTCAGCAGGTATGTTCATGGGCCAGCAAAGCATACACTACGCTGACTGTACAACCATATGGTTTCCAAAGCTCTTCTGCATATGCACCATGTTTATCAGGACTGTGAAAATCACAGTGCTACCTTTTTTCTTCCCTGTTACCCTTCTTTCCTAGCTGTTTATACAAACAACATTTTGAAAAACACAGAGAAAACAATTCTTTCCTGGCAAAAGTGGGATTTTTAATTTTTTTTTTTTCCATTGGTTCAGGAATGCTTTTGCACTTAACACCTCCATGAACTTTTTTTGTGACACAATATCTCATCTGGTAGGTCCATTCAGAGATGGCTGGCTAGCGTGCCAAATGCAGGCTCCAAACCCTATCTTCCCCAGGTGCTAAATCACCTTTCCTGATAGTCTGAGCTGAATCTGGGAAGGTGTTTGGTTTAGCCTTGAATGGTACCCTCAGATCCCAGCCATTCCCTCTTCCGGACACCCAATAGCCCTGTGAATATTCCAAACTGATAATGTCAGTCTTGAAAGAGCAGTGGTCTGAGAAAGCACTTTTCACTGCATTTTTCCTGAGCAGAGATCAAATGTGGATGTTCTAGGGAAAAAACAAAGAGCAGAGGTCCATGTGCAAAGTCAGGGTTGTGGATGTGCTCACCCCACAGCTGCCAGCAGTGCGCTCGCCTCCTAGCATAGGATAACATATCAGCATTCACTTCAGCGCAGTCTTTGCTCTGGCACCTCATGTACAACTTGTGACTTGCAAAGGGCACCTCACAGCCCGAAATGCAGCACAGAGGCACCCAGCAATGCCCCAGTGGACGATGCTCTCTAGTATGGTCTGGTGCAATGCTGGTTGAGCTTAGCCGGGACACTTATAACTTCCCGAGCTCTGGCAGTGTACTGGTGAGGGGGCCCAGCTTTCTGCCCTTGTGCCACCCCTGCTCTCTGCCCCAGCCCATGCAACCACTGATCCTCCTTTTGGTTGCCATTGCTGAGTACAGCATGGCACAACAACTACCTCAGGCCAAATCTTGTGCCAGTTACCTTGCCCTTGGGCAGTGACTCATGTAGACATCACCAGAACCCCGCAGCATTATCAGTCCATTCCCATCTTTTTTTTTGGTGGGAAGAAATTAGATCATTGCCCCTGAAACAACAGCTCATCACCAGGTACCTGGGCATTTGCTGTGATTCTCTTTGCAAAAAAAAGAGACTGTTTTGCTTTTTCTTTGTGTCTTGTGCTGTTTTTCTTTCACTAGTGTTCCATGCTTTGATATAGACATATTTCTCCGCAAAGGCTCCTGTGCATCAGGATTTCTGTTTTCATTTATGACCTTAAGGGAAAACATCTGTTGCTGTTGCTCTCTTACCATTTGTCTTCAGCTTTCCTTGTAACTGTTGTTTTACTTGTGCTATCATCATTCTTTTTGTATCCTCACTATCTTTCTGCACTGTATCTCCCTGTCTCTGTGATAGGTCACATGCTGGTGCCAGTGTTTTCCAGGGCAAAGTCAAATTCTTTATTTTTAGGAGGTGTTTAAGATAATCTCTTGTCTGTTACTGCTCTTTGGGGTCTTAATGATCTATTCTCTTGTTCCAGATTAATTTTCCCCATCTGAAATAGACCCAGAGAGATAATGTGATTCAAAATTTCAATTTTCTTATTTTTCTCTACAGTGGACAATGACTGGACTTTCTCTGGCTTGGTTTTTAGCTTTTTTAGCTGTATTATTGGTGCCTTGATGCTGTTTGTTAATGGTTGTTGCAGGAAGACATCGAATACAAAACAGAGGCCCAGATTCATCTAATTTATGCTGCCTCTCAAAGTCCCTTGTCATTCTTTTATAAAGCCAGTGGAGAGAGAAGGACAAATGAGATGTTAAGTGAGTGAATTTGCCCTCACTTCTCTCTTGACTAAACCACCACCAAATTACATAGTGAGACGGTAGCGCAACCGTGCTCCTAACTGAGGCAATTCAGGAAAGGGTTAGAGTTAGATGGGTATCCGTCAAACCACAGAGGGAAGATATAACTCTTAAAGAGGGTGCCACTGAGGGGGTGATCAGTACAATATCCAGCAGAATCTCTCTTCTGTGTTATATTCTAGTAAAGGAAAAGCAGGGAAACACATAGACAGAAAGCATAAGATCAGCAGTGTCACCAGCTTGAGTCAGTTCTGTTTTACCTTTAAGTGACTCTTTACTTGAAACCAAATGGTGAATTCAGTGCAATTCCTTGACACCTTAAGTGCTGCCACTGAGACGTGAACAAGCCATGTACACTGAAATATTGTCTGGGCTTTCAGTGAGTGAGTGATACAGGCACCGATTTCTTTTCCAAGTATGTTATGAAGGGCTTAATATAATTAAGCTACAATTGGCAGGCACACTTGCTAATGCATGACAAAATCTAATTGCCTTGGAAGAATACTCCCTGAAGAATAATGTGGGTAAGAGAGGTACTTCTCTATTCCAATAATAAAATATAGGAATTTGGTTTCAGGAAGTGAAATGCAACCTTTTTAGATGCACAGGCCTTAGCTGAGTATAAGCAAAAAGACATGTTATTTGGAATAGATCATATTGATACCACAGATCCCTGCAAGATCAAGAATAATGAAAACAAGATCTTCCAAGACAGCTCACCTGCAGATCTCTGCACATCCCATATTCCCTTCAGCTATCTACCATTCTTTCAAACTAGAAGGGACACTTGTCCTCTTCTGATTACAACATGCTTGTGTAAGGCTCAATTTACAAACCATGTTATACCTGTTCTACAAGGGGAATTGTCAAGCGTTGCACTGTAGTGGCCTTTCACCTCTGAACAATCTGTAGGCTAAGATTTGGATTTTGTCTTTGAAAATGAGTAAAGGCTTTACATGGATTTTGAATTCGTTCTTGTTTCACTCTCAGGGGCTCTTTTCCTGTGAGATTAAATACCTTGCAAGGCTGGTCTTTGTTATTTCCATCACTAGGTGCTTCCTGCACTCTGCAGGCTCCCTCCAGTTTTTAATTCCATGCAGGATTCAAAGGAAAGGAGTAGATTCTAGTAGAAATCTAGAAATGCTTCTATTAGTCTCTTTCTTCCTAAAGTTATGACAAGAAAATAATGACAGATGCTATGCTGAAACACAACCCAGTCTCTGTTCTTAGTATGCAAAATGTTTTTCTAGGGATCTCCCACAGCTTTTATACAAGTTGTTTTAAAATTCCAAGCATAAGTTGTGAATGAAAATACTTTTCTAGATTTCCTAGATGCTTAGGGAATGGAAAAAAACCCCTTACTGTAAATCTCGAATGGCAAATCCTTTTCTCTCTCTTAGTTCAGCAAAATTCCACCCGAGTGGTGCAGCAGAAAAAAAAAATATCCCAATTTTATCAAAGCAAACCCATGAAACTCTTTTAAAGGTTTTAAAAATCTTTAAAGGGTAGAGACACCTGCATTCACTCAAAGAGCCTCAGCTGAGTTAAAGACACAGATTGTGTGTTGTGGAAACTCAAGCCAAGTAGTGAATGATGAAAAAACCTCTTCTTTTAATTTTTTGGCTTCTGCAGTCTTATCAGAGTGTTCTGCCCACCTGAACTGAGCCCTGTGAAAAATGTATTTCCCCAAGTTCAAATGTGCAGTGTAAAACAATATCTAAAAGAAGTTAATTCCATCGCTTGTTCCTTAAATAGTTTTCAGTGCGAGAGATGGTTTTATAATCATGTGTCTATGATCAGAGACTTTTGGATAGACACCAAATCAAAACATCAGCAAAGAGAATGGGGTGATGTGGAAAACTGATTTATTCATTCCGAGTCAATAAAGTAAGCATGCAGTAGCTGGATTGTAAATAGCACTGTGGAGAAGATTTATAAGTCTTAACATGGGGAGACAGGTTTATCCCAGTTAAAAGCACATTTTAACTGGAAGAACCCTTCACTGTGTTTATAAAATGAGGTCTTGTGTGCAAAATGAAACCTTAGGCCTGTGTGAATTTCAAATGGGCAAACAATGTCATCTGCAACCATGTTTTTCATCTCTAAAGTAGAAAGCAAAAATTTATCTGAAAATGTAAAAAAAGGAAGATAAAAATGCTAAGCAAAATAATTCTATGCCTCAGCAGGAGTATGTACAGTGCTTAAAACTTCCCTTTGCTCCAGATTGCTGTGTTTATAAATCAAAATTATATGTCCAGTGGGGAAAAGGGAAGTAAAACTGTTTCCAAATGAAAAAAGGACAAGTGATTCATTTCTGTTAAAATCATAATTGAAAATACAGAATGTAGAAATGCTCTTGGTTTACTCTTGTATTTATTTGTAACATTTGCTTTGTTGCAGTTAATATGATCAAGAGACTGAAAAAGAAACCATTTACCACTATAAATCTTCCAACTATTTGAAAAAGAATACACATTGCAGACTTTCTGCACCCTATAAAGTAGAGCTTCATCTTTACCAGGGATAAATGCACTTCCTTTGATTTCCTGATAGAACAGGCCATTCCAGTATTTCTTTTATTAAACAAAAAAATCTTTTAAATATCTTTATTGATTGTAGTTTATAAACAATTCTAAAGAAACCCTAGTGAAATCTAATGAGGTATTTCCCTTTGCAGCGTGACAATATTCAAACATGTGCATATGTGCAGCAAAGAAAATAAAAATTGACTCCGACAATCAGATACCCCAGTGAGCTTCTATCTTTGCAACAAATGTGCTCTAAATTCCAATGTGCTTTGACAATCACCATTTATTTCAATGCATCTTCCCCAGACACTAATTCTTACGAGCCAAATCCCCGTCTCATGGAAGTCAGAGGGAGGTTTGCCATAGGTATCCACGTTGGAAAGATTTGATCCTAACTATGCTTAAAAGCAATCAGATGGATGCAAACTGAAAGGAAATGAATGTATTTACCCCTTAAAGTTCAAGGACATGGAAAAAGCATATGTCTGGTATTTTTATTCTGAAACTCTCACATGCTGACAGAATATCAATCGCCCTTCACAAGTTAGCAAGATGCCTCTTCAATGGCTCTTCACAGGCCATTTAGGGGTGCAGACAATAATCTTCCACTGAAATAAGTCAGATTTGTCTCCCTAGGTATGACATGCCCTTCTGACAGCAATATATTTTTCCCAGTACTTCATCTGTGCTGGAGT
This sequence comes from Neopelma chrysocephalum, assembly GCF_003984885.1. Taxonomy (NCBI): domain Eukaryota; kingdom Metazoa; phylum Chordata; class Aves; order Passeriformes; family Pipridae; genus Neopelma; species Neopelma chrysocephalum. The sequence continues at coordinate 13,152,803 of NW_020897717.1, forward strand.
CTCTCATAGGGCTTTGGCTAGACATAGAATGCAGACACTTGGATTCAAAGATGTGCTACAAATATAGTCCATTGAACCGAGAGGTGGATAAGACTCCTTTACAGATAGGAAAACTTAAAAGCAAGAGGAAAACAACTGCTGTGGGTATCTCTGGACACAAGGAGGACAATCCTAAAAGAGTGGTTCTAGGGTGCATGTGAAATGAGTGCATTAGAAATTCCGTCACGTTATCAATAATGAGAAGATATTGATAATTAATTCTGACAAAGAGATAATGTAACAAAGAGATAAAGACAATTATATAATCATAGGTTAATTTTTTAAGGCCATTTTTAATGTATGTTGAAAATAAATATAGATTCAGATGTTAAACTCATTTAAATATTTAAGGTAGATATCACTGGTCTTCTGAGAGGGCTATGTACATCAGCAGGCTTAGGTCATAGGGTAAAGATAAAGACTAAGCAACCAGATTAATGTTACAGAACTAGTCATCCTATAACTGTGGAAAGTCATGTCAGTGAAAGAAAAAATCTCCAACATACTCTCAAGTCCCAGTGACTTTGCCTTGCAGGATCAGCCTCTCACTTCCTCCATGTGACATCCATGACTTGTCACAGCTCAGCACCACAGGACAAATTTTGGACGTTTCCAGTCAATTCAGAGAATAAACAAAACACACAGTAATTATGAGGAAACTGTGATCACCCTTCAGCAATTCCATGAATTAAATAAAAAAGAGAAGAAAAAGTGCTCACTGTACGTTGGTCACATAGTCCTGGAGAAAAGCCAGTTTCAAACAAGAGAAACCTGGATATCTGTGAAGAGGTGAGAAATAGAGAAAAATCAGTTCTTGCCTTTTAATACAGTAAAAGGGTTTCAGTAGTCCTTGAAATGCAGTGGTATGCTGTTGATTTCTATTTCATGGTTTTCATCAAATCTGAAGTGATGGTCCACGTGTCTACTATTGCTGAGGCATTAAGACAATGTGTAAAAGGAAAAGTGTGACAACAAAGTAGGAAAGTCTCCCTTTTTCAGAAATCATGTTAATACCTCCAAGCAGGTTCTTGAATTCAGGCCTCTTATATTTTTATTTCTATTCCAGCTGTTCCTCAGAAGGATTGGTAGAAAGGTGTGACTCCAAGGAAAGTTTGAATTGCTTGTCCAGCTGTTTGTTTTATTCTCTACATTTTAACAGGGGCAAAGAGAAGACCTTGTGCAGCATAACTCCAGTATGTTTTGTAAATACACTTGTTAGGAGCTGTAAAGCTGGGTGAGGACTTCCGCTGTAATTTCTACAACAGTGCATTCTCACCCAGCAAAGTGCTTATCTCTCACTAACTATGTAAGTACTACATGCCTGACAACACTTCCCATTTCCTAGAGCTGTCTCAATTAAATTTCTTTCTATAAACCCTGGAATAAAAATGGTAAAACTCATAAAGTTGCTATCACCTATCAGGGGAACATGAGCTCGTGGAGTGGGAGTTCAGAACTACGTCAGTTCCTTGTCCGTACAAACAAGTTGTTAAAAATCTTTGGGTGGGTGAGTTCTGGTTACTCAGACCGACTTTTAATGTGCAATTCACAGAAAGACATTAATAGGTGTGCTGTGGATCAGGATGCACTTGGCAGGTACGACATTAAAGATGCTTTTTCAGACACGTAAATAATAATGCTTCATTTTTTCACATACTCAAAGCACAGATGAGGAACTCGGTGATAGAAAGATTGCGTGACTTAGCCAGGGTCATACAGGAAGATTGTGTCAGTGCTGGAAACTGAATGCAAAATTTCCAGCTCCCAGCTAGCTTTTTCTACCACAGTAGGAAGACTACTGAGTGTATCATTCCTCAGATAATTGATGAGAATGTTGAAAGGTGATTCCAAGTGTACATAAATGCATCATGAAAGTATAGATTTGAAAAAGACATGACATAAGCATTGCACCCTAATCTGTATTTCCTCATCTATGTGTTCAAGTGGCTTAGTTACAGTGGTAGTAACATTGCATATGAAAACTCATGCATGGGCATCCAGAAACTCTGCCACACTGCCTTTAGTATGTTCATATTGTCCTCTGTAGACAGTAGTTCCTGTTCTCATAAAATTGTGATTTGTTTTTTATTTATGTGTAGCAACAGCCCCCTCCCCCTGCAAATATAATTTTATTTCATATCTTCTAGATTTGCCAACAAACCACTCAAAAAATGTGAGTTGTGACCCTTGTTAGCTATGAAGGTGAAGCAGTTGATGCAGACTCCTACCTTAGCCAGCCTTTATATTATGTCTTACCTTGCATTTCCTTCTTAATGTTGCCATCTCCATTTGTCTTTGCTTTAACATCATTACCTATGCTTTTTTGAAGGTGAATCCATTCCAATTGTACTTGGTGTTGCTGTGTTTAACATTTGTCAGTGGTTTCAATAGAATTGAAGTAGATTCAAGTATCACAAAAACACAATAGATGAGCAGACTCTCTAGTGTGACTTTCTGCGCAGCCCAGATTACAGAATTTCACTTACTAGGTTAATGACACCAAAAGTTCTTTACTAAATCCTTGGGATATTTTGGTAAACCAAACAAAGCCCCACAGAGGGAACCTTCTAGCTAACTATCCTACCCTACCAAGTTGTCTCTTGCTTTACCTTTCAGTTTTATAGTTGTCTTTGCAATGAACGTAATAAACAATGCAGAAAGGCGGAAGGATATCAGCCAAAAAAAGGTCATTTTAGTAGGACTGTGATATATGATACTCCTGAAAAAAGTCAAAGCAATTTGGGGAAAAAATGGTATGATGAATTACAGGAAATAGTAAATTACAAAGAAGTGTATTCTTTGCTACTTTTTCATAAATCCCTTGAAACTATTGTCATGAGATGATGATTAGAAATTTCAGTAACACAGTGGTGGAAACAGTCTGGCTCAAGACACTGTAATTTTGGTTTTGTCTTCAAAACTTCCACTGCTGGATGTGTGAAAAGTGAAAGAAAGTGTGTATATATGAATTAACACTAATCCATGCAAACAATTAACAATTTAAACATTGTCATTTATCTTCAGGCAAATTATTTGTAACTTACTAGCCAATTCATGGAGCTCCGGTCATATAGAGATCAAATCCAGCCTCCCAGTTTCATTACAAACCAAAACTATAGGTAGCTGAATAAAATTGTGTAAATTATTTACTCTCTTATCATTTCCCTTCAATCTGCAAATGTTTCCTTGAACACAGTTTTGTTATATAAGGGCTCTTAGGATCTTGGCGATCTAACTATAGCTACCAATCAACATTTCTGTGGTGCTATCAGTCCATCTCACAATTTGCTGTGCTTTTATCTACTGTTGTGCCCTTTTGTAAACTGACAAAGATTTTCAGTTCAGCATTTATTTACTTACTTAATCTACCGTGCAGAAATGAACTTAAGTAGGTAGTTCTTAACATACACTGCTGCTGAGGTCTTATGTGCAAGACTGTGGTGCTTTATCTATTTACATGGCATAAAACCCATTGCTTCCTTCCCAGAGGAGTTCCTACTGGAGAGGTGCCTTCTGCATGTGAGTATATTCTTCATTTTCTCTCTGTTTATTTTTACCCATCAGGATTTTACACAATGCTCACTAAGATGGACAGAAAGACACCTATTGACTAAATGGGTTTTCATGCACCAGGAAAATGAGGAAGGCATATTGATTTTTCGGTTTGCTGTTAAGATACATTTTGAAATTCTGTGGTTTTGGCTGACACTATAGCCTTGGCAGGGGTTTAAACCTGCAAAATTAAAACCTAAAATGTGCCACTTCCCCAACTCATTGCTGTTAATTGCTCATACCAGGAGTGCTGTGGTTCTCCGACACAGCAGCTGTCAGCTACCCGAGGCAGATGTTCAGCTGCTGCCATGGCTCCACTGGACACAGCCCACTGCGTGCTTGCCTTACAGCCTCCAACACCAGTTACACTGCACTCAAGATAATGGGAGCAAGTGTGTGGTCTCTCACCAAAAAAAAAATAAAATCACACTTTCTCCTTTTGTAACGGAAGAGATCTCTGATATTTCTCACGGCAAGTTTCCAACTAGGTCCTAGCTTCTCCTGAAACATTTTCCTTCAGTGGCTCTTGGATTTAATGACTGAGCACTCGACAGTGTCCACAATAACATTTCCAAATCTAAGTGCCAACGCTGCAATCCTGGAAGAGGTTAATGGGAATTATGCCCTTAACTTCCCCTTCAGTAAGACATGAGCACATAACTTGCATTCCTACAGCAATCTCACCTCAATTCCATGTGTGCTGGTTGTAGACAACAAAACCTCAAATCCAGCATCTCACTCAAGCTTATGCTTCATTGATAATTATTTGAGCGTTCTGATTGCAGTCTCTGCCATAACTTGAGGCTCTCATATCACCTGGTATTTTAACTGGCTGGTGAGCCGGGTCCTAATACAAAGCCAGGCAACCAAAGAAATTAGAAGTATGGTTTTCACAAATGCTTCAGCTGGTTCCCTTTAAAAATGAAACTACTTGCAATGCATGTCTAAATAAGGATTACAGTGGGTTGCTATAGGCACCGAAATTTGGAGATGTTGGTCTAAATGACTTGGATATGGAGAAGTGTTTTTTACATGAGGTGTTATATAAAACTCTTGAGTTTCAATAAATAAACACAGCTATTTAGGAAGTGGTGACAATGTGCAATCTGCAAAAATGGGAAGCCTCAGAGGTGCTGTGGTAATAATGCAGTTACTTGAAGCACATTTAAGATACAAATATCTCTGTGGTTTTTTATTTGCTTCCACTCTTTGAGTCATTCTGAGAAACTTCACAAAGCTGTGCACATTCCAGTTATGGCTGAAGCATGATGCACTCCTCACTGCGTACAAAAAGCTTTACTCCAGAGAGCCACAGCATGGGTTGAGAAGAAGTCTTTTCCAGGCACTGGAAAATGCAGATTTGAAGCACAATGTAATGGAGAACTTTGTTTCGTGTGTATAAAAGAAGAAGAAGAAAAGCAAATATTCTTGGCACGAAGAGACAATTAAAAAAATAGGGAAGTAGCTACTCTCAAGACTGAAGCACTTCTGTCATAACATGTGCTACTGAAGTCACCAAAATGTGGTGGTGGTGATGCTGTGGCTTTATCCTAGCTGGGGGGAGGCTGTTTTGACAGTAGTATTTTGAATATTTATTGCCAAATCAAAACACAACCAAATCCCTCAGAGGGTTTACCTTAACCAAAATCAGTCAATGCAACAACAGTTCAAAGTAGTTTTACATCATCTGATTTTGAAAATCAAGGAATGGATCCAAATAAATTAGTTTCCAGAAGCTACTCAAGGGCATGATAACACTGGAATAGAGCTGATTCTGCCCTAGAAAATTCAAAGACAAGAGAAAACAGATCCAAATATCTTGAAATAAAGCAAAACACCAAAACAATAAACATGTTTTAGCTTATATTGCTTAAAAAAAGATTTTTTTTCTCCTCTGGATGCACTGTGAAGCAGCTATCTGGTGATCAGGATTGTTAGATTATAGATCCAGATGCCAAATGCTTCCTAATGCCTCAGTTTACTCAAGCCAACAATAAACATAAATACCCATAAATTTGTCCAAGAATCTTGAATGAAATACTCAGCACAAGTAGAGAATGCTCATGATCACTACTTAAAGACAGTATTTTCTTTGTGGTTTACTGAGGTCCACAGGACTCTTCAAATTTAGTCAGAGTTTGCACTGGAGGTCTGACCATGCCTGCTCCTGTTCCTGTCAGTTATTCAGGCTTTTTCTAGTTTTCCCAAGAGAAGTTGCTAAACACTTCCAACAAAGTCTGACTCTTCCCTCACTTTTCTCTGAGCCATCCATCTTCCAGCAAGTTCAACGCTGATAGATCCCTGAGGTCATCCATAACCCCAGAAAGAGTCCAAGGCTGCTGTGTAGATAGAGGAATCTGCCTGGTGAAGGCAGTGTGGTGTTATCACAGGATGAAAGCCTCACAGGTAATTTAAAAGACCAAGTTGAGGAGAGTACCTTTTAGTCTAAAAGGAAATGCATTCTCTTTTGTATGCAGATTAATATCAAAGTTTTCAGAGCAGTTCAATTCCCCCAAAACTTATTGGTAGCAGTGCTAAGTACCACACAGTATTTCAGTGAAAACATGCAATACTTCTTCAGATAACAAAGCCCAAGACTGATTTTAAATGCTTGCTGGGCCAGGCCCAAAAGCTGAAATAAAGACCTGACCCCTACCATACACACATGTGACCCATTCCTCTAACTGCTTGTGGAGGACCAGGTTGGAGGTACTGAGCACGTCAACACTTACCAGGCTTGGAGGGCGGGGTGCTTTCCCATAATCAGGGGGAAGTGTTGGAATGTGTTGTTGCTATGTTTTTTAAGTCCTTTTGAAACTGTGACCCTAAGGAAATGAGGAAATACGGAGGATGAGGTTACATTATTATTATTATTTCATGTTTTTTTGAACACAGGATTATGTGGCTGGATTCATATTATATTAGCTTTCTAAATCTTTAAAAACACAGGGCCTACAGTGCACACTCAATGCTTTATTCATTAAATTAATTTATTTCTATTTTTAAAATATCCTGCCTATCTAGCAAGCATTCCTTTTTCCTCTCGCTCTCTCTCTGTTTCTCATACTCCTTGGAATATTCTTGTCTGAAAACATGTGTCTGTAGCTTTTGCATTTTATAAATAAAATATTTGATTTTTAAACAATAAATCAGGTTTCTCGCTTTCCTTAATTTTTTACTTCATGCTGACACCACTCTCTGACCAAGTTTCCCAACACCCTCACACAATGAGCAGCCATTGCCTTAAAAACAGGTGGGGTCAGTCCCTTCAGACATGCAAGTGGCTATCCTGTTTTCCCAAGAAGTATTTTCTACACCCGAATGTGTTGCCAGGTGCTTCAAATTAAAGAAAGACAATCTTCATATTTTCCCTGAGACAGGGAGCCTGAGCCTGCACCCACGTACAGCAATTTACACGATTGTCAGATCTGTTGCATTCAGTGGAATTGTTCCTGACTTGTGTCAGTCTCAGGAAGACCAGAGAAAGGCTCGTCAGGTTTACTGTTCCCTAAATCCCAGCACAAGAAAGATTATGGTATTGCTACCACAAGAAACAATCTGTGTGTCGTGAAACTGCATTATCTCTGACCTTCTAGTATTTTTTTTTATGCAGATGTAAAATGTTCCTATACTGATTTCTGAAATAGTATCTTCATATACATATTTATTTTTTAGAAAGTCTTGTGAGTGTGTTGTATAGCTATGGTACATAGCAGAAAAGAGATGAAGAATCATCTCACTAATGTTAATTAGCCAGTCTGGAAGTTTTTCTCTTCAATGAAAGACTGGACTTGGTTGACTGCGTTAAAACATTTCATAAAATGCTGTTGCTGTATCTTTGGGTAGCTAGAGGAATAAATGTAAATGACAACTAAAGTACATCAGGTCTTTCTTCTGACTGCTGGCCTAGGATTTATTAGAGATGATCACTTGTCTTGCCTTCAGATGTACAGACTCGTATGGCCAGAAGCCTTGCCTCCTTAGATATCTCTTTTTCTTCCTTTCTCGCTATTGTCTTATCCTCCTGACAGCTGTACTTGCCCTGATTTGACTCCTTTTTTCCCCTTCCTCAGTTACCAGGGTTCTCTTTGCATCACTAGCAAATTTAAGTTTTCTTACAGCTCACCATCCACACCAACAGAAACACATTTCTCCTTCAAAAATCACCATTTCCTTCACCCATTTTCACAGATGAATAATTGAGTGCAAACTAGTTAACTTCTAATTGCCATCACAGTATGTCCTCAACAATCCTTAGGCAACCACTTTCCAAAAGTGGTTCCTTGTAAAAAGGAAAAGAAATTGTTTGGATGATTTCTAGATTCCAAATAGTTGTCTACTACTGCAAGTCCTGTCCAAAATGCCACAGTAATATACGCTCAATATCGCTGAAACATGAACTACATGCACAAATCAATGCTCCTGCACAGCAGAATTTCCTCCACAGTACATGGGAAATTTCACAACATCCAGAGGAATCACTCCTCCACTCTACTGCTCCTTGAAGAGCTACATAAATAAACTCCTTGACTTATCAATTTGAGCTGAACGAAGAGGATGGCTAAAGAGCACTGGAGTGCAATGCTCTGCCAGGCACCCTTTACTCTGTGTCACAATGGCCTCTAGTGGATTAGCAGCAATTGACAGACAGCTATGTTATCCACCCCCACCTAAATTTCCTTTATGGTTCCCTTGGCCTAAAGGGAGGACACCATGCAGACCTGTGCACCTGCTGCATTTAAAGTCAGAGCTGCAGTGGGGGTGCAACAGAAAGAAAACTACCAACTGCTCCCAGATGGATGTAGCATTAGCCTCTTGCTTTATCAATAGAGGATAACTGGCTTCTTAATGAAAAAAAAAAAGAGCAAATTCATTTCTAACAGGCTTATTTGGCTTTGACCTCCTACTGGTTTTAACACCATCTGATGGAAGTTTATTGGTAGGGCTTCTTTGTTTTTATTAAAAACAATAAGTACAAACCAAAAAGATGAGGAACAATTCAAAGGAGAATGTGTTTTGAAGACAGCCCATGTCTTTCACAATACTGGCTTTTAAAGGTCCACTGTTATGTTTGTGTAATTTATGCTTCCTGCTTCATAAAACACACTGCCTTATCGCTGAAGATTTTGTGCTGCTATTTGTCTGTTAATGGCATGGCAGGGAAAGCGTTGCCAGACACAGTCATCTTGAACTTTTACTTGTTAATCTTGCTTTCAGGATTCAGCATGGACTCCTTGTTTAATGGTGGATCATCCATCAGAGGCACACGTGAGCTAAAATGCAAGGACGGCTAGTTTACCCGGGGTGCAATCAGCACCATGCCCACCTCCAGAGACCTGCCATAAGAGCATCTGAAACTGGACAAAACAAATGGAGTATTTTTAAATATGGGTCAGGGAAAAAACCGGCAATTTTCAGAAAGAAAAGTCAAGTGAGCAACCCCCTGTTCATCAGGGTCCAACCTGATCAGCTACTGCAGTGAGGAAGGTGTTTCTTGCCTCAAAATGCAGTTATGACATTTCAATGTACCTCATACACTTAGGTAGAAACAGAGAAGAGAAACCCTGGTTTTGCTAAGAAAGGGATGCTTTATCATTAGCTTCACTGAGGTCTGGATTTTCCTGCTCTTTGAAGGCATGAATCAATCTACTTCTTACAAAATAACAGAGTGACTGGAAGAGAGAAATAAGCTGCTGCTTATGCAGCACTGTCTCCTTTTTTTGACTGAGGGATCTCTCAGCTTGTTCCTAAAGGTTTAATTTATAAGTCAAGGTGAAATGTTGTCCTCTGAAGAACTGTGTATGCCCCTTCCTACAGCACTTATTACAAAGATCAACATGGATTTCATATGGGCAAATCTACAATGAAACTGGAAGAGGGAATAACCACCTCCTTTATGAACTCCTCGAGCTTGGTGATGTTTACACCTTTTAGGTACACTCAGGTACAGTTCAGTCTTATGCAAAGCCCTGTGCATTGTGCAGATTCAGGGAATCACCTACTGAAAAAGGCAGGCTCTTAAGGAAAAATGGTTTTTATCTTGGCTTCAAGAGCATGGAAGGGCTAACAGTACACCAACAACTACTCCTGTTCCACAGTGGTGGTGATGGGCATGAGATAGACAAGTTGATTCCACTGTCCCTCTTCCTTGGTAGCTTCTCTGGTGTATGAAAGATGATTTTCATTTCCATGCAACATGTTTAGAGGTAGGAACCAATATAAACTCTTGTAGGTTAAGCATCTGATAGAAGAAACCTCTTAAAAGAGATAGGTTAATAGTGAACATTTTCATAGACCTAGGTCCTGAGGAAACTTGCCCTAGCACGTGTTCTTCAGTTCCAGAGTCTTAGGAATCCTTAGGAGCACATTAAGGCCCTGATGTGAGTCAGTGCATGGAGCAGCATTTGGACTTCGCAAAGAAGGTTTCCGTGGAACACAACTACTTCAGACACCTCAGATTCCCTGCAAATAAGAAAAGCTTAATTTTAGCAGTGACACTCCTGTGTTTGGCTGATTTGCTATTGCTACAAGTTCTATGCTCTGCTTTACCAAGGAAATAAAAAACTTAAAGCCTTAATTTTCTATCAGAGGGCCTCCACAGTAAAAAGATAGAAGAGGAGAAGCAGAAAACACACAATACAAAGGCAGGCTTGTGTCTTCGCTGAATATTTTCATTGTTTTCCCTGAGGGGCCAGTGGGTTTTTACACACAGCACTAGCACATTTCATTTTGACAACGAGTCAGACTTTCCAAGTCACTACACCTTTCACAACACACTGCAAACTGTCAGTGTGGTAACTTCCTTAAGTTTAATGAAGTTACCTTATGAAATCTCTTGACAGAGCTGGCCAAAAACAAAAACAACCTACGAAAAAAAAACAGCATAAGGCTACTCAAAAAATAAGAGGAGACCCCAATGAAATGCGATACACGCAATCTGGAAAACCTCTGAAGGGAGAAGGAAGAGTTGTGTGCTGACAAATGGTGCAAACTTCTGGCTAAGATTAGATTTCTGCAGGCCGGATTTAGATAACTGGCTCGGTTTTCCAATGGACTGAATGCCTGCCGGCCCTCAGTATTGGCCCTGCAAGCCACAGGTAGATCACTAAGTTAGCAAAATCCAAGTTTGAGCCTAAAAAAAGCCCCAGGGCCTATATGTTCTAAAACACTCAAAGGACTGTTGCCATTTGAAGTCTAAATCCTCAGGAGGTCTTTTTGCACAGCCTGAAAACTGTTTCTAAATAAGTTTTCAAAATAAGTCTTCTCGTTTTTTATCATGGCCATATGATGAGTGTAAAGAGGTAGCTTATCGTTCACTGTACAGCTGAAGAAATTCCAGAATAACAGTCACCAAAATGAAGGTATGTCTGTCAGTGACTAAAAGCAGAGACACCCACTTAGACCAGATTAAAAAAACATATATAATTTAAGGATTAACAGGCTAGCAGAGTTGGAAGAATTTCAAGCTCTTTACTGGGCTCAGGAGGCAATCTCTTTTAATATTGTATTTCAGTCAGAAGTAGTCAAGGATTAGTGGTTTCAGCAGAGCAAGTCAATACTGATGCATGAAAACGCTGGGGAAGGTCAGCACTGTTTGTCCCGGGTGCTGTGGAAAGGAACAGGTAACTCATCTTTATTTGTATTGTTTGAAGTCAAAAAGAGTATGTAAGAGGAGAGGGTCTTTCTAACAAGCTTTGTTTAAACTGGATCTCTGTCAGTTTACAGATGCCATTGCTGGTAAAATCTGCCTGCTATTCAATGGGTTTTTTTGTTGTTTTCTCCGTTGTTCTCTATTTAATTTTTTCCTGTAATTTTTGTGTAGAATATTCCTAAATTAGAGATCATCTGGGGAAATCCACATTTTGTTCATTTCAGGACTGATCCTATTGCCTTCAACAACTGCAGGTCCAAGGCCCTGTTAATTAAAACCTAGTTGAAAATTTTCAGTAAAAAGGAACTTTAAAACAAACAAACTCAGTCTCAGGAACAGTATTTGAGTTTGCTAGTAAATGTAATATGGTTTTGGTTTTTTGGAGGTTTTTGTTTTGTTTTCAGTAATTGAAACAGCAGGGCTTGGTAGGCTGCATTTTCTGTTCTTCGATTGTAAATTATTTTGCTGAAATAAAAAAAGTATGTATTTTTCAGAGAAAAAGAAATTTAATTTCCTGAACAGTTCTATAAATGATTGCAGATCCTGATCTGGGCTAGAGGAAAGCCCTTTGGACTAGTCAGGCACAGGCAGAGAACTGAGCCATCTTCCTGATAAAGTCTGCCGAGGTCTTGGCAGATGGTTCGTGTACCGGGAAATCAAGCAGGTCACACTCCCACACTCCAAAGGTTTTATGTACCAGCAAATGAAACCAAGAATACCACGTTTCTCTTAAAAATATTGTCCTTACTTTTAACATCTCCTACAGTAATAGCCACTAGTAGGAGAAAGAAGGGGTTAACAGATCAGCACATATCGAAAATGGCTTTACAGAAGGCATCACTGAAGCCCTGATACCATGCTGATGAAGCGACAGGAGCCAAGCTGAGTGGGCTGAAGATTGCGAGGCTGAAGTTATGATCAGCAAAGTTGAATTTCACTGTGCTCAGGAGGCAGAGACTTTATTAAATCTGGGGGAAAGGAAAGGGGAAAGACACAGAAGAAATTCTTTAAGCTTCTGAGTAAGGTACAACCCTCACTTTTCAACTCCATGTTGCTTGAATCTATGCATTTATTTCACATACTAGAAAAAACTTTGGGTGAAAAATAAGGTGAGCCAGCTTTCACATCTGCAGACATCTGATGGCAGGTCTGGACTTCAGCAGCTGCTTTTTGAGGAGTTTTAAGTCTATTTTCAATTTCTAGGCACACATCTTCCTTTCAATCCTTTTCTACAGCTTGCTGAAAACAACAGCATAGGCACTGAAAACTCCTAGAGGTTGGGATGAGTTCCCTTGGCAAGCAGTGAGTAAGCTGGCTTTAGTGACCATAGCCATTTCTGCGAGCTACTCTGACTTTCTGTGAGTAAAACGAATCACAATTTTGCTATTTAAGCAGCAATGAAAAGGCTGCCTGCATACCAGCTGGTTAATATTTGAACAATTTGTATTTATCTGTTTTATTAAACTCTATCATACTGTATATTATGATAATTGAACCCTGATGAAATATTGCCTCATTGGATAGGAGCTCATTTTAAGAATAGAAACAGTGGTCCTTAACCATAGGGCTATACTCCCATGCCAGCAATATTTAAGGAACTTTACATTCCCCTGTTTTTTTAATCAATATCCTCTATTTATCATACTGATTCACATGGGAAGGACCCAGTTTTATAACTTTGATTTAACATAGAAGATCACTGCATTTGAAGCCAATATCAAGGCATGACAGAAATGTGACAAGATCAAGCTGTTACTCAGCATGACACATAATCATGAGCATAACTGCTGCAGTTGTGATAGGACTGAAAACTAGGCAAAGAAACTAGATGGTTGCCCAGTGGACTGCTTGTTAGGGTATGCAAACTTCCACATCATATGGTACAGAGCCCATAGACATTGCTATGACTAGAACTGTGTCAAGAGTTGTGCTAGGTAGATACTTGGAGAAAATCTGACACTTAAAATATATTTTCTATTGTCTAGCTCCATACACCTTCAGTTTCCCCAAGTTAACTTGTACATTCTATTTTCCTCTTTTGTTATCTGAATGAATCCACTGAGGTATGGCCAGATGGATTAATTCAAGAGGACACGAAACTATGTATAGCTGTGTTTATTTGTGTGCAAAAGTCTCTGTCTATAAATTAAAACCCTCTCAAGTAAGCATGTGCAGACACACATGCGCTCACACACACTTATGATTTTTCACACCCTGTATAAGAGAATCGCAAGCACTTTACAAATCTTTAAGAGTGCATTGGACTCCCTTAAGATGAGTAATGACTGAGAACACATTAGTAGGACCTCAGTTTGGCCTGCATCACACAATCACACTTCAGTGTCTGCTCTAGGAATCGTCCAATGGGATTCAAGAAGTTCATTTAGCCCAGTAGCCCATCTAATTGCCAGATGACCAATTAGCCTTCTTGAAGTATAAAGAAATGTAAAGTACCAATATTGTTTATTCATCTTATTTTTTTATTATTATTATTTCTTCTTTGTATTTCTTGTATTAGCCTTTCTCCTCTGAACTGAACAGTTCCAAACTTTTCAGCTCTCCATGTTTGGAAGGCTTTCAATAATCACTGTCCTCCCTTGAAGAACGTATGCATATTCAGCATCAAGTTTATATATGTTATGATGTGAAGTAAAGATAATATTTACTAAAAATGCTAAAAATATATTCATTTGGTATTCAAAGTCAGCATTTATAGGGCATGCTGCAGAATTCTGTAGGAGCCATGCCCTGAGGGTGTGCAACATTAGCAGCTGGATGTCGGATAAACAATCGCTCTTTCAGAATCAATTTGCCAAATACCTAATTGATGGCTTTTCAAAACCTGGACCTAAAAAATTGCATATAGAGCATCACACAAAATCTGTAATAGAGTCTGAAATAGATTTTCAGTCTTTTCTATTCCACTGTTACTCCTTCTCCAAAGCATTTGCAGCTCTGAAAGCCCAGAGACAAACTCTGATTGAACTCTTTCTTAGCACTTGACCATAGTGCCAATCTCTTCAGAACAAAATGAAGACAGGACATGATAGTTGAATTTATCTGAGCCTAAAATGGCACTTGACTTTTTTTATTAATATTTCTAATCTCCAACAAAAGCATAAATGGAAGACTAGCTCTGTCTTTAAATATTTTCATCAGAGTTGGTGGAAAAATTCTCAAAAATCGTGTGGAGGTAAAGTGACATATTTATGAAGTGAAAAAATCGGTGGAGACACTGTCACAGGGATCTCTGTTTATTAGGTAAGTGTTCTCACGCTCTCATGACACCTCACATTCAGGGCTCGCTTTAGGCAAAATCCCAATTCAGAATCATGATACACTCCTGCTTAGTGCAAGAAGTCTTACATTCAAGATAAGTCCTTTTTATTGTTCTTCTTGGACTCAAAATGCCCAAGGGACTTCAGCAGGTGTTTGTTACACAAATGTGAGGAACTCCTTTATATTAAATTTGGAGGGAAAGATCATGTTAGAGCCAAAATCAAGACAAAGTCATGACAAATAAAGCCCAAATAGAGTTACTGGGGAAATGCCAATGTACTAAGAAAGATTTAAATGATGTAACTCAGAATTGAGTACTAATAATTATACATAAACCAAATTAGAATAGATTTAAGACATTTGGCAGCATGAAGGCTTTGAATGGCACAGATGGACTTGCATGTCATGTTTTGATCTGCCGGACCAAATGATGACATTTGTTATTGGAAGTAGTTTTAAAGAGCAGTTTTGTAGCACAGTAAAATTTAGATGTGATTTCTACATGCAGCTTTTACTACAATATCTTCTCATACCTGCCTATGTGTGGCCACCACTGACTTTCACTGAAAGTACCATCTGTATTTTTGTGAGGTACCATTTAGTGTTTGCTCATCATGTTACCATAATTAGGGCCGTGTGGTACAAGTTTCTAGGCATCAGGAGAATTGAGGCTATTCAGTATTTTGTAAGAGAGAGTGCTAAAAGTGGGAAGTTACATTTTTGCCAAATGGCAGATAGTAAATCTGTGTTAGAGAAGTCCTAGCTCTCTCCTTGTATTCAAAAAACTCAGAAATCACCTATGCAGTCCTTAGATACGCTGCATACAGTATGCACTCATGTTTGGATACTTCTTTCCACTTTAGTGCGAAGAAAGATGCAAGAAATATTTATATGCGCTGCAGCACAGAAGTGTGAGTAAATTCTAACCCCAGAATCTACTTTAATGACCTTTCTAATGTCACTTGACATTTCTTGTCCTATTTCTTCATCTTAAAACACTGCAAATGTTCCTTCTCACGTCACTTTCATTGGTGTAAAGTTGTCAATTACCACAGAAGGCTGTTGCAGTGAGAGAAGCATCAGTTTCCTCATGCATTCGTAACTCTACTTTCTAGTTTTTTCTTCTTGCAAACTCAAAGAGGAAAATCACTTTTTACTAACAGGAAGCCTATGTTAGTTACTAATAAAGGATAAAGTCCAGGAGCCAAATGAAGGTCTTATTAAGAAAGACCTGTGGGGCAAAAGTAATTTTTTTTTTCCTAGGGAAAAATACATCCCTGGGAAACAAAAAGACTTCAGAGGAGTTTTGTCCCTCGTAAAGAAAGCGTTCCTTTCTGATGAAAGGTGATCTTTCCAGCAGATGTGCTACAAGGGTTAGTGAAAGGACTTCATATCTGTCTTACTTAACAGCATTTTAATGTATGTGAATAGGTACAAAATACATTTCAGACTATGATGACTACAAATTTTTGGATAAAACAGATGAATAAATCTCTGGAGTCTGAGTCTGATCTTCCATCAGATTCACACTGATATCAACAGAGCTACTGCTGTTTTTTGCCAGGAACACAGTCACATAGCTGTAGTCAGAGGTCTGGAAAAAAATGCTGAAGATTTCAGACAGAAGCTAAATTCATTCTCTGGCCTGTATTTCAGTTATCTTAGCTTTCACAGTTGTATTTGGACTCCTCTTGCTTTCCATTACTCTTAATGCCCCACAGTTTAGTAGTAAGAGAAACCCTCTGTAGTCCACTGGCCTGATGTCAGATCTGCCTTGGCAGTGCCCTCTCACTTGTGAAGCACGTGAGCTGACAGAACATTTATGGAGACGACAAAAGTGGATCTAGTCTTGAGATCAAGGCCATAAAATGAGTGTAAGGCACAAGATTATGGTCAATTTACAAAACAGAAAAGCAGCAGAAGCAAGGCAGGGCAAACAAAACATGGACTGGGACTAAGCTGAAGGGGCTCCAGCACCTGGCCACTGCATTGGTGGTCTCCATGGGTGGAGGGCACCCAGTGGGACCTCTTGGAGGCATGGCACCCTGTAGGCCTACCTACCTTACCTTTTAGGGTATAGTCAAGTCTGGCTTCCACCTTGTACTTCAAGTGGGTCTCTGATACTGGGCTGTCATTGTACAGATTGTGCAGAAGGAGTGAACCCCTATAATGGGTTCTTTATTCTTATATCACTTCCCTCTTGGTCTGGCGTATGCCTGTGAACCAGTGCCATAAAATTTTGTTCATCGTTTTTGAAATGGCAAATCTCTGGTAGCTCTATCTGCATGCAAACACATATTCATTTATAATGTACTCATATTTTCCTATAACCTCACCGTAAGACTTAAGTTCACTTCCAGCAAGAACTGAAATTTACGTATTGCAGTCTATTTTAGTCTTTAGTCTTCTTTTTCTCTATTAACAGTTGTAAGTTCAGAAGAAATAAGTTCCACAGCACATAGGAAGAATTTTTTTTGAGTGCAATTTCTTACGTTTATGGTGCAACTCAATAAGAAGAAAAGATACTTTAAGAAGAAGATAAAAGCTACTGCATAAAAGATTAATCTGCACAAATGTTTATCATCTGGAATATCATCTGCTTTTCCTATTTTTTTTTTTACTTTCAGTGCAAACAGATGTCTAAGGAATCCCCTTTTTCATATTTTTCTGCAACATGTTATAGATATTCTATGTGCAGTGAATGGAAGAAAAGCAAAACTGAGTTTTGGCAGCTTTGGTCTATTAAGTTCATAAACTTTACTGTGTCTGTCTTGTCCAAGATTAGAGACAACCTGCTCCAAGTCAGTTTCCCATTTGCACTTAATTAGGGAGTTCATTTTGGAGGTCAATGAAAAATAGCAGAGTACGTTTTCATAATAACTCTCCTCACAATAAAATTATTTCTCAGGCACTTGTCCAATTTTCTCTGGAACAAGGGCAGAAAAAGCGGGGACAAAAAATAGAGTTATTGGATACCTTATCTGGAACTACCCAGCATGTTGTCCATTATCCAAGGAACACATAGTACATTCTGGATCTGAGGAAAGAAGCCAAACATTGCATCTTTTCAGACAATTTTCCTAGCTGTTCAGCTTCATTTTCTTTAACAACTGGGACAGATACTTTGAAAATGTTCTGAGAGGTAGGAGACAGTCTGCACAAGGAGTTCCTCAGTATCAGCCTCACATACATACATTCTAATTGCTGCGGATAGCAAGGTGCCCTTGTGGAATATGCTGATAGGATACTTGGATTCATAAGGAAACAGCAGTGAAGAGAGAGTTGAATAGCACAGAGCTGTTTCACACCATATCAGGGTGGTGGCATCATTTGCAGGAGGATGGACATTTCAAATGATGCCCATCAGATGCATCACAAAGTTCTTCAGAGGCACTTTCAGCATGAATTTACTGTTATCAAGCAGCTGAGAGAGAGGCCACCCTAGGCTGCATGCCTGAACATCTTCAAAACTCTAAGAGTGCATTGATCCTGGATTTTGAGCCGGAGTCAGCTTTATTTTATAAGTTTTCCTGAAGCGAAACAACTTTGTAGTGTATGAGATTCTTCTCAGAAGAAGACATTCCCAGCACTTCTTGGTCAGATAGATTCCAATACACATCCAGTGAGTAGAAGTAACAACAGAGTAGGGGGACTTGACATGAAGTACTTTGAATTTGATCTGGGCTTGGGGCAAGGAATTAGAAAAGTTCGGGCTTTGTCATAACTAACGACCAACTGGTTACGGATTCACATACATGGAAGTACAATTTCTTGGGACAGAAATCTGTTCCAGGTAGGTACAGTCTTCATTTCTCTACTGTGGTTCTTGCAACCATGAAGAAACAAGGAACAAACTGAGAAAAGCCTATAGCTGTTGGTTAATGAAAAACTCGAGCAAAAGCGGGTTATAATTTTTCACACATGTCATGCTTTGATCCATGAATTATGTTTTAGTTTGGCATTACAGGAGATATATTTGATCTGTGCAGAACACAGAATCGCAGAATGGGTAAAATTGGAAAGGACCATGGTCGGTCACCTGGTCCAACCTCCCTGCTCAGGCAGGGTCATCCCACATTGTGGGATTTGTGTCCAGAGGATTCTTGAGTATCTCCAGTGAGGGAAACTCCACAATCTCTCTGGGCAATCTGTTCCTGTGCGCAGTCACCTGCACAGTGAAGACAATTTATACCTGCTCAGACAACCTGCACAGTATCCAGATTACTGATTTTTGCTAAATCTGATGCCTGTCCTCTCTGAAAGTGCACACATAACAATACATGGTTTCTTTTGGATAATTAATCAAATTACTTTCTGTATAAAATTATAGAGTGGTAATGTCAATGGCAATGGCCAACTTAGAAAAAAATAGTTGGGTACCCATCTCAACAGTCTTTATGAGTCACTGACCGAAGGTCAGGTCTTTTGATTTTTAACCATTTTCTTCTGTAGTATGCAGTGAACATGTTAAAAACACATTTGCTTGTCATTTTAAATGATATTCTTTTCTAAAGAGCTAGGTTTTATGCTATAGAGGGCGTGAATCTTAACTCACTTTGGGCCTCGTTCTTTGTTTCTTTATGAAGACCCTGGCTGAAGGTTCCAGTTGCCTGAAAGCAAATGAAGCGCAGAAATGAGCGTAACGTGGACCACTGTCTCAGGCTCCTGCCTGACAATGTTCTGCCCCAAAACAGAAACACAGTTATATATACAGAAATTCAGCAGCTTGCAAAGGCCTCAAAGATAGATCAGTTGGGGACAAAGGCAGCCTAATAAACTGTGGTCAGAGGAACTTAGTGGTTCCTTTTTTTCAGTTTTTATGGTTTTGCTATTAAACAGAACACAACATAGTAGTTTTATTTAGGACACTGAATCAAGGCAGGCCATAACCGTTGTAGGTGCTCCACTAAACTAGGCTTCATTTTCTTTTTTGGCTCAACATCACCCATCTGAAGAAAGGAAGAAAGATGTAAAGAGTGGTTCAAATCATCTTGCAACACTGTATTGCATTTCAGATCATTTACACTCACAGTCATGTCAAGCAGACATTTCAAATTGATCAATGCAGTAATTGAAACAGCAAAAAGAACTGGAGGTTATTTTGTCAGCAATAGTGTTCTTTATGAGACTGAACAGTGATGTCTTAAAATGGGATGTGTCCAGGGAAAGCAAGCTTCCTGAAAATATTGTAGCCATTACTTTAAAATAATATTATTTAGCCTTCATGCTCTATCCCTTGTGGGTTTTCAATTCCCTAGCAAACTTTTCTTCCAACACATCTTTGATCCTGGTCTCAAAAACCTGACATTTTCATTTTGCAAAGACTGGATATACAATGGACTAGTCAAGAATAAGGGCCAGATGACCCAAATTGGTGCAAATTGGTACTGCTTCATTGCCCTCAACATTGATTTACAGAAGACAAGGATCTGGCTGAAAACTTTCCAAAGCCTCACTGCTTTGCTTTGCTGTTCCGTGTAGACACTTCAATTTTAGTCTTTCTTACTTTCAAAGAAAATGGAGTTAATATGACTGTGTTCTCTATGTGTGTTTGTGTGTGTATATGTGTGTATATGCAGGCATGTGTCAGTGCACAAGTGACTATTTGCTTGTTCTTCCCATTACTTACTTCTGAAACTAGCAGTTCAACTCAGTCAGACTGGAGAGGGCAGGGGGTTTAAAAGAGACAAAATTCCTGCAGACACCACACTAGTGTTCTCATTGAGGAAAAGGCTAATGAAGCTGAGTCCTTGTAGCACTCAAAAATGTCAAGGACTGTCAAGGACTCCTTAGACTTGACTCCATCAGTTCTGGCCCTCTTCGAGCCACTTGTTCAACTAAGTGGGTTTCTCACATCGAAACTTGAGTATTCAAATCTCAGATCAACCCTGTTTAACTGGACCAGTGTTTCCAAAGAGCTTGGTTAGCTTGGTTTTCTCTATTTGCTTCAGAGCATACGTAGGCTAATTGTCTCATCTGGTTGAAATCCTTAATCCTCACCTGGCATTGATAAGCTTGGCACCACCACTGAAGCTGCTCCCTTTCTTCCAGCTGTTGAGCAAAACAAACTCAGGCAGAGCATTTCCCATGGTTTTTTATTCAGTTCCACTCATTTGCTTCTGCTCTTCCCAAGGGCCTCAGACAGTGAGAGCAGAGGGCAAAGGGAAAATTATAGATGCTAATTCACAAACAACCTCATAAAACTATCCTTATTAGTACTGTAAAAAAATAACAGGATAAAATGATAACTGCTTCACTGTTGAATCTTTGTGATAAATTAAGTGATCCTTGTGGGGGGGGTATATAGAGGTAGTAGGCTTGTTGCTTAATGGAGTGATGCATTTAGCAAGAGTGAAAGACAACTACAAAGAAAATTATGTGAGAGAAAATCTTACCATTTGCCAAAACAAATAAATAAATAACATATCATCATTACTGGCAAAAGAAAAAAACACCCCACACCAAACAAACAAAAAATGAACTGTTAGTCAAGCTTTGCTTGATAAATCTGAAACAGGGAATTTATGACAAAATAAAAAAACTGAAAATATAAGATATACTTTAATAAAATATGGTCTGGAACTGGATACTAACCTGGTATGCAAATAATGTATTTATGAGATTCAAAAAGCTGCGGGGAGAAAAGCAATTTTTTTCTTCCCCATTGAAAACAGAAAAGCAGGTGGAGTTCTTCAGCAATCCTTTTTATTTACTTCACGAGATAGCTTACGCAAAAAAACCACTGAGATCACCCTGGCCCACAGGAGTGCAAAAGGCTCTTTCCCTGTGTGCAAGGTAGATCCTTTCTGTATGAAGCAGCCGACAAGAATGACAAACTAAGATAATGATACTTTCACATCCTGAAATGTTTTACTGAATTGGGAATCAGCATCTTATGGAAACAACCGCTAGATCACATATATTTTTTTTATCCTATAGACACCACTAAGGCTGAAGCACAAATTTTTCCACTTCTGACGACTGCCTGATAAGGAAATAGGTGCACAGTGGCCAGCTAGCCAGATTGTGATCCCCTCTATTGAACTTACTCCTCTATGGATTTAAGTAAAATGTGAACAAGTCTTTTTCTTGCTTAGCAAGACTTGCTGACTGCTCATGGTGACCTCATCCATGAGTGGTTATTTTGGCAGACATTTAAAACTTTTTAAAGGGCCAACAAGAATAGTTTCATGAGGTTGTTCGTGAATTAGTATCATTCTTCTGCCCTCTGCCCTCTAGTCTCCTATTTAGCTTAGGCCTCTTGTTAAGTGTGGGACAAAAGGAGCTAAAGTCAGCATAAAACCCTGGGAAGTGCTGTGCCTGCCTT
Source organism: Neopelma chrysocephalum (assembly GCF_003984885.1). NCBI lineage: Eukaryota > Metazoa > Chordata > Aves > Passeriformes > Pipridae > Neopelma > Neopelma chrysocephalum. The sequence continues at coordinate 13,174,651 of NW_020897717.1, forward strand.
TCCTCCTTTCTACAGTCATAGGTCTTCTGGTTGTTCCAGCTTTGTAGATACAGCTATGCCTGTTAATACCAGATAAAGATGTAGACCTTTGAAGTATGATGCAAAGTTTGTGAGTACAATTTTTCCTGTATCTTTTGACACAAACGTGGGTACAAATTAAAAAAACATGAGATCTATACCAAGACGTGTCAGGTAAAATTTGACCGAACCACTCTTTCTATCCATAAGTACTCAATACTTTTATAGAAGACTCATCATTCTCAATGCGCAGAAAGAGAAATTGAGACAGAGGAAGCTGAAATGACTTGTTCAGCTTGATCTGTATATGAGCAGTTTCCATTTCAGAAAGAACAAAAAAGTTTGAAAATAAAACTTAATGCAAACAAACTGCAGAACAAGTATTCTATAGCTGTTTTAAATATAAAGAAATTCAGGGATGAAATGTAATGCTTTAGCCTCAGACCCTCCTGGACAGCTGGACATACTGAGGACATTCATGAGGAAGGTACAGCTAACGCAGGTGTTTGCCTCACCTGAGCTGGGTGCTGAAAAACCTCAGGTCACTTCTTTATTTTCCATCTGATTTTCTGAGTAACTTTCAGAACCTAATTTGTTTCAGCTCTGCGAATGTGGTTTGACATTAAAAGCACCAAAATACCCAAGGATGTGAGTTTTCACACCCCTGGATCTTAGCTCCCCTTGGGTGTAATGCACATAGTTACACTGCTGTACCTCACAGTCATGTCATGAGTTCAAATATGTTAAAATACATTTTTTTCAGCTTAGATTTGAAACCTGCAAGGAATTTGGCATTGATAAGAAATTTGCAGGAGTGAAGGCAAAATTTTCCACAGTTAGACAGCCATGGTTGGATATCTAGGGATCTTTCATTAGCAAATATTTTTATGCACACTAACAATGCTTTGATGTGACTAAGTCCCTCAGGAAAAGAAAAAACCAGATTATTTCTCCAGATAATCCAAATGACTTGGAACAGCAAAATTGAACTATAAATTGTCAAAGTTTGATGAACAAGCTTTCTTGCAAGATGTCTAATGCTCCCAGGAAGAGGAAGAAAACAGACTGTTTCCTGTTGTGGTTGTCCTTGCAAAGCGATGTAAATGCCATAACAAAATGGATAGCTTGCATAGCAAAACATGTTGCACAGCAAAATGAACTCAGTTCTGCAGCAAATCTCCTAGATACTCTGAAAGGTCTTTTAGATGAGAAAAGATAGGGTTTGAGTGAGTTAAAAATATACTGCAGAATGCAATCAGTGCAATGTTATTCATTTTGATATTCAACAAGATTTATTTGACAGTAACACCATATGCTCAGTGGTGCTGTCCACAAGATGACAATTCCATTTTGCAACAACTGTTGAAGTTCAAAAATTGTTTTCATTCGCCTTTGGAATAAAAACAAAAAAGCCTTTCAGATCTTTATGGAATGGAATTGGACTGAAATGGTTGATTTCAGATAAAAAAAATGCAGCCTTTTCTTTGGCGAGGACTTTTTGCTTCTAATGGGTTCCTTGGTCAGCCAATGGAGGACAAGGGGAAATGGCCTCAAGTTGTACCAAGGGAAGTTTAGATTGGATATTAGGAAAAATTCTTTACCGAAAGGGTTATGAAGCATTGGAGCCGGCTGCCCATGAAAGTGGTGGATTCACCATCCTTGGAGATATTTAAAGGACGTGTAGACATGGTGCTTACGGACATGGTTTAGTGGTGGCCTTGGCAGTGCTGGCTTAATGGTTGGATTCAACGACCTTAAAGGTCTTTTCCAATCCAAACAATTCTATGATCCTAATAGGCAGAGTCTTGGGGGAAGGCCGAAAGACTGCGGCATGGATAATCTATAACTTTTCAGAGGCCCTGATACTATTCAATAGCACTGCTTGATGAAGTGTCAAGCAGCTGAGAACATTCCCATCAGCACTAATATGTGCTTCTTAATACTACTAAGATTTTTTTGTATTGATTGGGAATGACAGTAGTATGCAAGCTTTGTTGAGGATGAGACTGGAGCCCTTTTCTGATAAGCAGAAGAGAAGCTGAGGTGAACACAGCAAAAGTTGTGTACTATTGCTAAAATGTCCACCCTTGAATGACTCACAATGTTAGTGTTCCAAAACACCAGGATAGTTTTAAAATTCAGTGGATTAGTCTTTTACTCTCTCCACCAGAGGTTTTCTTTCATGTTGATTTTAGGCTGAGAAATGTAGGCACAAAAATATACAAATACCATTTTGCTATTAAAAAAAAGTGGCAAAATATTTTATTTCTCATAGGTGTTTGAAAACCAGTGTTTTCATCCAAAATACCGCCAAATGTGAAGACTTCAAGGTTGGGGGGGAATTGAAAAGAGAAAAATTTCAATTAAGAAATGCTGCTATGACACCTTGTGGGGATTAGTTGCCTCAGGTATCTGTTTTTGTGAATGGCTGTTTGAGCACATACCCAGCTGACTGACATGGTTGTTGTGCATTCCTCCTAACCTGCACGCGTTTCCTCTCTTGAAGGAAGGATGTCATGGTACATTGTGGTAGTCCTTCCTGAGGTGTAGATATCGGAGGTAATGTTCAGCTAAGGATTCTAAATCCTTGAGAAGAATGAGGCAGACAAATTACTATTCCCGTGAGAGGCACCACAGTAACATATCTGAATTGAATTGTTGTTTTTTTCACCCGAAATCTTTTGCTTTTGAGGATTTTCAGCTCTTGCTCTTGAAATGAAAGTTAAAACATTTACCAGAAAGTACACATTGTGACCAAAAAAAAAAAAGGTTCACATATCATCATCTACTGAAAAAATATTTGACAGGAATGATTTTTTTTAACCAGTTCTAACAAAAGAGCTACAAATACATCCCTAGAGCACTGCAAAAAGCTGGAAATCAGTATTATGGGAGTTTGCTAATTCTTGTAGAAGCTACATGTCACCAATAAGACCAGCTCTTTGGGCTCTCAGCAGCGTCCTTTATCTGCAGCATCATGCTCTTCCCCACCTCCCTGCTGCACTGATTTTGCACAGAGTCAGACACAGAGCACCCTGTTTTCCAGTGTACACACACGCACTGCCAAGTTTGTAGCCAGACCAGTTTGACACTCTTGGCTGTGACTGTCTCAAAATTGGGCACATATGGTTAATAGGAGGCAGCACCAGTAGAAGAGTGGTACTTGCTTTGAACTGGCAGGTGACAGGAGCAAAAGTATTTGGCAAGAAAGACCTTTCTGGTGGTCTCTTGTGTGTGAGTGGGTATTAATACTGTTTTCCGTTTCCTAACAAAGCACAAAGACAGAGGAGGATGACTGTACGGCCACCATACCATGCTCCTTCCTGACAGGGAGCTGGCATGATGCCTGGCCCAAGGGCATTAGGCAGAGTACACTGTCACCAGTACCCAAGGCAGTCCAGTCCTTGCAGGTGCAGAGAAGGTGTGAAAACTCAGTTTGTCTGGTGGAGAATGTGTATGTGTGTGTCCTCAAACTACCTAATAAATATGTTCATCCAATTAAGAGGAAAAATGATTCATTAACAAAACAGCTACTAAAAAATTACTCATTTAGGACAATCACTGCTACTTCCTCAGCTTTTCACTTCATTGCTGCTTATGCGAGTAAAAACAACAAACTAAATGGAGACCTTATGGGCACCAGGGACCAATTAATGCCACGTGACTTCCTCCCAGGCTTCCATGAAAATAACTGTATTATAATGGGCTGTGATATTAATATCGGCTTTGGGAAAGTTAGGCAGCAGCTCCATAGGGAAGGATGTAGCATGAGCAAGCACTCTGGAATGTGCAGTATTTGACAGAGAAGAAGTGGTGTCTCTCTATAAGTTGCATCTCTTTTTGCTATTGAAACAGAAAAGACAGCTAGAAAGATACAATAGCCTGGGGGAATTTGAGCAGTTGTTTTATTTTTTATAAGGGGGTACCTTTCCAGTATTTAAAGTTTATTCTGTTGGAATAAACTTTAGAGTACATTCATCAAGCTATAGATTAAGTCCAAGGATTAAATTCTGAGGTGAGAATGGGATCCTAAATTTATACAGCCTTGAAATTCACTTTTCAGGTTTTGCTTCCTCACACAGCTTAAATAATTTTGAGGACTTGCTTTTAATCTCATGGCTATGTGGAAACCCACCAGATTTTGCTGTAGAGTAAATGGCTCACAGCTGTGAAGAAGCAGTACCTTAGCAGATAAAACTGCTAAGCTATATGAGAACTGCTTTACAAGAAGAATTTATTTTGCTTCTTAGGCTGGCCTGGCTGGTTTGAAACACAGTTCTGTTATTTCAAACTGCATCTTGCACTGCGACATGCAAGAGATGGAATTTACTGCTCTTCTTACACTGGTGATATACAGGTAATGCAGAAAATCCCTAGGCAGAATCTGGTGCCAGTGGAGTCACTCTGAGGTAAACGCAGTCGTCTCCCATCCCAGTCTGTCCCTTGGACCCCACACTTCTTTGCCTATTTAGACCCTGACATATTTACCAGGCACCTTGCCTGTGTGCTATGGGCCACAGCTTTCTCATGCTGGACTTTTCTTGAAGTAGAGAGACACACACAGACCACCCTACGCCTGCACCCAAGGCTGGGCAGTTAAAAGGCAAAGGCAACCACCAACAAACCAGGAAAGCACCATGTAGCAGTGAGATCAAAGGTCTGGCAGGGAAAGCAGCAGCCGCAGCAGCCACAGCAGCCTGGGTGAGTGCAGCTGTCCAGCCCTCACCTACCCTGCTGAGCCAGGTACCTGATCACAAAGGACATGCAAAATAGTTTCATGTCAAGGCACCAAGTGGAAAGAGTACAAGGAAAGCAAGCAGGAGGAAAGAGTAGTTTAATGCCTTTCACAAAGACTTTGGCCTCAATTTCTGCATCCCCACAGTAGGAGTATTAACTCCAAAGATGCATTTTAGTAAGCAAAAGCAGACATGGTGAAGGTTGTCTAATAACTGAGCATGAAGTGGGTTAACTAAAAAAGTGGATGTAAATAGCATCACATTTGGAGGAGTGATTTGGGTTAGACGTTCAGTTCAGCTGAGCATTGGAAAGTTCAGATACTGGTTAAACTTCGGATAAACTTTTGACCCCTTTTTCTTGTAGAAATCAGACTGGAATCACACAAACACAGACTCTCTCATGAACTTTCCAATACTGCTTGTTTTTGACTGAGCCAGTATAATAGAAGAACAGATTTCCTCATGACACTCCTGTATTTCTGCTTCCAAACTCGCCTAATTTTTTTCCTTTTCTAAACCTGAAAAGTTTTTCATTCTATTCCATATAAGGTTTGGATGTTAGCTGAGGGCAGGTCCAGTGCTATTCTGACTGATTTTCTCATCTCTGGGGATAACTGTCATCTTTGCTGGCCTTTTTCCCGTCCAGTGTTAAATATTTTCATTAATGACTGCAGAATTAGTCCAAAGACAGAGATTTTGGTTTCCAAATATCAACTGTTGCTCTCCTCCCTACCAGAAATGCACGGCTCTGGTGGCCCTTACCCCGGGCAGCTCTGCACCAGCTGACACACTATTTTTTTTTTAATCTCTTTCTCCTAATCTTCCTCATTTGGAGACTGCCAGCCAGCTTTGCTCACTCTTTATGTCTTCTACTCCTTTCTCTGGGCCCCTGAGTCCTCTTTCCTCATGACTCATGAACAGGAGCTCCCACTAGTTATATGTGCTTTCCCCCACCATTGCTAGCTAAAAAGGGGAAGAGGGAAAGATCTTCTGAAAATATCAGCACTTTCTTCAAACCCACTCAGATCATCTGTTTGCTGATTCCTATCCTGTAGCCTGTGACCTCAGCAGTCCAGGAGTTTTAGTTCTGTTTTCTTCATCAGACTGATTACATTGTCATCACTTAAAATAAAGAGGAATTAATAACAGTAAAATTAATCAACACTTGGAAGTGTAACCACCCTTAGAATTGATGGAATCAACTGGTAGGTGATAATTAGAACCAGCCAGAAGCTTTTTCTCAAAACTTACATGTAAACTTCCTCCATGTTAGAAACCACACATTAAAATACCCTCCCACAGCATGCAACTTTCCTTGTTCTTTTTTATGTCCTCACCGCTTGGCAGATCCTATATTGGCCACAAAAACAAAATAAGAAGATCCAACCCTCACCAAATATTGCTTTTGCATATTTCTGGCTCATTCAAACTTAGAAAGACCCAGAAACACAACTGCTCCTGAACTTTGGAAATTCTCAAACCTGTTTTTCAAGCCCAAGGGATGGAGGAAACATATCTGAGCTCTTGGATTCTTTTTCCACATGGATATTTCTGAGGTTTGTCTGCCAGCAAGCACTGCAGTGACAGGGTCTGGGCGCTGACATGGGTATCCCTTGTGCTGCTCTCTCCACCTGGGTGGGGAATTCAGTGTCAGTGCTCAGGGGGAACCAAGCCCAGCACTACACTGTGCACCCATCCCTGCAGCCAGAGGCCAAGTTCATCTGTGTCATAGCAACATTAAAATTATTTAATTATTTCCATTGCATCCAAGCTGTGTTTGCCTTCAGAGTAACCCAAGTTGTTCAACTGCACAAAGGACCAGATTTAACTAAGCAGATTCCCTCAATGGAGGTGTGGGGTAACAACTAGAAATGACTTTGATTTTGTGGTTCCTGATAGTTTTTCTTCCCTTCTTCCTCTCTTTAGATTACAAATGGCAAGGCTTTGTGATGCTGCTGTTGACTGAAATGAGGAGCATGTTCAAGTCCTACATGCATGAGCAAGATGTAAACACCCCAGCTCAGGAAACAAGTGTAGCAACTTTGCAGTTGTGCAGGGAACAACATCTTCAGAATGACTGGGTGTTGTGGCTTTGATGATTTCTTCAGACACTGTAAGTAGACTGACAAATTGACTTTCAAGTGAAAGGTCATTGAAAAGAATTGCGGATAAAAGCATCTGGATTTACAATTGAAAAGCTACAGAAGTTCAGTTTACAACTCTACTGGGTTCTGTGCGTAGGAGTTTCTATCATATAATTTGGCAGCTTCTTCTGCCTCCTGATTGGGGTTGTAGAAAATAAAAATTCCTTGTGGTTTCTTTATTTTTTTTTCTTTTTTAAACACAGTGGAGAGTTGTGGTGTTTTGGCAAGTCTGATACAAAGAAATATTGTACTGGCATTGTCTCATTGTAGGTGACCTCAGGCCTGAACTATACAAGGGAAAAAAAAATTGGTCTCTGTTGAATAGAGCGCATATGTGCTCGAATCAGATTATAGAGAGAGTGTGAAAAGCAGAGCACACACACACACGATACATATAATACTGATGTTGTAGACTTAAATGTAATGCCCAATTCTCATCTCATCCCACTGATGCAAATCAGGAGCAGTCATGTGGCCTTAAGGCTCGCTCTGCTCTGGTGTATGAGGTTCCTTCTGGTATTCATCTCCCTAAACCAACTACCTGTAGTAAAATGGCATTTGCAAGACAATTAGGTGGCTGAGATTACTTAATCCATCTAAATGCTCGCAACACATGACTCCAGTGTGTAGTTGTCTTTCAGAGTGTTTGTGACAAGATTTTTATAGATCAGGTTTTTTTTTTTAACTTCTCTCTGTTTCAGGAACCAGGATGGGAACTTAAATCCTGGAAATGCTTACCAATAAAGGCAAGCACTACATGCAGAAAAGCTCCCTCTCTCTGTGTCTTCCTGGCACTCCCTCCTCCCTTTGCCTTCTTTATGGGACATAACACTAAACTAAACAGAGATTTGTGCCTATCAATACTGACTTGACTGATTTCCCTTTTCCTGACTTCTCTAATCCTGTGGTAGATTTTCTGTGACATTTGCTTCCGGTAGCAGATTCATATGAATGCTCACTCTAGAAACAGAACATTTCCAAATGTCTTTTAAAAAGCAAAACAATGTGGTCAAAGGAAATAATGGGGGATGTTTTTCTCCACAATTTAATATCAGGAGCTGCTGGTGTTTTCTTTCAACTTGAAAAAGTAGTTTTGCTCCAGTATGTAAGGGTTTACATGTATAAGAAAACTTACTCAGTAGACTTATTAAGCAAAACAGTGCACCAAACCTCCTTAGACTGCCTTCTTTGCAGGAATTAGTTACCCAGTATGTCCTAGAGATAAGATGCCATACACAGCAGCCTCAAAGCCCAGACTACAGTAATTAGCAGAAGCCTGATGACCTTCAGGTGGAGCTGAGACAACTGCATTAATTTTCTTCTCTCCATAAAAAGATTGCTTTTTCCTCAAGGAAGAACATAAGGAGCTGCTCTGATTTTGCTTCCAGATGGTTCTCTTGGCCTTTATGTGACAGGAACTAGTCATTGAGACAGAACTCCTGTTGCTGGATAAGACCTGTCCTGGTCACACTGGAAATCTCAACCTGTTGCCAAAGGTGGAGTGAGTAGAACCACATTCTCTAAGTGCCTCCACTGATGGCAGAGGAAATTTGGGCAAGGAGCTCTACAACCACTAGAACTAGGGTGGAAGCAGACTGCTTGCTTACCCTCTAAAAAATGTGTGCAATGACCTTCCTCTCTCTTGTTGTCTTTCCCCTCGATTCATCTACATTGCACAATGTGTGTTACATCTGTACTAGACCCAGACTAAGTGAGAGGGAAGAACTGATGACAAATTTTGAAATGTCAGCAAAGAAGTAAGCACGATTCTTTTCTTGGTTTTGGTTTGATTTGGTTTGTTGTTTGGGTTTTGTTTGATTTTTTTTTTGTAAACAGTACATTCCCATTTTGTTAGTGGAAAGTATAAATATGCCCAGAAGGGGAACACTCCCTATTTCAGGGAGCTCAAGCTCCGTTGTGCAGGACCTACACTGATAAAGGTTGCAGGGAGAGCACTGAAATGGGAATTGTTCACATGGACCTGGATCCTACACAAAGAAGGTGTCACAGGGTTGATTGTATTTGGGCTGAAATCTACATGTGGCTGCTTCTGCCTACTTTTACAGTAGGTGCCATGTTGCACTCATGGCCAGTATGAAGGAGGCTTTTGGCTAGTTGCATACTGGCACTGTGGGGGAACACACGCTGTTCCCCTGTGGAAGATATCCATATGCAGGGACAAAATTTCCGCTATGTGCCTAGTGGATGATGGAGAATACAGCCCTCAGAGAGAATTTGGTGGTCACAGATGGACCACAGCTTTTCTCCACATCCTTCTCTCTGCCACATTGTTGTACACAAACTCTGGGCTGAGCCCAGTGTTCTAAGGACAGATAAATATTACCTTTCTTCTCTAAATCATCATTGCTGGGAGAAGATGATGTTGGTCACAGGGCGTGTAAACCTGTAAAATCCTGCAGTCCTTGCCAATCATATAATGTTGTGTACACTGGCAGGGACAAATGATCTCCAGCACTTAGCACTGGGGTTGGTTCCTCTAGGCATGAAGCTGCAAAGCTCTCAGCTACTGCACAGAGTAGTGGGAGCATTAAGACTGCGTACTGGTCTGTGAGGCTGACAAAGGACAGCTAACAGTGAGATACTGCTATTTTTTCTCCATGTCATTGCTCTGCAGATTTAATCTTAAATCTTGGTTGTTATACAGTGATATACCATAAAGCTGTGTCCATGCTTTCATTGAGAACAACAAATATAAATAAAAATTGCAGTGATTTCAGAAAAAAGAGTTCTGTGGCTTTGGAAATTGACTCTTGATATGAAAATAGCCCCTGGCAGTTTGCAACAGGCTTTGGTTGCAGTGGACCTGTGTTGCAAATGGGATCTGTGCAGGAGAGGTATATATGCTAGCATAGAGGCTGAGGGTTTGTCTCCTCTCCCAGCTGCTCTCTCTTTCCTACTGCATTTACACTGAACCTCCTACTCCATCCTAGGGATGGAGAGTCCTGTGAAACACACATCCCACTCGCAGGATGAGGGCCATTGAGTAGGCTGGGAAAGCACAAAAATCTTGATTGTTCGACTGACTTGCAAACTTAACGCTTTTACCATGCAAAAATAGAGTATCACCTAAGTGAACAATTGCTGAAATTTCTATTTTCGTTCAGTTTCTCCCCCTCCCCCTTTTACTAGTTTTCCTTCAACTCTGTTTTCCAGTGTCACTGAATTACTATTATCCAGATCCAAACTCACAGTTTCACTGAAGTAGAACGTGTATTAAAATACCAGATCTACCAGAAAACATCTGCAACTTGCAAGTCTATTGTATTACTATTATATGAGAAAGCCATTGTAAATTCTTTTAAGTCTGTAACTTATTTCACGTTAACACACTGTGTGTTTTACAACACCATTTCAAAGTTTATGGCCTTTTTTCTTTAGCCGCTTGTTCCAATTGCATCTTATATTTCATCAAATATGGTAAAGAAACCAGAAGAATAAATTGATGCTCCATATGAACCCCCCTATAAATGGATGTTGCCAAATTGCTGTAAAATGGTTTTCCTTTTTAGCCCTCCAGAACTGTTAGTAGGTTTCTGAGGCCAAATTCTACAGGGAAACGTTATGACCATTTAAGGCCTCCAAACTTTATGCTTCAGTACAAAAGGCCTAAGGGCGAGGATTTAAAATGGATGAAGTGGAGAAATTTGCACTTCCTTAAGAAAACACAGAGCATTTCCTTCCGTGTGTCAGAAATGAAACCAGAAAATACAAACTAATTTGTCAGGAAATTTTCCTTCTATAATTCCCTCTTCAGCCCTTCCTCTCCCACCCTTCCCTGCTCCCACTGCAGCCCTGCAAGCCTTATTTTCTCCTCCTTGCCGTCAGCTTTATGGCTGCGGGTCCCAGCTCCAGGAACGGTGATGGACGACGCTCTGCTCTTCACCTCGTGCACAAGAGCTTTGCTGTAATGTCTCCTCATGTTCACAGCTTGTTCCTGCCACCCTCTTCCCTGCTCACCTCCCCACACGGGGTTTATGCCTGCAGACAATCCTTCAGGAGATAAGTACTGTTCAGGGACACCAGCTCAGCCACAAATGACGGTTCGTCATTTGGCTCTAATTGGACGCTGGTGTAAAATGAAAAAAACACTTGTCATATTTATGAGTTACTGTGAGTTAATAATACACTGGGATCCATTAGTTAAAGCACATTTGCTCCAAACATGTGGCTTTGGCTTTTTGTTTTTCATTCAAGCAATATTTTTTCAGATGAAATGCAGTTGCCATTTTTCTCCCAGGCACTCAGCGAGCCTCAGGGAGCTACAGCATCAATTATTTTTCTCCTCATATGTGGAACAAAAAGAAGAAAAAAAAAAAAGTAGTGTCCTAGCCAGAGAAGTTGGAATTATTATCCAAAATAATAATAAAAGAATATCAAAACATCCAGAAATCAAAAGCTGCAGCCAGCTGAACAAATGTAGTCAAAATTGAAAACATAAAGTCTACAGAAGATTCTCTTGCAAATAAAGTGGGCTCTGCTCTCTCTGTATTTTTAGTAATCTCCTATCCTGCCTGAGCCAATTCTTTTTCTGTTTAAGTCTGTCTACTTGAGTCAATTTTCTTTGACTCTATTTTGAATGATAAATTCATTAGTGCCTTGCAGGTGGATTTGCCTGAATTTAAAAACTCCAGAAAGGACTAAAATGACAAGCAAAAATAGAGCATGAACAGAAACTTGTTTTCATACTCTTGCTTCGGGAATGGTGCTGCGTTTACTTGTAATAAAAATCAAGATGTTCATCTTTCTTCCTCTCCCCCTCTGCAATATTTTTTCAGTGCTGAAGATGTCAAGAGCAGAATTTACCCTTCCCTTGATGCCATCTTTTTTTCCCCTTCTGTTTCATCACAGCTGCGTGGACTCCAGCCAACTCAAACTGTACCTTCGCACTTCACTGCTTAGGACTTTGCTGCACGTTCAATTTAACAAGACTTTTTAATGTAGATAACTGACCAGGCAGACTGAAACTTCAAACTGGTAACTGCGCACACAAGGACACCAACACTTCATACCTCACTACCTTATCCTTACATAGGCTGATTTCTCTAAAATCAGGAAGAGGCAGCACAGGAAACTTTATGAAACCCCACTTGCTCTCATTACCTGTGGCTTAATTAGCAACACCTGGCTTGGAAGGAGCTCCACCTGCTCTTTGGTTCAGGATGTATTTTGCCCACCATACCTAGGAAACATTTATGGAACATCTTACATATTGCTGCTGCTTTATTAGGAATAAGCTTTCCTTTCATTTATGAGCTTGAATTAAACAAACAGCTCCTCCACTCCTGACTCAGCCTCCAAAGCTGCACTTTATATATGTCAAACAACATATATAAATTTATAAGGTGAACAATGGTTGTATTTAAGTACTGATTTAGTAATCATGAACTTCGCTGGCAGTATGCTTTGGAAACTAAATCCATAAATTTTATTAGTATTAAATGTTTCTAATGGGAGTTGACAAATACTTGAACTGAGTTGCTTTTTCTCCACACTTGGCAAAAGGAAAGGGACAAAAATTCTTATTACACAATGAGAAATACATTAATACTAAAACCCATTCATCTCAATTTTCTACAAATATAATTTAAGACCTTTTACAACCACTGGTGAAATTACAATGTGCTGTGGGGAAGTTGCAAAAATTTTATGAGAGTAATAAAATTGTCATTGTAATACCATTATAGGGTGCAGGGACAATATAGATATTTGAATTACCTATTGTCCTTATGCCAGGCTGAAAAAGTTACATGCAGGAATTATAGCATGTAATGGAGACAACTGTTGACACAAACCAGAGAAAGGAAATCCAGGTCCACTTTAGCTGGCCTAAGACAAATCCTCATTAGAAACATGGACCCAAAACACCCTTCCCACTTGTGTCAACAACAATGAAATTTAAACGAGGGGACTGTTTTATATTTGCGTCAATGGTAGCACAGAGACCAACTAATTAAGCAGAGATTATGCATAATAAAACAGAGTTGCATCCAAAAACCTGATTTTTTTAACTTCTGTAACATAGTTCCTAGGTTTGCACTCAAGCCTGACTGAAGGTAATCACGGTGGTCCCCCTTGTTCATAGCCAAAACCTTCTCAGGTAGCTCATGGCAAACCCACGAGAATCCTACCTGGAATTAAAATGGTGTTAACTTTCTAGAAGTTAAAATTCCTTGTGCTGAAGAATAGTGTTGCTGGGCTATATCCAAGGCAAGAGCATTGCTTTCTCCCTGCCTGTCCAAAGGACGAACAAAAGAAAAAAAGGGGAAGGGAAAACAAGAGAGGTAATTGCAGCCTTGTATGTTAGCAACTTTTCACTGGCTGTGTTCAGGAGAGTAATAAAAGAATTGAAATAGTTCAAGCATCTGCCCTTGGCTGAGGGACTTGTAATTATACACTACAGACTCCACTCCCTTGGAACAACTGTCTTTGATTCCTATCTCTTCTTTTATTACAGCTGAAACACAAAACTCCTGATGAAACCATTACATTTCCATGTGAAATTCACAACTATAAGGGGAAACCTCTGCGAAGTTGCCAGACTTTTGAAGGGGGTAGAAACATATGGGCAAAGGTTGTAAAGTTCCCTTCCAAGTTTCAAAGGTCCAACCACTTGGGGCAGCCTGCTCTGGAGGTTGAGATTTATTCTCCTCCTTTTAGTAAACACTTTGGAATGGAAGTAAGAAAGTTAATTTTATTTCCTATTTACTAAGAGTTACCATATTGTGAACTCCTGAAGTTCAGTTGATTGCTCTCCTTAAAGTCACTGACTGTTTCATCCTCACCAGGATTATGAGAACTGTGGCAAAATCACCCAGCAGATGTTTCCAAACACCTAGAGACTCAGGGAGACCTACTATGCTTTTAATACTCCTTAAAGTTTTTGGCCTAACTTCAGACAACACACTCCCACAGGTGAGAAAGACTCACGGGCCTTGTTAGGACCCTCAAAGTGACAAATGAAGCTGGGTCTGTCTGCCCAAGTCTTCCCCAGAGGAGATGGGCAAGGAGCTCAAAAAAAGAGCCAGAAATATCAGTGGGGGCTTAGCCCCTCTTGCTGAGCAGGAATCCACATTCAGGCACCAGAAATGTGCCTAGCAAGCATGAGTGGTGCAAAGAGAGTTCTGGTCAGTGAATGCCATTTTGGGTCGTCCTGGAGGGAGTACCCTGAGGACTTCTCTAGTGGCTTCTGAAAAAGCAAGCTGAGCCAGTGCCGCTCCTCTCCTGTGCTCCACCTGGATGCTGCAGTGCCAGGATCAGTGCTAACCGGGGAAAGCTGCCACTTTCACTGGCCGCAGACAAAACATCTAAGGGAGTCCCCCTTGCCCATACACACACTTGATATTTTATTGAAAGCAAATTCAGAGCACACCTTTTCGTTGTCAGACAGCCTGAGCCTGTCCCTTCAGCTAGGGAAGCTGTTCAGCAGCCTGAGCTCCCGTCACGCTTATTCCCGAAACGCAATGTTTCACACGTTGCAAGAGGCAAGAAGGTATTTCCCTACACTGCAACCTTTTATTTTCTGTTCTTTTTAGTCTGGCTAATATGTCTTCTTGGTAACCACAGTATAATAAATTTCATAGAGCATGATCAGCATACTTAGTTCATATTATTCATTTGCAGTCATTTATTTTTTCCAGCTCCTCTTCCCCTCCTGGTCCCCTCTCCCCAGTGCTCACTCTGTGGAATGATAATAATACACAGAGTGCCGGCTGGCTGAGGAGGATTTAAAAACAACAAGTAAGAGGATCTTTCTGTGCTCACACCTGTTTTAAGATTTGTTATCCTTAAAAAGGAAAGCTGTAGGGATTCACTCTCTTTCTTCCTTGTAGACCCCAGTGGAATATACCATTAAACCACAGGGAGGAGAGAAAGCCTTCAGTGCACTTAAATATACTTATGTCAAATCCATCTCATTCTTCCTGCCTTCTTTCCTCAATCTAGCCACCGTTCCCAGGGGCTGGAGAACATTACAACCCATTCACTTTATATGAATGGGCACAGACAGACTTTTTCACCATTTCGATATGTCTACATTTGCAGGCACATCCTGTAGGCCAACTGAAACAGCCTTAATTTCAATTTACTGTCTCCCTGAGGAACATGCCATTCTCCTGAAAGTGGAAAAAACCCTCAATGGCCATTCCCTGCCCCCTTTCCCTCCACCTCAAGTCAAGATCTGAATTGGAGGGAAAATTTCTCCCAAGATTAATGGACTGCAGTTCTGATGCTTATAACAGGGCACATGATCTTTATTAAACAAGTAATGAACAACTTTCACCAAAGTACTTTATTTGGAAGGTGGTCAGTGTTACTGTACACAACTCATCTAAATCCATTTTCCAAGTCTCTGTAGAATGGTGTTATTAAGAAAAAGAAAACATTCCTCAGTGGTCATTTAATTCTGCCTTGTTTTTCAGCGGTGCTATCAGTAATGACAAAAACAACAGTAATAAAAAAGTAGCCAAGATCTTGGCTTGCTAACTTCAGATGCATGCTGGGGTCAACTCATAAAAGCCTAAATGGGAGATGCTCCCTCCTTCTCAAGACAAGTATTAGAGGTTAGCTATTATTGCAACAAATCACAAACAAAAAATATAACAAATAAATATTCGGTAAATAGTAGGAGTATGGAAAACAACCAGTACCACTTGCCAGGCCGTTGTAATCACATCTCTGATTTAGAGAAAAGCATCATGTAGAAATCTAGATTTAGGAGAGGGATATGTATTTCTTTGCAGAAACACTGACATTCAGGCTCTGCTGGTACCTAGTATTACAGGATTTCACTGAGCTTTTGGTAATTGCCTGGAAAAACTGTCATCATAGAAGTCAATGTGTAGTATTGCAATGGTGCTCTCAGCTCTGCGAGGTTACAATTAACCATTTATCATCTAACAACCACGGTACAAACCTAGTTATATCTCCCAGTGCTGTAAATACCGTGATATTCCAACAGGCTCCTTAGGAAAGTATCAGACACTGGAGCATATGGTCAAACAGTGATTGATGTTATTACTCTGAAAAAGTTTTCGCTTTCCTGTTGTATTGCTGAATTCTTAATGTTTTCTGTGTGGTTTCTTTAGGGAGGATGATAATTCATAGATTGATGGGCCTGGTCCCAGTTATCCAAGTGGCCCAATGCTGTAAATTTGTTCACAGAACTACTGCATTTAAGATAGATCTTTCTGTCGTGCTCGCATTCGAGATGTCCAGTTATGAGCAGGCATAGGTGGGCATAAAGGGGAGGATCCCCTGGTCAAAAGAAGCCAGGGCGATTTGGAACGGTCATCTCAGCTTCCCACAGATGGGCAAATTACGATGACAGTACCCACCTCTGTTTTGGAAGTGGAAGCTGTTCCTTTTTCTGCTGTAGGCAAGCATTTTATTTATTTTAGCTACACTGCAATTAAAAATAGCAGCAAACCAAGAAGTGGTTAGAGTGAAGGCACAGAAGAATTGGCCTCAGTGGAGAAATGAGTTTTGCTTCCCACAGTTACAAACAGCCTCTGCTTCGTAAATTGGATGTCTTTTCAAATTGCAAATGACTCCAGAAAAAACAAAAGTTCCAACTGCAACAGGAAGGCCAGAGTTAAGTCTGCTGTACGTGACCATGACTAAGTAAGGAAGACAGCAGTCTCAGATAGCATTTTCTCCACTGTAAATGCCCATCTTTTGATCTACTTTTTGGATTGTCCCATTATCATTTAATGGGAATGGTAAATCTTTCCAGGGAGTATCCAGAGAAATTCTTAGACATAGTCAGATTCAGGATATGGCGCAAGGCCATCTCTTAACCAAATTAATGAATACTTTACAGCAAGCCATGAAAAGTCTTTGGAGCCATTATTCTAAAGGTTTGTTCTGGTCATTGCTTCTGTGTTAGCATTACTCCATAGTTCCCTTGCAATCACAGATGCTTGCATAAAAGAAACATTATGCTGAGACTAATGCTTTTCATACTTAGGAAATCTTTTTCTTATTAGTAGCAAGCAATGAGGAGAATACCCCTCTCCCATTTTCTCCTGACTGCAAAAGTGTATTAGATCATGTTTTTTCAAAGAGAAATGCAGTTACAGAAGGGTTAGAACTTGACCTATAATCTGTCAGAGACAACTCTCAATGTTGCATTTGCTCAGTTTGGGTTTGCTGTGTGCTGGAGGTGTTGGGGGTTGCACCTGAGAGCTGCACAAGGAACTCCACTTGACCTCATGGCTACGTTTAGTGACCTGGGTTGGAGCTGCACTTTGCAGCCTTCTGCCAGTTGAGGAAGACAATGTCAGGCTCCTGCAGAGGTGTGTACCACACATGTGACTTTCTAACTGAGTTTAAAACATCTGATATTATTAATCAACGCAGGTGTTATATTAATTGGCTTGATTCTTTACTGAGAGAAGCCTGTTTTTCAAACACCCAGGACAAAACCTGTTAAACCTTAATTAGGATGCAGCCAAGGAAGGTGCAGATGAGTGTGGAGTAATTACCAGGCAGTGGCTGACAGGCAAGTTCCTGTATTTTCAGCCAGAACAGGTGATTTTGAAACTTGACCTCCCAGCAACTGCCAGCTGGGCAGCATATTTGCTCCACAGAGGCTGCCCAGGATGGCCTTTCCTCTGCTAAAAGCTCTCTGCTGCACATCAACAACTTGGCACCAAGCAGGCTAGTGGAGCTGTTGGCTTTCATACCCAGAGGGTGGCAAATGGCAGGACTCAACCACAGAGACATCACTGCAAGTGAAATGGTGGACCAGGGCTGCACTGAAGCAACATCTGTGCTGCTATACCCACACCCCTCCTCAAAATAAGCCTGCAGGATAAGAAAGTATGATAAGGAATTGGGCAACCTGTCCATCTTTGTATCCATGAGTAGAGTGCCTACTCTGTCCCAAGGGATCACCCTTTCCCACGTGTTGCAAGGAGCTGGCATCCCTGCACAACATGGTCTGCATGCTCAGGGAAGGGGAGATGGGGTTATGGCCTAGCTTTTGAGACAGGCTTTCTCTACAACTGAGAATGAATTTTGTCCTCTCTATGATCTCCTGCTTCATGCCAGAATGTGAAGATAGACAAAATGTGGAACTTGTAGGGAGAGACTACATGATTCATGAAGCAAACTTGAAAAAACAGGCAAGGTCTTCTGTGAAACACTGCAGCTAGAGACGGAGTAGAGGACTGGGGTAACGTTCACTTTAGCACCCTAACCCAGTGCTTTCAGGTGGCTCTGTTATGAGCTTGGATAGTTTTTTTCCATATTATCCCCATTTCACATTCAGAAAAATGAATCCTAGGGTAAGGGATGAACTTGCTGAAGTTCACCTGGCAAAGCACAGGGTATAGAATACGTTTTGTATACTGCCTGGTCTCTACAGCCAAGGCAAACATATTCATGTACATTTAAAGAGAAAGGATCCTGTGAGCAGAGCTGGAGCTACAGACTTTTCTTAAACACACACTCAAAGGAGAAATCATTTTCAGAGAGGAAACTATGCACCTGGAAAACATACTGAGCTTTAATGGATATTAATGTCTTGCAAAAACAAAACAAAGCCTGGAACTTCATAATTTGCCTAAAAATAAAGGACATTTTGTTTTTAGTGTTAAAAGAGAATTAAATTATCCAGCACATGTTAGATACTCTTGAGCTGAAGTGCTTTGAGTCTGATGCACAGACAATACATTACGTAAGGCAACATGGTGCAGTGGATAGAGGGGGCAAGGAGAGAGGGGGTAAAGGTGAGCATGCAAAGCGTGCTGTGCCAGAACATCACTGACGCTGGCTCCTGAATGAAAGCTGAAACACTCGGGTATCAGAAGGCAGATGGAAAAAATGGGAATGCAGTTCCATCTGTGGATACTGTTTCTTTTCATGGTTCTCACCGCCTGACCTCTTTTTCCCATCAGTTCCTCAGTGACAGGATCAAGGTGAATTGCTCTGGATGGGTGAGTCTCGACAGAGCAAACACAGCTGCTGGCGGGAAGTGCTGCTTTGAGAGACAACATGGAGAAAGCAGGAGGTGAAGGCTTGCATAAGCCAGCCCTGTTAAAGGTACTTCTCCTTTTCACTCTCCAAGGCTTAATTCCTGTCCCACTGCAGTCAATGATAATTTCCCTCTTGACTTCAGTAGGAGGATTGAGCTTCTGGAGGGCAATGGCTCCTGACCCGACTTTTCCTCCTGTTATGTTAGGCACTAAGCCTGAACAGCTTCTCTTCTGCGGACCTAAATGCAGCTGACTTGTATTCCCTCCAGAACAATCTTCCCACCCCTTATTTGTCTTCCTCATCAGAGGGTTCAGACAAAGAAGCTTGCATTATGCTGTGGCACTGTGGAGCTGAAAGGAATCCGCTCTACCCAAAGAATGGGTTTGGGGCAGAGGCTCAGACTCAATCTGTGGTGGAGGTGGAAGATCCTTCTAGGAAAGCATTACTTTACCTTTTATGAGAATATGGGTGCACTTCTTCTGTTCATGTAGCCAGCTAGAGTGTACTTCATTTTTTTCCAAGTCTCCCATGTTTGTTCTAGCAGTTGAATTATACGCATATTTTGCTATGCACATAATACATAGCTTGGCCAGCAAAAGATAGGAAGGGTAAATGATGGTATGTTTACCTTAGCTCATGGGGATGTCTCAGTGGTTTAACCTTCAAATGTGGTGTGCCTAACTTTTCTCTAACCACAGGTCCAAGTCCCAGCTGGGCTGACTCAGCCTTTATCTTCCTCAAGATAAATTCAGTCCCATTCACTTCACAGTGGGTGGGTGTTTCAGATGAAGCTTTAAAAATGAGAGTTTTGTCTGGTCTGGGTGGACCTTAGTGATCCCTTAGCACTTTTCATGAGAAAAACATTGGTTGTGGGCCAGAATTCCCATTCTTCGCTGCAACAGCACACTAGGAGCCTGAAGAACTGGCTCTATGATGCTTAGAGTGCAAAGACACCAACGTTGTGGTGTCGAAGCAAATACGGTGAGGTTGTAAGCCAAGCTTACTGCATCCCATGGACTTACTAAGTATGCCCTAAAAAAGCTGGGATTTCAGGTCTCTAGCTGGCTAGAAGGTCTTGTACAGCCCACTGAAGTAGAATTAGGTAACAAGTGCTTTCCCCTACCTAGGAGATTTAATCCTACTGTAGAATAGGAAACAAGAGCATTCAAAAAATTGCATAAGAAGAAGAAGACAAGGTGTAGTAAATCAGTGAGTAAGGTACTTGCACAGGGATGTAAGAGGCTGACATGTCAGAGCATCCTTTGAGTAAATAGGAAATATAAGTATGTTTGTTGCTCTGTGTGTGGCTCTGGATAAAAATTCCATCATGTTCCTAAGAAACCTCTCCAATTACACCTCTGCCAAAGTCAGTGTATTTCTGCAACATTCTTCTTTAGGCAATTCATCATTTTCCAAAAAAAAAAAAAAAACAGAACCAAAAAATCCCAGAAAGGTATTAGCTCTACCTTTCTGACAGCATAACCATGGAAATGCCGTAATTAGCATAGCATTGTGTTTCTTCTATCAGCTGCAAAGGTAGCAGTCCTTACCCATATGCCACAGGCTCAGGGGAGCAGGTTAAACAAAATAAAATAACTCTATGCAATTTTGTCCAAGCTCAAACAACTTATGAAGCTAGTTAAAAAGAAAACAGGTTTTCAATTGCATTTCCTCTCAGCACATCCTTCAAGGCTTTAATGCCTTTGTCCTCCCAGGGCTAGAGACACCATGATAGCACAAGAGAGACTAACGGCTTTGTATTTCTGGCCAAAGCAGAAGGAATGGAAAGATCATAAAAGATGACCAGTTTGCCTGAGATCTCTATCCATTTTGCAGGCACAGGTGGTTTGATTTAGCATCTGAAACGTTGTATCCTGAAGCAGACCAAAAGGAACTTTCAACCCCTAGGGAGGAGCCCATAATTAGCACTAAGAATGGACAGTGCTGGCAGGTCATACGGGCCTTACAGAGCTGTATTTCCAGAAGAAGGCATTTGTTAATGTAGTCAGCACACTTTTGATAAGGCAAGCACATCTCAAGCATTTAGGCTTAAATAAACACGCTGATTAATGTGCTGGACGTGGAACATAACTTTCCACTGGACTGAATCTCTTAAAGTGTTTTCGATTCTAGCAGGCAGATCTGTGCAAAATGTTAAAAAGTAAGACACCATGAAAATGTTGGAGATGGTTTTGAAGCACCTTAATAAAAGCCTAAAATTAATACTGTGATCCAGTCAACGTCAGGGAATTTTCTCCTTGGCTTCTTCACTATGTGGCCTATTATATGTGTGACTCATACAAGATTTCTTTTAGCTCTCCCTGGTATGGTGAGGGGATTGTAGAGTATTACTTAAACCTGAAGTGATTTGAGAATGTGCACAAAAGTGCTACGGAAGCGCTAACTAGTATTATCAGCTGTGAATAGATATGCTTATTATCAGCAGACACTCTTCAACAGTCCTACTCTAGCATGCATTCACAGCCAAAAGTGACCTCATTTTATACTGCAGCAGCCAAAGAAATAGGTTGGGTTGCTTAATATTAAAATGCATTAGGGTTTAGTAAGGAATTACCTAACTTTTTTTTTTTAATTTAGAAGGAACATGGCTCAGTACATGGTTGAGTAAATTTATAAACATGCAGTATTATTAGGTTCTGCTGTCTAAGTCTATTTTATACTCTAAAGAGCTTAGTAATATAAACATTTTAATTTAGAAAATGCTTCTAAGATAAAAAGAGAGAATTAACTAGTAAACTTTTTCATACTTAACTTCAGGGTTCAACTCAGACATTCATGTGCTCACCTGCACCATGAGAGCTGGAAGAAATCTGGTATAACTTTCCAATGACTGCAATCAGCTCACCCATATCAGGCATAACAACTCTAAGACAAACATATTCCAGACAGAATTGTAAATAGAGGGATATGTATGTACATATAAAAAAGCACAGGGCTTGGAAGCCTTGGCTTAATCAAAGGAACAGGGTGAGGAGGAAGGGGAGATACTGGCAGCGGTGTGTATCTCAGCTCACTGTTGAGAATCCCCTTTTGTGCAGACTACACACCAGTAACAGCTGGCAGAGTATCTTTAGATGAGGCAACCTGTGCTCCTTAACAGAAAGACCTCCTCATGTTATGACGTTATTGGAAACCCTGTGTACAAAGTAACATCAGTCTCTGGAGGCCTTGATGTTTCAGTAAAAGCCTACAGCAACAGAAAAGAGACCCAAAAATACGTTAGTAGCTCTGAAGAGAGGAGGAGAGGAATAAAACCCAGGAACTGAAATTCAAAGTCAAATGTTGCAGTTTGGGCCCTTCTCTTGTCCTGAGCTCTGCAGCAGTGTCTTGCTGTGCAAGGATGGTAAAAAGGAACCTCCCGTTGGGTGCTGTCCCCGCAACTTTAGTTAGAGAATAAAAATAAATTTAGGATGAATTTTCAAGAGGTCACAATAATCCAAAAAGGAGCAGAGCAGCGAGCACAACACTTCTTTGGTGGGGTCTCTCTTAAATGAACGCGACTTGAGCCATCAAGACTGGTTCTTCTGCAACAACCACCACAGAATGTTTCAAACTTTGAATCATAGGAATTACTGTGTTTTTTGACCTTCTATCTTGTCTCCCAGAAAAGCCAGGTTTTAAAATAAAGCAGGTACAAGAAAAAAAAAAGGCTGTTATAAGTGGAAAGGCTACACTTGCACTTTGAGAAATTGAACAAAATTAGGTACATTCAGGAGTCTTCAAGACATAAACTGATATCACAAGATATTTTCCGGAAAACCTGTCCCTTGCTAGCAATGGTGGCTTCTAACATTTTCCCTTGGAGTAATCCTATAATTTCTAATACATCTTTTGCCTTCATCCTACAACACAAGAGGCTTGAACCTTGCTCTTCTTTACTCTGACAGCATCTTCAGTTGATAGAAAAAGCCAACAGAGCTGTGCTTCTTTACAGCAGGGATGGCTCTGGCCTATCACTGACAGGAAAGATAAGGTGAAAATCTGGTCTAAATAGATGTAATGTAACTGATGTAACGGTCCAAAAGAGCAAATATTCAGCTTGCCTTTATCACCATACCTCTATTAACTCAAAGTCCTTTTCCAGTGTCCTTCCAAGGCACAATATCCAACTATCCAAGGCTCTTTTGCATGGTCACTGCTGCTCAGTCAGATTAGGTTTCTGTCCTGGCTGTGGACAGGCAAACTGAGGCACAAACTGGTGGGAGTAGGAGGTATAGAATTGCCTCGATGGTCAATGGCTGACTTGGGTAGAAAGCCAGACAAGCTGGCTGTATTACTAAATTTTAGTCTTCGTAATACTGGGCAATATTAATAAAAATTAAAACACCAGCAAGACTGGCTTCAATGAAGAGTTATTGATTTGGTCCCAGAGCATATTTAAATATTTTATTGCACAGATGGAGCCCCTACAACTTTCTTTTCCTTCATTCCGTAAAGGCCCTGTTTTACAAGGATACTTGCTGCCCCTTGGGAGGGCTGGATCCTGTTTCCTCTCCATTTATGTGTGTTTTTTGTGGGGGAGGGTTGGGCTCAGGTAAGGAGAATCGATTACTCAAGTGCAGGACAGAGCAGCTTTTCCTCATGCAGGGGCCAGGACTGTTGCCTTTCCTGTTCTCCCACCTACCACCTTCAGGGCACAGCTGTCTGCAGGCTGTTTGCCTGGTTGTAGGTCTCCCTTCCATCTGCATGATGCCAGGGTAGGACTTACCATCTTATTTGTCTTAAGGTTTTCCTAATAGTAATTTTTCAGTCTTTTGGAACCTGAAAGGTCTACTAAAAAGCAGAGTGCAAAAGGTAGGTCCCTCTTTGCCATATCAAATAAAAAACCAAAACAAAACAACAAAAACCCCATGGTTGTTTTTTTGGTGGTGGTGTTGGGATCTTTTTTGTAGAAAAGAGATTTTTTAAAAATTGTTTCCATGAACGAAAAGCTCAGAGCCTGAATGGATAGGTTCCACAGACAGAGCAAGACACATGGGGAGTGATAAGGCCTAGCTGGCTTGCGTAAGACGGTGAATTTGGAAAGCTCTCCCCCATCTTCTAGATAAGAGGTTTCCTCTCGAAGGCAGTGACAAACACCAACTAGACTAATTGTAGCTCTTTGCTTAGCAGCACATCACTTATAATGACAAGCGGCAGACGGAAACTCTTCCAGCAGGCATCACTGCTAAACATGCTGCATGTCTCATGACCTGCAGGGAATGTAAAGTCCGGACGTAAGTCATTTTGAAAAAAAAAAAAGGAAAAAGGTAGAACCATTAAAGGATTTCAAAATCCCACAAACCAAAAAAAATATCCTCATGATTTACCTGATTTGTAAAAGTAGAATTTCTGTGGCTCTGCAGCCCCATAACAGAAATTCTTGAAGTACCAACAAGTCACTTGCTAAGAACGCAATCCAGCAGGAACAGAAAGACAACCCATATTTAAGAAACCTCAGCAAAAAAGCCACCTCAGCAGCCACCAGTAAATTCTGCTTGATGAGGATATAAATTATTAGCCTAGATTATGCATTCCAGAGGGCAAGGATAGCTTATCCTTGCTCTTTACTTTTTCCTTCCTTTTTGGAAAATAAAGCAGGATATGTATTGAAGAAGAGGACTATCTTCTGTGTTACTTTGTTGCATATCTCTTGCATGTTACAG
This sequence comes from Neopelma chrysocephalum, assembly GCF_003984885.1. Lineage (NCBI taxonomy): Eukaryota > Metazoa > Chordata > Aves > Passeriformes > Pipridae > Neopelma > Neopelma chrysocephalum. Next base: position 13,199,212 of record NW_020897717.1, read on the forward strand.
GATCTTGATCTCAGGATTACATAGATTTCACACAAATTTGATCTATTTCGTCTCCTTACATATAAAAGCCCCTCTCTTGGGTCTGAGATATACACTGCTTGGGATGTGATGCATTAAAGGACTGAAGTAGTCTAGGTATGCTTGAGCTTTCTATGCTCAGGAGAAAGACTAGATCTTTTCTAAGAGTCCCTCACACCACTATTTTATGTACTAGGATATTTGTCAGAAAGTTCTTACTAACATATAGTACATTTTTGTTGTTTCTCCCATTCAACACAACTAATCATGTTGAAATAAAGGGAACAGTGGCCTCCCACTGAAAGCTTCTTCACTTTGTTGCCAAAGTAGGTGGTGAGAAAAAAGTAAACCCATTTTGCCTATGTTTAAACTTGACAGCATCACCTTACAAAGTCACTTTTTGATTAAATACCTCCATCTGGAGAGCAGGACAGCTATATCCAGGCTAGCTTATTTTCATTTCAGCCCCTAAATTATGCCTTCATTTTTACACTAACATTATTTCTCTGTTTTGATTGTTGAGATCTGGGCATTGGGTCCATATGCCCCCATCAAAGCTCTGCTTTTGTATGCGGACAAGGTCTCTGGTGAGCAGGACCACTCAAGGTGGCTGTTCACACACACAGAGAAAAAATACAGTTAGTGACAGAAGGACTATTCTGGGTCCAGCATGAAGCAGTGTGAACCTTCACCCAGCCCTGACACTGACAGCATTTAGACACAGCTAGGCAACATTCAGCTTTTCTGAGAGCACTGAAGGTGGAGAAAGGCAGCATTGGTATGGTGCCTTATGGAGGCAGGACCTGTGCAGTGTGTTGGAACGGTGAACGTCACAAAACAAAACAAAACTGCTTCCCACTCAAACAGACAAGAAAAACGACAAGATTTTGAAATGCCTGGACATTCCCAAGAGACTTTACCCAAAAGTATATTGAAGTTTGTTTTGGAGTAACAGCTACATGTCATTGAAAAATTACTTTTTCCCCCAGATAATTTATAGAGTATCCAGGAGTGACCTGTCGTCATGATCTCTGCCTTGAAAGCAAAACAAAAGCAAACAATAAAGAGTTTTGCATGGATTTATGCTGAGTTAAAGCCCTTAATTAACCTGTCCAAGGGCTGTTGAGTATCCAGTCTGCTCTCAGGGATGATGGCATAAATCCAGAGCAAGCCTACAGAAGTGAAAAGTGCAAGTCCTAACTGGAGTGAGAGAGATTATTGCCTGAGCTAGGAGAAGAGTTACAATATCAAAATCCATTGGAACCCAGAAAACCTTGCTCATGAAGGGTGATAGACATTTTTGGCTCAGCTGGACTGAATCTATGCCATTTATTTGTTTGCAGTACAATTTGTGTTTGGAAAAGTTGTAAGCTTCATCTATATATGAATCTGTTTTCTGGTCCCATTTTCTTTGTGCAACACAGAACAATCCAGCAGAGCAGAGTCACCTTAACAAAGTGCAAAATTATTCTGAGAAAGAGCTTCACACAATCTCCAATGAGGAAGACAAGAGACAGAGACAAAACCTAGAATAACCCAAGTGCAATGGATGAGTTCCACCCATTGATGGCCCTGGATGCTTCAGATGGCAGCACAGATTTAGGCAGAGGTACTGGCTAAGTGCAAGATGTTATTATTAGCTTGAGAGATCTGCCTTTCAAAGAGCTTGCACTCAGTTGTCTGATGCTCTAATCTTGTCCGGAAAAGAGATCTCTATATACATCCTAAGTTCAAAGTCTTTTTCTGGAGGGAAAACACACTAGGCTTACATTTCCAGGACTTTGGTACAATAGGCTGCATCCCGTACGCTGAGTCTGCGTCTAATCTCATCCCATAAGCAAAAGAGGTAATACTGTTTTCCCTGATGCCTGGGCAGTGATTGACAATGCTCAGACTGTCTCACTGGGGCACCTGCAGATAACCACCTGAGATAGATCAGCACAGGAAACCATTTCCACACAGCGTGAATGTGCAGGTGGTGAGCAATGTAAGGAGCATGATTATTATCCCTTTTCTAGCTAACTGTTCTGGGCCCCCTGCATGACGTCTGCATAGTTGAAATGTCATCACTTAGCCAGATGTTGAAGTCACATCTATCTAAATCCAGTTGGTTTTATGGAAAGTATTGTCTATTTTGACAGGCATAAATCAAGTGGCATTTGTATGAATAAGGGATTATTACTAAATCGTGCATTTTCTATTAATAGATCCCTATTAATGCTGCAGGTGTTAGTAGTAACTGCTCTTTGAAGCATTACTTAATCAACCCCTTTGCAAATCCCCATAATCTAGCTCTCATAAAAATACATGGATTATTGATTGAGAGGACCTCTGGGATCCCTAAAACGAGGTTCAGCTCAGATGGTTGTGCAGTGCAGGAGACGCACTACAGATCGCTCCCTGGAATGTCTGCCAGGTGTTTGCAGTTTCATGCATAGTGTGTCTTGGAAATAATAAAAGAGGTGGGGGTGGAGGGGAGGTCATTCCCATCCAGGAAGACCAGGCTCAAGTAGAGGAAGGAGAAGGAGGACCATTAGTAATAGCTGGAGAGGTTGAAGGTGCAGAGGTTATAGGGTGGCCTACTTCTCCCTGTCTGGGAAACTTGTGATAGTGAAAATAGAGAGCAAGCAGATCTAATGTATGTTAAGTTATCCTCAAAACTAACACACAGCATACAGTCAGGTCTGCAGCACGCCTGTAAAGCACACAAGCAATTGGGACAAGCCTTTAGAAACATGTTTGGTAGAAGGGGAGCCAAGAGGTTAAATTAGCATTTAAGAAACCCATGAAGAGTCTTGAATAATAGATTATTCCAAACAGCCCAGTGTTAATATTTTAGGATTACATCTGCAAAGCTTAGTGCTGATGAGAACTGAGCAGCTAAAGCGCACCCATTCTCCCTGCTTGACGGACCCTTGTGGTTGAGTTCTGACTGGCTCAGATCTGCAGGTCTTCATGGCCATTTAATGGGGCTTAGGCAGAATGCAGTTGCTTAAAGGTGGGCTAAAACCATTCCATGTGTGCTAGACACCCAGAGATACTTCAAGTGTCAAGAATAAAGCAATGTTATGTGCAGAATAGAAACAAAGCCAGTAAGAAACAGACCCCCAGAACCCTATGCCCACAAGACTGCCCTGCTTCCTGAGCTGTTCATGCAGTGCCTGCTGGGGGCCCCCTCCATCATAATCACTGAGGAGCTTAAGAAACCTTGCAGAGAAGCCCTTGAAACCGTAATCCATGCCATTTCACAGGCATCTTTGGCAATCCATTGTCCCAGGCACATATATTTATCAGTTCAGCTCAGCTCCCATATAAGCACCAAATGCCCCCATCTCGCCAGGCTGAGCAGCACAGTGCCTTGCACTGTACCACTGCTGGCTGGAGTCTCTAATGGGGTGTTTTGCAAATTCCCTGACCACTCAGAAGGGACCATGGCTCCGCAGCCTGGTAATACAGAGTGGGAGAGAGAGAATCCCCACACAATCCTCCATCCAGGGAGGGCTAAAAATTGGAAAACGCATAAACAGGACATTAATCAATCACATCGCACTCTTCAGAAAGTACTGGAAGGTGCAGAAAATTTCTCAATGAGAAGGGATAAGAAATAAAATCAACCCCTCACAAAAGTGCTTGATAAAGCACCATTTTCCAAGGTGCCACCATCTGTTCTGTGTTATAGGGAATAACCTTGATGTTATTACATTACAGGATTATTAATATACAGTAGTGTGTTAAATCTCAACCAAATGTATCAAGCACGAGAGAGACACATAATATCACTGGTGGCTGGAACAACACAGCTGAAGAAAGCGCTTCTGTGAGGGTGCAGGACTTGTTTAAAGTGCTTAAAGGCAAGAACATTCCCAGTGGCTGCACTGAATGGACTCACCTCAGCTACGGATCCAAAGTCAAATTCTCCCACCCCAGTTCTCCAGCGTTTCACAGGAAAGGGGTATTAGGGCTTGAACTCCTGTGCATCACCAAACTGCAGCTGGTTCAGCAGACTGGCGCCCTATTGACCATGTACAGCAAGCACCTCATGGCTTTTTTCTTTCAGGAGAACCAGTCTGAATCAACAAGTGCTCTCCCTAAGGCAAGAAGCATTGCTGCTCTGTTACACACCTGTATCAGGTTTCTGCACTGGAAAGGGAACAGAAAAGATGTGAAAGTGCTTTCACACTGCACCTCAATATAATTCTTGGGACAGTTTAACTCTTCATTTATATCGTAGTGCACCAAAAAAAAAAAAAAAGGTGACAGAATGCATAGCTGTCATCCTAATATTTCTGCTTTTCCTTTTCACTCCTGATGTGGGATTTTTCCTGTTCCCTTTATACTTATGCCTTGAACCTTGGAAGATGAACAGCTAGGCTTTCTCAGTTAACTTTCTCAAATCATCTTGGAGCACTTGGAGATTTTTCCCTTCTTATCCTAATTAAGGGTATATCAGTGTCCCACTGGGACTGAAGCAGTTAACGAACACCATCCGGCAGGTCACTTATAAACTATTTGCCCTGAGATTGAGGGCAAACTGTGGTGAATTCCCTAGGAAAGAATCAAATGAACCTGTTAATGAGTGGAGCATTAAGAGGAAGAAAAAAACAAGGCAGGATCTGAGGTCTTAAGGAAATGTAGGAAATAAATGTTTGTTTATCTAATGGTTTTACTGGTGTCAATGCACAGGACTCCCCCTCCATTTTAAAGCAGATGCAAACAAAAGATTCAGTTGCAGACAAGCTTTGGGATTTGACTTTTACATGAGACACTTGTAAACATTCCTCAAAGATGGAGAGGAAGAGGGACCCGTGGCACTCATTTCAAATAAAACCTGGCAACAAGGTTTCCTCATATTAGCATCACTATCTGAAGCATCAAAATGGGCTTCCATCCCACCTCAGCCTGTTTAAACCCCCTATATAGTAAATCAGATTCTCTGTCCCTGGAAAGTTTTGTTTAAATTCTTCACTGCACTTTTCAAAAAACAGCACCGTAACCTGAAGAGAAGCTCTTGGGATATTGCCAGCCTATAAGAAATTTTGCAAGAGCATGGTTTGGTAAAATTTTAATAGAAGATCCACAGATGGTTCCCACTGCCAGTTTGCCTGCCAGTGAAATTACTCAGGGATCAGAAAAAAACAACTCAGTCCTAGGAAAAGAAAAAACTGAACCCCAAACAAAAACCCATACCAAACCAAAAAGCAAATCCCAAAACACACCCAAAAATTCAGAGCAGCCAGAGTGTTTTTTGTGTCTATGTCTGTGAGAGGGCTTAGCTTCCACTCTAAGCACACCGAGGATGGCAACAGTATCTTTGACTTATAATTCCTTGTATTTTCATTATTTACAGTAAAGCCTGACATATAGCACAGCTAAAAGCTATACTGTAAAAATGCAAAATGGGTCCAAAGCTGGAAAATGTTTGACCAGAATACAGCTGCATGATTAATGTTCTGTCACATGAGAATGAAAAAAACAGATGCTTAGAAAAACCTCAAAAAACCAACAAATCAACAAAAAGTTAATTTAAAAAAAATTAATGTTTTAGAAGGGATCATTTACAAAATATTTTATCAGAGCTTGTACTACAGGAAAAGGAAAGGATCTTACATTGTCCTCATGTTGCTCTCTGTTTATGTGCAGAAAACTTGTGAAAGGACCTCCACTGGCATTCTGTGTCTTTGTTTTGTTAGAAGTAGACCAAAAGCACCACATACTGGTTTTTTCAAGCCTTATGCAGCAGGGCAGATGGGAGGACTGATTGAGAGTCAGAAACTTTGCAGTGAGGCAGAAGGAAAGAATATAAATGAGATTTTCTTCTTCATCTAAGTTCTGACACAGAACAACAGAAAAATTCTTAGATCCCGCCCCATTTTCACATGATATTGGTGCTAGCAAACGCATCTTGACTTTTCTAAAGCTATAACATGATCCATAAAAATCTTGTTTATTATTTTTGCCAAAGCCAGAAGGTCCCCAGAGAAAAGGTAACAAAGGCACAGAGGTCCCTGGAATGGCTCTCTGATTTGAAGCAAGTATCTAAACTGTACAACTGGAGTTTCCACTTATTTTGGATTGATAGCCTGTTAGAGACAGAGCATCCTGAAAGTTCTCAGTTTGGCTGTTATCCCCTCCTCCAGGTGGATGGCTTTCAGGTTCTTGTGTCTGTTGAAATGTATTGTCCATATCCTGCTTCTCAAAAGAGTTTCCTGCATCCCTTGTGGTGTCTATCAGTAGAGGGCTGACAGACCTTGACGGTGTCTCACCACCTTTCAGCCATCCTGGGGGTGCATTGGTGACAAAGATGAAAATAAAAAACAGAGGAGGGCCCCACAATTCCTGTTCCCTGCTAGGCAGTGAGAAAGGGGTGCACTTTGTATGGATCAAGCAGAAGGCTGTAAACCTGACACGGTACACACAGTCATGAAGGGTCTCTGGAAGTGAAGGAGAAAGGTGACTGACTTCTGCTTCTGAGTTTTTGTGCTGTCTCATGGGAAGCAAAATAACACGGAAGCTGGGATGGTACCCCCGCATGATGACCCCCACTCCCAAGATATGACTCTGTGACATTGCCGTTGTACAATCCCTTCTGCATCCTCCAATCACGGCAGCAACCTCTGCAAACTTCAAGCAGCTTCACTAACTGTCAGGGCCACTTCTTGGGCAACATCTTCACAAGCTGGTATCTGGCCCATTTCTTTCCCCACCCATTGACATCAACAGGATATTTTCCACTTACTTTTTTGAAGCCAAGGCTTTTTTTTTTTTTGCTGGGGAACACTTTAACAAGAACACTAATGTATTAATGGACAAGGACAGGTAGCCAGCAACAAAGAGGAGGTAAAAATTTGATGAAAGGCAGGCAAATAATAATTTAATAAGAAGCACAGTAATAGGTTCTTAATGTCCACTGGCTCCCCTTCTCAAGGCCTTACCTGAATACAGACAGTGCAGCACTGAGGTCCCTGTATTGACTTTGGAAGAGATGAGTGATCCTCAGCTGGAGTCTCTTATTCTGTAGCCAGGGGATCTAAAATGTCTAGATATTTTTGTTCCCTTATCTCCTGGGCTAACCCATGCCTCCAGTTTTTGAGCCAGAATTCCATGTTCAGCTCAAACATAAGTCAACTGTCTTGACAGAGAAGTCAGTAGAAGTTTCTAGTCATTAATCCCAACTGAATTGCTCCATATCTTCTTACAACACTCACAGGACTATGCGAGTTGCAACACCAAAAAACAAGAATTAGCCAGCTGGCCCCTGCCAAGGCTCATCTGGCTTCTTTGTCTCACAGTGACCAGACCCAGCTGCCTCTGTGGAAAACTGGTTTCTGCCATAGTCGTGGTACCTACCGTGAATAAGTAGCCCCCACAATTTGGTATGTTACAGGAGAGGTTCAAGAGGATTTTCAATCCCTCACATTGTCCTATTCCTATTTCTGTATTTTACCCACAATTCAAAACATCAAGGGAACTTTCAAAGCAACGTTCTCTATTTCACAGTGTCGTGGTAAATCAAACATATGTAGACCGAAAATCTAATAAAAAAACTATGAGGAGTTTTAATCAGAAGAGTATATTGAAATGCAGATAGTAAAACTGCTGTAACTAACTGCAGATGCTAAAGAAACTATAAAGCCGCAGTCAGCATGATTTGCCACATTACTTTGTTAGAATGAAGACTGACTATAGTTTTACTATTTGACTTAATAAACTGGCATTTTTTATTATATAATGCATCAATTGCTGTAGTTTTACTACAGTAATTACAATTCAACCATAGTTTAAAGAGAGATGCTGTTTTCATTTTCTTTTTTTAATACACACACTGAAGCTGGGAGAAGTACTTGGGTAACGCTTCTTCTGTGCCCTTCCTTTAATTTTTGCTTAACTTTAATTTGTGTTTGAATGTGTGATTTGTGTTTTCAACTATTTTTCATTTTGTTTGTGCTTTTCTTGAAACAAGAGGTCATCTTCAGTGATTTTTGCAGCATAAGGGTTTGATATTTGAGACAGAGAAAAGTGACATTTGGATTCCACTTTCAGACAGATACGAAGGTTTCTGCATTTGAAATACAAGGTATTTTGCACAGTTCTCATTCTGAATTTTCTACCTGAGAGTTGTATATTGCTGGGTAGTGGTCATTTGGTCCACCTGGAAATCACCATACTAAGAGACAGAAGGATGGGCTGTAAGTGTTGTGTAAGTGTTGCCTATTTTTTCTTACAGTGTTATATTTGTACACTCAGCTTAGCTCTTTCCCTCTGTGCTTGCTTTTATACACCCACCCAGAAAGCAGCAGTGTGATATTCTCTGAGAATTATGTACTGGTGCCAGAATGACAGTCAAAGAAACCACAGAGTCAGAAAGATATGTAGATCTTACTTTCCTTCTCCCAGAGGCTAGGATGACACAACTCCAGCATGGATGGGGAGAAAGCAAGTTAATAAAAAAAAAATTCACATTAATCATCAAACTAATGCCAACTGACAGTGATTTTCTCCATGTGTCATTGTTAATTGTATTCTTACTACTTTATATGTGAATATACATCTCAGTAGTCAGACTGCAGCCAAGGAATATTATGGCAAAACTCAGGCCCATGACACTCATTCAGGCTGATGCATTTACATGAACATTTAAAGGATTCACTTTTACTGTATGCACACACACTTTTAGTGCTAAAATTGTAGGCTTTAGTATCATGTGTTGGTTGTCCCTATTCTCCAACTGCAATTCATAGCGGCTGCCTGTGTTCCAGAAGCACCATGAACACATGTCCCTCATCCCAGCTGCCCCAGAGCATGCCCTCTGTAGCAAGGGAGATGGTCTGCTTGGGTTTCTTGCTCACACAAAACATAGCTTGGCAAGGAAATCATGGCACAAACAGCCAGAAATCCAAATATGCTCTTAATTCAGACCTCGTGCACTGCTCCAAAGGCATTTGGAGATAAGCTGAGGGTTGACTTACCTGTTTTCCTCACCACTTCTCCCTAAATCTCACTGCCAATTTTTGTCACTGGCCAGAAAAATAAAGATTTGAAATACTTCACTGCCTTTTTTTTTTTTTAAAATAACAAAGAGTTTATTTTTTAAGAAAATTGCACTTGGTAAGTGTGATTTATTGCCAGTGCAAAGCATGGCCAGAGGAGACTGAGTTAACTTTGGTTTAAACAAAGACTATTGACCTGAGCAGCCAGTGCCCTTGCGGGAAAGCTCTGGTCAAAACCCAATTTCTGCCACTGAAACCAGGTGTAATCATTGACCAAATGGGAACAAAGAGCCCAAAACTCAGAGAAGTTTTGGGTACAGGCAAATTCAACCCCAAATATCAAGCTCCTGCAATAAAGGAAGATAAAACACTACAACAACCATTCTCCTCACTCCTTTCAGCTGAAATGCTTGGGGAAAATTGATCTTCTCCACCACAAGCAAATGAATCCTGTGGCTTTGGATGTCATAGCACCAAGTCAGGCTTACAACTGAGAAGTGTAGTACCACCAGTAGCAGAAGTAAAATAGGTATAGCAGAGCCACTAAACATTTAGCCATATTCTGTCCATCTTTGCCATTTTTGCTTCCTTCCTCAATCATCCTCCCCTTACAGCCCAGAAAAAACTGGCAGCTATTTTAGGTATCCCACCGTTATCATTGAGATGCAATCCCTGCTAAACAAACTATTTCCAATGCATTGCCAAGTAAACCGTGGGCTGGCCTTTGACTTCATCATCTGAAATATGACCATAAAAATAATGAGTCTGTAAACTGCTTTTGGCAATTATGCTGCTGCTGGAATGAAAGGACGTTGTCATTAGCATGCAGCTTATGAACCCCAGCTTGCTGGTCCTGGCAGGCGGCCAGCCTGGGAAACCGAGCCGGCCTTAAAGCTGACACAGGTTCAATGGGATAATTAGGCAGCTTTTTTGTTTGAGTTTGTTGATATAAATGTGGTAGAGATTAGCCTTTTCCCCTTCAGCTCTGGGTAATGGTCAGGGCTAACAGGTGTCAGGCTAATGGTGGTGCGGGAAATTAATACTTGGTTTCCTGGTACCTTCCTTTGTTGTTTTTCCCCACAGAGGAATTCCTCCAAATCTTCTAGCATTTTGCAAGCACATTCCCTCCCTCCCTCTTTCCCTCTTCTTATTTATCTTTGCCCAAAACATTTTATCAAGAAGAGCATACCATCAAGTCACATACAAAAGATCTGGGCTGTGTTGACTGGAAAATAAATTACCATCAATCAAATCAGTCAATCAGCCTTCCACTTATTAGGCTAAGGAATGAAGCTTAAATTTTTAAACAGCAACGAGCCAGACCTTTTTTTGAAGTTTGGGGGAAATCTCTGGGGAAATGAGCCAAAGCTGAACAAAGGACACCCAGAACGTCACGCAGCTCTGAAGAAACTACAGTACCACTTATAAAAGTGTTCAGGTCACTTAAACATCTGGTTATCTTAAGCAACTTGGGACAGGGTTCTTGGCACTCAGGAAGAATTGAAAAGGCCATATCACCTAACAGCTCTCTGTGAGTCCTTAAAGCAGGGTCTAGCTGTACTTAATGTCAAAGTAAGTGAGATAGCAAGAGAAATCATGAGCGTGCCTCTGCGCACACTGGAGCTAGACAATAGCACATGCAGAAAGCAAGCTTTCATACTCATTTTAGTCATACACATATATCTCGAGGGTTGCCAAAGCACTGTAAAGGGACAGCTAAGGCCCTATACCAAAATCGCTTTGCCCATTTGCAAAATGCAGCTACTTCTGGGGAGAAACCTGCTAACTTGGGCATCAAACGCACATGGCAGCTTAGCTGGCAGGGGAAAAACCGATATGAAAGGATATTTTCCTGGTAATGTGCCATTGTTTATGCAGGACATGGTGGTAGGTAGCCTTTCAATTAGAAGAAAACACAGCAGGGAGGACAAAACCCCCATTCTGCTAAGACACGGGGCAGAGAGCAACGCCATCTGCTGAAACTCATGGTGGTCTCAGCAATTGTGCAGGCTTTCCCTCCCCTTCTTTTCCTCTGCTTTTTCTTCCTCACCATTAGCATTCCCTTTTCCCAAGACCTACAAGCCTTCCCAGTCTCCCAACCTATCCTCTGGCTCCACACTCTGCACTGACTTTCTGAAATACACAAGTCACTTGATTTCCTTCTTCCCTTCTCATCACACCAATCTGATTCTCTCCTGACCCATGCTGTGCCTCATAGTGCTTCAAAAGAGCAGCCAGTCCTCTAGTCAACTCCTAGGCAGGAAGGTCATACTTCTTCCCTGCTCCCCATGAAGGCCAGGGTATGGATATTCAAGAGACCACCACTGCATTCCTCCCTTGCCTTCACACCAGCAAAGCTTGGCAAAGATTCTGCAGGGATACAGTCCCTCTCATCTCCTTCATTTAGCAGAGGAGGTCACCTTCCCAATGGTGCTGCTCCCTCTGATTTGCTGCAGGCACAGAGGTACTTGTGTAAGCTGGGAAGGATGAAGATTGCTGCACTCCAGATTGTCCTGCATGACTGCAGCAGAGAGAGAAGGTGCTCATACTTTACAAAGCCTCTTGACAATATAGAGAAACTGGGAAGAGTTACGAGAATGAGGTTCCATCTCCTCTTTCAATAAAGGCACTTTTTGAAAACCTACTGGACCTGACTCGGGCCACTAGTGCAGCCATGAAGCTGTGGAGCTCAGCTCAGGCCATGTATTTCCCAGCTTTGCAGGCTCATACACAGCATATCATGGGCTATGATATCTGCCTAGACCACCAGGCTGAAAGTCTGACATGGCCATATCCATACACAGTGTGGTCACAGTAGTTTAAACTCATCTTTAACCTGAGAACAAAGAAGTCACTATATGGGGAACAGGAAAGAAGAAGCTCAGTGATATCTTGCTGCTTGCCTTGCCTCCAAGACCTCTGTGAAGAAAAGAGAGTTAATACAAGAGTGTCTCCTTCAGTCGCTTGAAGTGGAAGATCCACTGGTTGGAATTTGGGAGTTGGCAGTGGGAGATAAACTGTAAGCTTTTAATGGTATGAAAAGTCACTTGGAACAGATTGCTATGGGCTGTAGCAAATTCTCCACTTGCTGGAGTTTCTAACTAAAGAGCAAATCCATTTCCAATTTAAAATGGAAGCTTTTCTAATAAAATAAGTCAGACTAGGTAATCACAAGCATTTATTGCAGCCTGAAAGTATATTAATCTATCTATTCCAGAAAACAGCAGTGAAAACATTATGCCTACAAAGTCCTGCTGCATGTAATAGGTATGTATGTCCGAGTTTGGGTATCATAGCAACATTCGAGTTACCTCAGCTTTGGGCTCAAAACTGGAATAAGAAAGACAAAAAACAAACAAACAGACAAAAAAACAAATAATCGCCCCCCCAAACAGTCAGCCTCACGTTGGTAGATTGCCAAAGACTGCAAAATAGAGGCAGCACTCATTTCACGGGGATTATGACAGACCCTTTTCTTAGCTTTTCTTACTGTGAATGGCCCAATAATAATACTTCATCCTAGCAAAGTCTGACACCAAGAGAAGATGATACAGCCTGCTCTACCAACAGTAAAACCACCAAAAAAACCCCACCTCAAAACCACACACAGAAAGACAAGCAACATTTATTCCATCACCAACTTTGATTAAACAAAAACCCCTGCAAAGCACAGCTTAAATTTTTTTTCTATTTGTGGAGCGGTTCAACATTTTCAAGGTTCAAATCTAATTTATTGACTAAGAAGAATGTTATGCCAAGTTTTCTGTATGATGAACCTTTCCTTCAGACAACTGTTTGTGGTCAAAATTGTGATCCAGAATCCAGAGTGGTTGCTTTAATGCCTGGGTTGGTCCAAACAGTACCTGGTTTTGTTTCGGGAAGGAGCAAGTAGAGCTTTGCAGGCTTCCCAGTCTAAGGCAGCAACAGAGGTGAGGAAAAATGACCAAGGAAAAAACCTTTGCCAAAGGACATCCAGAAAGCCAAGGGGCAGTGAGGCAATACTTTGAAACAGAAAAGACAGGTAACTCAGTAAATTGGATATAAGGAGATTTACTGCTGATTCCCAGAGGGTAACAGCAGAAGAGCATTGGCAGGGTGACAGTTCCAGCATCAAGGCAGATGAGTGAATGAATTCAGGTAGTAGCCTGGCAATGCACAGACATAATTTAGTAACAGGCTGTAACACAGAGGATCCTATCAACCTGCCAGCATGGCAGGTGAAGACCGAGAGTTTGCAACATGACATTAATTCCCACATCATCGTGACTCACAAAATCTTCCCATAAGAGAAATATCTCTTGCCCCCATTCAGTCTATTCTTCATGTGCCGCGCGTGAATCCTTTGCTTAAGTTAGCGTCCTGAGTCAGAGGAGCCTTAACTTGAATTACTACCTGCCATAAGGTCTTTGAGTACTTTAGTACTTAGAGTATAATTTTAGAAGTCAAAACCAACAAACACGGAGAAGTACATGCACCACAGTAACTTGCAGACACAACAGAGGATCTCCAAAAAAATAGAGAGGGGAGAGGAAAGAAAATAGCCAGATGCCCAAAATAAAGATTTAAACTCTCATTTCTACTGATTGAAGATGAAAAAAAAAAAAAAGAAAAAAACCCCTATCTAGGTCATCATTAAAAAGTGGATTCCAGCGAGAGAAAATAAAAACATTCAGATCCAAAATTCAAAACACCACTGAAAGGTGGAATCTGGAGATGGGAGAGGTCAAAGAGGACTCAGGTCTTGCCTTGGAAAAGTTTGTTGTTACAGACGGAAAGAAAGGGGGAAAAAAAGTGAATGTTTGCTGTTTCTTCTAAAACAAAGTCTCTAAGAGATTTTTTAAAAGCAGGGTACTGGGAAGTGTGGGATAGGATTTCACAGCTTTTGGCAGCTGTCTTATGCCTTCTTTCTCCACACACAGTGAGAGCAAATTTCTTTCTAAAAGTATTGGCTAATTCCATGGGGAACAAGCATGCCTCAGGAGTAAAACATTTCTGTTGAACTCCCATTTACACCAGTTCTGCACTGAGGTACATCCAGTTGACTTCACTGGCATCTAACCTCACCTGTACTGATCTCAAAAACCAAAACCACAACAAAAAAGCCCCCAAACAAAACCAAAACGACACATCAGAAAACAGCCTTGCAAATTCCTTTGTATCTTCCCTGATCTGATGTAATGACTGAGGATTTTTGATTTTCAGTATGCAAGAAGAGGCATTCACTTGAGTAAGGATTCAAGGCACCATCCTACTAAGCCCTTGTATCCCATAAAAACTGCCTCTCTTTTAGCCGCTACACAATACATGGGGTTTTTCCCTTGCACTACACCGGAAAAAGTGCTCTACTTTGTTTCATGGAAATCTCCTTATAGCAGTCATGAGTGAGTAATTCACCACTGAGGAAGGGCTAAAAATATTTCCAGATGAGCTCTCATGTGGATAACAGTTGAGAAAAATCTATTACAGGATTCTGAATGCATACTAAATATTGGTAAATTAACCAACCCACATAAAATCCAATGTTACTGAAAGTGTATTTCAATATACACGTCAATTAGATAAACACAAAGGCCCAAGAAAAGAAGCAATAATTGCTGTTGAGATTGAGGTGGGGCTAATGATGACTAATGCACTTGTTATGGAACATTCTTCAATTAACTCCCCTGGGGAGGCCGTGAATCTTATTATCTAATCTTACATACACGTCCCTAACCTGCACTTATTTTCAAAAAGTATGCTAGGCACTTTCTATGTATAGAGGAAGCCAAAACATGTATGGTTTTCTGTGAGAAAGACAGTTATTTCTGTCAGAGGATGGCAGACATTCTGAAAGGTGAGAAGGAAACTCAGATATATTGAACAAACATGTCTAGAAGTGAGAAATAGGGTGAATTTGGAATAGGTGATCTCACAGTCACATCAAGACAAGGAGAGATGCTTTTCTTCTTGAAGAAAATGTGAGAGAGCAGATTTTCAGCTATACCAGGAATAAATACTAACAGTACTTTCCATAAAAAATTCTGACAATGGTTTACAGCATGATCACAAAAAAAAAATGAAAAGCTTATCATAATTCTTTGAGAGGAAAGTACTATTCAGACAGAATATTCTCTGAAGAGATCTTGGAAATCGTTACAGTTCATTTGATAATATATTGCCTGATAATAGTTTCCTCTTCCCTCATGCTCCCTTCAGTTGCAGTGATTCATAGCGAATTCATACTACATGATGAAGTCATCCAACAATTTCTGAATAATGATTAAAGATGTCAGTACTGTTTATTGTTCTGGCTCAAATGTAAGAAGGACCTAATAACACAAAGAATAAAAACCTCAATATTTCATAAGTAGTGTTCTCTGCAGCAAAAGATGTATATGGGTGAAAAATATTGAAACTAGAGGGGCAAAAAGCTGTAAATAAAATATCATAAAATATTTGTATTGTGGAGAAATTACCTTTTATTGCAGCTGCATGTAGTAACATTTGAAAGGTAATATATAAAGCTTTAGGCATATAGTCTTTATCTTATGTAAGATTTTAGTCAAACAAGGCCAGGAAACCCACTGAATGCTGCTACTATTTGAGCAGGTAATGACAGGTTTGATTAGATCTGGGCAAATCAAATACAAATGTCACATAATTGACTGAAAATTATTACCATTGCTTACATTATGGAAAAAGTGCAGCTGTTTAAAATTGAATGGATATTAAAGCCATACCTGCATATTATCCAAGAACCTGAATAGTTATTAGCTCTGATTTTGTTTATTCCTGATGTGTGATTTTTCTTGTGTGCAGGATTTTGGTTAGCTGGAAAATATTTACTCTGCACAGTTGTCCTTGTAGAAGTCCATCTGTAAAATGTTTGGGATCCGTAGTTCTAGTTTAGAGTTCCACCCCAAACAAATATCAAATTACCTTGATGTTGGCAGGTGATGAACACTAGAAAGACTCAAAGAGTGGCAGGTCACATTTGGCTGTGAGATTTCACCTCCCCTTGCTCGTGTTTAGAGAGTCAGGGAAATTCCTACCACATTTCTTCCCTCCCACCATCTTCAGTGAACTGGTATAACAGAGAATAAGGCAGGATGAAAGCAGCCGTGGAGGCCAGGCATCCACCCATGGTTCATCCTATACAGGCATTTGGGATCCAGCTCTTCATAGATCTTTTGCTCCAGATCTATGCTCAAACTGCTCCTCACATTTGGAACAGGCAGTGTTTCAGACGGCCACTCTGTTCCTACCGGCTTTTGCTTTATTAATAACGACAACCATACACTCAAGCATAAGCAGAATATCTGTGCATGTGAGAGAGGGGGATCTAAAGAGTCTTAGACTCCAAGGATAAGAAGGTTTATAAACTAATGCGTACAGACAAGAAAAACACAAAATCCAAATGCCCTCAGAAATAAAAAAGAACCACGGAGACAAATTCAATTTCCACTTTTTCACAGCACAGCATAAAATACAGAGGAACACCCCCTTTCATTAAGATCAGTCGAAACCTGTGCTTAAAAGACCCTCAGTATTTAATGCAGAAATGAGATACTCATTAAATGTTTGTTCTTTAAAAACTCTCACTCTGTAAAGGGAATTCAATCTGGTTCTCTCTAGATCCCAGCGTTAAAGGGCCTTATGGTGGGTTTCTCATAAGCAACCTCTTAACTATTTCAGCTTGATGAAAGTATAATGTGGAAAAAAGCACATTTATTTGAAAAACAAATCTTGAAAGTTTAGCCATTAGCCTCAACACCAATAAAATCTTCTGGTTCAGTCTGGAGTCTCTCAGGGGTAAATGTACAGGTGCTAAGTGCTGAGCAGCTGCAGCAAGTGATGAATTTAGAGAATGGTATGAAGTTTTAAAACCAAGATGACCAAATGAGATACATTTTACAATCAAAGCCCAAGCTTATGTTAAAAATTAGAATGCCTTTATAGATGCTTTTGTTTTCCCCCTGAGCCTTCTAAAATCAGTATAGCAGCTAATGCAGAGCTAACAGTCAAAGTATTGAGTACTTCTGGCAAGTTCTGGCTCAGCGAAAATCCGAAGCAGAAAACATTTGTGAATTATTATTTTTTTTAATGTGTGTGGTAGAATGAAAGGCACAAGATTAATGCTCATGCCCTATTCATTTACATAGAAGTCTCTTCATCCTACTCCAACAGCCCTGGGAAACTACACAGTGAGTGTAAACAAAATCTGCACATTTTTAGTGAAACCTTTCACCTTGCCAGAATGGTATAAAGGATCTTTAATGTCAGTCACTTTCTTATCCTGTAAATAAGAAATCATTGGATTCAATTAGATGGATCTATGCTGGTACAGTATTAGCCACAAAGTGATGTGGAAATAATCTGGCTTCTTGACCTGAAAATTTGTGGCTGTAAACATTACATTATCACAATTTAATGTCCAGCTAGTGAGTCACTCCATCCATCCATGCAGCAGCCATTCACATGGAGCTCAGTGCATGGCACTCAGAGCCCCTTTCCCCATCTGCACTGACTTCATGAGGGGCTGCTTCTGCTCAGCTCATGCCATTGGAAATAAGTAGAGTTCACTTCAGTAGTCCTCTGAATGACACAGGGGTTTAAGTGGAGCCATGATGCAGACACATGGCTTTGTGCAGGACATCCTCCCATGTGTGGGAGGGCAAGGATGTGCTGGGAGAGTGGAAAACAGCTCAAGAACAAGCCACGACATTTTGTTAGAAAATCAAGCTGAGTCTTTCCGAGATGTCTCTTGAGCAGGCAGAGCAACTTGCAATTGTCTATTTGTTGAATAACATCCTCACAGTAGCGCAAATAGGAAACCTTATAGCTTTTCCCCCTATTTAGACACCTGCCTCTGTTGCCTACATGTCAGGCTCACCCTGAAATTTCCTCCAAGCTGTGTGTGGCCCCTGGCAACACCACGACCCGGTGCAGTTGACAGAAGTGTTCCTTCCAGAGAGGCAGGAACCAGGCCAGTCTTGAAGCAAAAAACATGTATTAAAAACATCAGTCTTCCTTTAAAAATGATCAGTCTAAATGTACATATTGAGCCAAACACTACCAATATGTTTTGCTTTTATTTTTTTACAAGAAAAATTAAACAGTTCATTTAATGAATTAGTGATTTTCTCTTCCATCATTAAGTCATTTCTAGAAAGAAAATAATACTCCAAGGCCAAACGTATATTTATCATGTTCAGTGCAAAATAAATCCCATACCAGGTCTTCTGTCCTGAGCTTCCCAAACTCTTGTACACGCTTTATAAACACTATTAATCATGCAGAACCTGTCAGCAGTGTTAGCAGAGCACATAATGTATTTGGAACATTTGCAGCATAACAGCTTTGAATGTAAAGGTCACCATCTCCACATTAACTCCATCAAAATAATTGGGTAATTTTCCCTTAAAAACACACAATACAGTTTCTCCTGGAGATCCCATGTGACAGCTGACTCTGACATCTGTGAAAGAAAGCATGGAGCTGCATGTATAGTATCACAAAGCTGCATGGAGGATCAAGAGAATATATTTGCTTATGTTAGCTCCCAAACAGAGGAATGTCAAACCCAGGAACTACCCTGATGCATCCAAGTCAAGCCCATGCAAGTGAAGCATTTTTTGCAGGAATGATGTAGCCCTTCTCCATCGGTGAGTGGAATCCAGCTGGTCTGCAAGCGCCTGAGGAATTACTGTGGCTGAATAAAGCCCCCTTCCTTCCTCCTCTTCCTTCTACTGGGAGTGACTGTGGATCTCCTCCACTGAATATGGGAGCCGAGACTGACCTCCTCTGAAGGCACGCCAGCACTACTAATCAACTAGTGGGGAAGCTGTCAGTGTGTCTTCCTCGCCTCTCCTGCAGCCCCTTCAGATCTGCCTGTCCCATGGCCCAGGATTGCATCTCATCCTTCTGCTTCTCTCTACAAAACCTTGCCTCCTTCTAAGCTGAGGGAATAGTAAGGGATGGATGAAAAAGAGAAGATATTATCTTTCTCTTCCACCCTTGCTGGCACAAATCTCCCAGCCCCAGGCTGAGAAACAAAAACATTGTTCTGAAAGTCAGGTCAGCTGTCTGGTCATGGTGAGTATCTTGTTCATCTTTTTATCACACCTTTGGATTCATTTAAATATGTTAGAACAAGGTCTTGTTCTCATATTATGTACAAGTGAAAAGTCCTCAAGACTTAAGAAAGTCATCCAAACTATTGATGTGCTGGGGATTTCCATAGTTCAGGTAATGGTACTAGTTTCTATCACAATTACAACCAAACCTACACTGACTGCAAATGTTCTATATTGACAGGTCTAAAAGGCAGCTCTCAAGGATCACTTTCAGGGTTTGAGTTTCATGTCAATCTACCTCTAAGATGCCATGGCTCCAATTTGAAGGTAAAAGAGAGCTAAATTTTAAAGAAGTCCTTAGACACAACATATTCTCAGCTCTTCATGTCTTCCAGCCTCTGCTGCTCAGCCAGAGGCATCCCAGGAGCAGTCATGGCACTCCACCCAGTGCAGGGAAAGGACCAGACTGAGGGCAGAAAGGAGTCAAAAGTACCTCTGAGGACGGTGGTGTGCGGAGGTGGGATGCTTCCTTGGTCTGACATGGAACTCTCTGAGCTCTAGCTCCCCGAGGTCAGTGTCACCCCATTAAGGTGGAACCCATTCAGCACACTCCTTACAGCACTTGTTCATGAGACAGCATTGCAGCACTGGGCTGTGACAGCCTGTAACTGGCAACACCAGAGAGGTGGGCTCTGTCAGACCAGTCAGCAATTGTGGGCACCCTCAGCAGGAGGAAATAAGCAAAGAAAAGCCTGCACATTCAACGTAATTTATGAAGGCTTAGCAAAGACGTTGCACACAAATATACCCACATTACATAGCCATTTTTACGGAGTGAGAATTGGTCAGAGTGAGAATAAGATGAAATAAACTTGTGACATTTTAGTGACTGGAATCCATTCCCTTTTTTGCAAACATGCTAGAAAAAATACCCCAAAACTTTCCACAGGTTCATTAGGAATGCTTTTATAAAACGAGGCTTCTTCAGAACTTACTGCTTGATGATTCTCTATTGTGATACACTGACACAGCCCTAAACCCATATTTTTATAGTAAGGAAACTGGAAGTTCTTTGAATATCCAAGATTTACCTCTTTTGGTTCAAGATTCTTATATGTAAAAAGTGTAGGAAAAATTATTGCATCACATATCCCCCATTTTTATTCTAAATCACAGCAAAAAACAAGAATAAAACAGCAAGGAGACTGTTGGACCTCATCTCTAACTCCAAGAAGCAGATAAGTTTTCCTTCCCATAAATCATTAAAACATTATTAGCGTAATAAAAAAAATCCTCAAAAAAAACCCCAAAGCAGCCATAACAAACCAGAAGCTAATTATTGCTTCTCCTTTATGCATAAACACATTTCGAAATAGGATTGCACATATCACAGAATCATAAGGGTTGGATAAAAACTCTGAGATCACAGAGTTCAACCTTTGACCGAACACTACCTCGTCAACTAGACCATGTGACTAAGTGCCACATCCAGTCATTTCCTGAACAACTCCAGGGATGGTGACTCCACCACCTCCCTGGGAAGTCCATTCCAATGTTTAATAACCCCTTCTGTGAAGAAATTCCTTCTGATGTCCAAACTGAACCTCCCCTGACACAGTTTGAAGCTATGTCCTCTCATCCTATCACTAGTTGCCTGGGAGAAGAGACCAATTCTTGCCACAACCTCTTTTCAAGCAGTTGTAGAGAGAGATAAGGTCACCTCTGAGCCTCCTTTTCTCCAGGTTAAACACCCCCAGCTCTCTCAGCAGCTCCTCAGAGGACTTACGCTCTAGACCCTTCACCAGCTCTGTTGCCCTTCTCTGGGCTCACTCAAGCACCTCAATGTCTTTCTTGTGTTGAGGGGCCCAGAACTGGATGCAGTACACGAGGTGCAGCCTCACCAGTGCTGAGTACAGGGGGACAGTCCCTACCCTGGTCCTACTGACCACACTATTGCTGATGTGAGCCCAGATGCCATTGGCCTTCTTGGCCACTTGACACACTGCTGGCTCATGTTCAGCCACTGTTGACCAGCACCCCCAGGTCCTTTCACACTGGGCCCCTTTCCAGCCACTCTGCCCCAAGCCTGTAGCACTGCCTGGGGTTGTTGTGGCAGATTTGCAGACAGAAAACCACAAAAGACACCAGACATAGTGAGCAATATCATGAGCAAAGAAACACACAAGCAGTTTTACCTAACAGCTAAGGCCATTGCTGCAAACACCAAGATTCCTCCAAATAAGACAAACTGGGAACCAACAGAGGCCTCACCGTACTGCACATTTCTTGCTGTCAGAAGATGTAAGTGCTTTATGAAGTTATCCACATAAGATACATAATTTTGTGTAGTCAACCATCAATGTGATAAATTAATTCCAGCCAGTGCATCACTTTTAAATTTTCCCAGACTTGTTACCCTGGAGTCTGGAAGACGACTCTCCAGCCATTTGGGGCCCCCTATACTGAACGATTTTCATATGTTGGTTGCTTCAAGAAGTGGTGTGAACCCTGGGTATCTCCTTCACAATCAGACAGCCATCTTCCTCTAGCTTTAAAATAATTCCTTTCATGACGTTTTTTGAGAGGTCACGCCAACATGCAACACGCACCCCTTGAAGCCGAGTTAGCATATGTTTTACCATAGGTTAGAGCCATGGAGAAATATATCTTCCACTATTTGTGCTCTGAACTGAGAGCTTTATGGCACAGGGAACATAAACCTGTCTGAATGAGCTGATGTTACAGAGGAGAGTCAAAACACCCAGCCCATCACGTCAACCAGCACTACTGATAGAATCTTCATGAAATTATAGGTTATAAAATCCCTTAAATCTGTCCAAATCGTGGACTGGGAAATTCATCAAGTCCTTTGTATCCAAGGAAATAACCAGAAATAGATTCTTTCGTTAGCACTGAATTCTTATCCAAAGGCAAAGTGGTGTTTTTGAATTTCCTGGTGTCCTCATCCCTAGATAATGTCACCATGTCCTCCTTGATGCTGCAATTTTTAATCTTCCTAGCAACAGGCTAGGCCAAGTTGCTCTCGTGCTGGCCTTACATGGCATGCTGGGAGAAAAACTGCTTTAGTTCATAGCCATTTGATAAATTGCTGTCACTTTTAATGAGTGCTAATAGCTTAGATTTTGCAGAGGAAATAGCAGCCTAGTATAACTGGCCTTTGGCCACCAGTTTGTTTTTGAATCATGTTGGCTTGCTTTGACCTTTACCCAAATCCAAATCCCAGACAGAGGGAGAGATGAGGCTCTGCATTTTACTGTTCAAAACTTGCATTGTCCATGGACCAGTTTTTAAGCCATAAAACTGTACTTACAAAGGGAACCAGACAGGGAAACAGTCCAACACATTGGGAAGAAGGTAAAGAGAACAACCTGTTCAGGAGATTTCCTTCAAAATGGCAGATGCCAGTTGCTGTTCATGTCACCAATGTCACAGTGAAGTGCTGCTATTTGGCCTCCCTGTCAAGCTTTACTGAGCACAAAAGCAAAGCTGAGATATCGAGCACAAAATCCTGGGCCCGCAAAAGGAAATGGCAACCATTCCCTCCCAACATCCAGCCATCAGGGGCAGGATTTCAGCTTCAGGCTCTCACACTAGCTCAGCACATCACCTCAAATGATGAGGTCCCAGTACCTTTCCTAGCTTTGCCACCTGCACAGAAGAGGCACATTTCCACCCCTATGTGAGCTGCTTGGAGGTGAAGGGCTCAAAAACCAAACTGAGTCCCCATGACTCCTCTTGCACAAAGCAGAAAAGAGAATGCTGAAGGCAGGATTGCAGGATGGGCTAGCACTTCTGATAAATACAATAAAAGCCGCCCCAACAATCAGTAAACAGTGGTATAATTAGCAAATGTTTTTCTATTTACTTCCTTTAATAGGCAATAGGGGGAAATGAAATAAAATGTCAAGGACTTCATCAAACAGATGGTTCTGCACTTATTATTTTTCTCTGCTGTATTGTTTGCGTCAACTAAAGAAGAAACTCCTTTACGAAGTGTGACTCATGGATTCCTGGGAAGCTGCATTCTCAGCGGGGGGAGGACAGCAGGGAAGGACAGGAAAGGGGAGGGAAGAGGACTCAGCTCATGAGCTTTTATTAGGAGCATTATTATGTCTCATTAATTAATCTGACCGCCGCTTTAGTGACGTCTCGGTCTCATTTCACAGGAAAAAATTACTCTGGATTGCCAAGTTAAATAGACAATTACAGGAAGACCAAATTATGCCTACATTGCATTCCCTCAGGGCACCAGGCCAAGTTCATGTCAAATCCATAATAACTAGACTACCCTCACTAAAAACAGCTCCTGTGGACATACGTCATGAAGCATTTGTAATCTACACAGAGGATGTATTGATCTTCCTTGGGCTTCCTTTCTCATAAACTCATAATAGCAAAGACAGGATTTTCTAAGTATCTAACTCTCTGCAGCACATATGCAGAGCATAAGCTGCGTTAACTCCAATAAAGCCTAATTAAAGAATAACCATTAGCTGTTTAATTTCCTTTTCCTATCCCAAGGGGCAATTGCTTAGAGAGCAGGAGGAGAAGCTTAGTACATTTCAGAGGAGGAATAGAAATTAAAAAAATCCTTGTTTTTCCCTCAAGAGAGACATGCAGGTAAAACCCAGGAAAGGTCTCTCTACCTGGAGAAAAAAAACCATGAATTTCCAGATCTGCTTGGACTACAGAAGAACTGGGAGATCCCTACGAAAAGAAGGGACATGACTGAATGTGACCAAGAGAATGCTATGTCCTTAAAAAAACAGTCAACATGAGAACTACTTACACCTTCAAATCTCACTATCATAATTCCTTGTCCCACCTGCAACCTCCAGCTCTTGGTCTATTCTTTCTCTCTTCCCCTCACGTGCATGTCTGACTGTTTCTCATCGCCCCTGTCCGACAGCTCCCAGATGGAGAGCCTACATTGTCCTTGTACGGTCCCTGATCAGTCCCCTCAGCTCTAGTGTTTTAGAGACCCTTTTCAAGCACAGGTTTCCTTACTCAGGGCAATGAGTGCCAGTGGCTCAAGAAAAACTGGTGTTGATTGAACCAGAGCACCAAGAGCCAAGCACAATCATGAAAGCAGAAACCCCCTTCCTCCCAGTCCCAATTTTTCTCCAAACTTCTCTCAGGCCAGTTGTAATGTGGGGGTTTTTGTTATTCCCCAGCTAAGTTGTCATGTATGAGGAAATGATCTGGATGTCACTGCACACCCCTCACTTGCCCTAGGCACCCACCTGCCCTGTAGCCCCGGCCCACCACAGGAAACCTGGGTCACTCTCCCTCCTCTGGCACATTTCTCCTTGTCAAAAGACACAGCCTCTCATTCTCTTTCCCTAAAAGGTGGAGGTGAGCTGAGCTCCATGTGGCTTTGTCACCACTCAGACCTGACAGGTCGCCACCACTACCAGCCTGCCCACAACAGATAGCCCCAGGTAAAGTCATCTGCAGCACAAATCTCAGCGGTTTCCAACTCAGAAATAACGCTCTCCTCCTCCCTCAGCTACAGCTACATGTCACTAAACACACCAGGGAGTATTCCCCTCTGCTCCTCACTCTGATGTACACACACATATTTCTTGCTCCATGCTCCTGTCACCTCCTTCCCCCATCAAAGAGTTTGTTTTGTATTTTGGTGGGGAGGGGGTTGTTCGTTTGTTGGTTTTGTTCTTATTTTTTTGGTAAAACAGTGAGACCAACTTAACGGCATGGACAGTGTTCAGATCTAACCCCCAAGGAACAGCCAAGTATGAATGTGCCTGTCAGCCTGGTGTGAATTTTAACGTGGTGTTGCACATCCCTTCTGTTTTTCTTGGCAAGCGAGGATGACACCCTTGCCACACAGTTCACGTTGGTCACAACCAGCAATACAGAAAAGAACAACTAGCCTCTTCGAAACGCCTTCCAAACTATTGTGGGGATCCTGGTAGGGGCTTTGTTTTCTCTTTCTTGCTTTAATGCTGTACAAATGAGCAATGACCGTTAGTAAATCTCTGTTCCTTCCTCAGCCTGTAATGTTCTCTCCCATTCTCTCTACTGCACCAGTTTAGGATTTTTCCTGATCCAAGCCAACCTGTTCAAGTGACAAAGCAGACGGCTTTGCAGCATGGCCTCCAGCCAAAACTGTGACTCTTTTATCAGTGAGGTGAAACGGCAATGTTTTGATTATCATGATGCTTTTGTTTGGAAGCAAGGAAAATTGTTTTTCATTCTTTAATAACAAGTGGCTTCTTTTACCTTATGAGTGGTTGCTTGGTCTTGAGTAGCAATTTTGCAAAATTATCCAAAGTCAGTGAAAAGATATTTCATGTTTTTCTCTGGTGTTCATTAAATGTTTTGTCAGTTTCTCACAATCCTGTTAATATTTCCTTTTAAAAACTACTGCTGGATCTTCAAACAACACTGTTGAGCAGTGCAAGAAGGCCCTAAGCACCTTATACTATATTTTGAAATGCATGAAGTATGCTTTCTTATTACTTTTAAAAATTGAAAATTCATTAAAAGGGAAAATCCTAATGAAAAATGAAAACTCCAAACATAGTCTTTGTGGTGGAGGCTCATCTACAAAGGATTGCACACTGAAAAAGGCTTTCCTGTTCTGAAATTGCAATAGGAAGAGGTGGAAGCATCAGTTTCTTGTTCATTTCTCAGCTCCAGCTCCAAGTGAAGGCAGCCTGAGCCATGTTGCACTCTCTTTTGCTGGCTTTTTGTCAATTTAATCTTAACTTTTTTTAATTATATTTTTTTTTACTCAGAGTCCACCCATTTGACAGTCAGTTCCCCACAAAATATCTGAGGGATTGTCAGCAAAAGGAGATTTTCCAACAGTGAGAGAGGAATTTTAAGCCTAGAAGAGAAACTGCACATAGGTCTGCCTTTTGATTGCTAATGCAAATAATAATTTATAATTATGCTTTGAAAAAAAAATCATTTGGCATCAACATCTGCAGAAAAACAGAGGGTCATATCATATAAATGCTCATAAAGGCTAACTTTCAAGATAGAAAGCTAGAATCTTCTATTTTATACTGAAAATAAAACAAACCTACATTCTGTACTTCAGCAGCAGCTTAGGCTACCAACCAAAGCATGTCTGTACCTATTTTGCAGTAACTTTACAGGGAATAAAAAACCCATGGCTGCTAGAGCAGCAAAAGTTTCTTAAAGCTTCTGCCTTCTCTTGGCTTCTCCTCCAAAGAGATTTGGAAGCAACAAGGAAAGGTTTGTGTATTTAGGAAGGTGCATGTTATGCTTTTTACCCTTTTCTTAAGGCATTTACACCATTTGCTAATAATGAAGGTGCAGAGAAATGCAACAAGCCCTAACTCTTTAGGAAGGTAAAGCCCACCTTGCATAACGTCACGTGCAGTAGTAGAGCTCTTTTTTTGCAGGTGTCTGTTTTTCTGCATCTGTCTCATCTTCTACTCCGTTTAAATAACCTCCCTTTCCCCCGTTATTTACAATGCGCTGCCCAGCAGAGAAGGCATTTATAAGACGGGTAGCTGCCAAGATTCACAAGTCAACAGTGTAATCTGATGGTGCATGTTTTCTCCAAAGAGCCTTCCCTCTCTTTACAGTCCCCCTGCCAGTCAGTGGTGCGAGGGAGAAGGTGTTTACAGGCAGAGGTGCTGCAGCACTTCACCTCCCCTGGCAGCATTACGCAGTTGTAAAAGTCATCATGTAACGTCTCACTTCTCCCAAGCAGGAGATGTCATGCAACATGATGAAGATGCTGTCTGGTGCGTACTTCTCCAGCAGGCCAGGAAGAACATCTGTCACCAATATTGCTGCTTCAGCTCCATCTGCACCTGGTTGTTCTTTCTGCAAGTTCCTGTGTTATTTTTCTTCCACGTACTCAGACACCCTGCAGTGAGTTTGTTATCTTAGTCGTGTTGCCATGATCAAAGTGTTTGTCCAGCAAATGCAAGAAAAAGCAAAAAAATTAGCACCAAGTAACTACACTTTTTCCAGAACAGAAAATATATGCTTTTGTGGCTCCAAAGATATTCTACGTATTGTGTGTCTTGATGTTTTCTTTTTTACAAGAGTATAGCAGGAAAGACTCAACTTCTGGTCCATTAGAAAGAGCTATGCTTCAGGGTGGTAGGATAGAATGAATACACATTTGTTCCAAATGCTGTCAGATAAATCTTACTGCTGTAGACAGGAAGGAATCACACTGCAAATAATTTGAAAACAGGGAATCTGTAAGAATACGTCAAAGTCAGGATGAGATATCAGATTGGGCTTGTGATGCCCAGTTCATAGAGGACTTGCCCTTTTATTTCATCTCCTTGTATTTTGGTATAAAATAAGATCTGAAAGAGCACTGTTTTCCTTGGAAAGAGAGAATTGCTAAAATGTTAGAGGAAGAAAGTATTGTGCTTTGTTTACTAAGTCACTGCTTGTTTAACCCACAAGAGCAACCTGCACATAGCAAAGTTAATGCTTTATCATTCACGTCCCTTATCATGCTCTGAGGGCACGTATTGTGCATGAGTCATAATTAGTTTGTTTGTTTAATACTAAAAGGAAAACAAACAGCCTCATATCTCCCTGTCACACTAACAATAAGCTGACACATATTTAATCAAAAGAGAGGATGCTGAATTAATTCAAAGAGGTTGACTTTTAAGAGGGACAATTGGAAAATTCTCCTAGAGCAGTTAGTCACTCAGGCGGAGTTCAGCCAAACACACAATGAAATTTGTCACATTCATTCCAAAATTAATCATTTCCCAGAAATTATTAGTATTCTTTAATGCATTTCCAGACTTTGCCATTAAGCAAACTATGAATGAAAGCCATGCATCTAAATATTAAGAGGCACAGACAGAAGAAAAAGTCCACAGGGAAACTTCCTTGCTCACTCTTCTGACACTAAGCCAAGAGCACCTTCCTGTGCCCTGGCAAAGTTTTCACCAGAAGAAAAGTTTAGGGAAAAAAGACAGGCAGTTAACCAGTTGCTGAGAAACAAAATGACGAATAGCACCATTTATCAAAGAATCTCATTTTCACAGCTGGCCCTTTGTTAAAGCATTACAGGCCGAGGTTGCTGGAGCAGGAAAACGAAGTAATTGCTGGCCCTTTGGCTGCTCTGCACGTGCTCAGGATGGGACTGGCTGTTCTGTTCAGCTTTAGGTATTCCAGAAATCCTACATCATCCACTGAAGCAACACAGGACAGTTGGGTAGACTCTAAGCAGTGCTGTGAGGTGTAGAAACAGGATAAACAGATCCAGACACCTTGTCACAGGATGACCCAGCTGAGCAAAAGCCTGCCTTATTTACCTGTTTGAGACAAAGAAAAGCAGAGGAAAGATCTTCCATTTACAAGGCAGAAAGAGAAGAAACATGATATGCTGGGTACCCACATTAGCCCATGATGACTATTTTTTTGCACTTGAGCCACTACGTGCCTTCCTCTAAGGCACAAAGACACACCCAGAGGCTATGCAGGCACTCTACACACAGATATCTAAGCTCAGCATTAAATATGGCAAAGAGCAGACATCCCCTCACTTTATATTCTATATTGTGTCCTCTTTTCAGGCACATACCTGTTACTTCCTTGCCCAGAAAATAGCAATTTATTACACAGCATCAGGTCAATGTAGGTTCCTAAAAAATACATGGAAAATGGATGAATACTTGGAAGTCTGATGGAAGCACCTTTGATTTATTACATTAATAATATTCAAATTTTCTCTTGCAGGTAACAAAAAAAAAAAAAAGGTGGTGGTTTTATAGCTTGGCTAGAGTCGCTCACACATCTCCTGAATTAGATGAGTAATATAACTGTTACAAAATGCATTTGGAACAAGTCACACTGCACATGCCTGACAGTCCTTTTCAAAACTTAACGCTTGTGACTCCTCAATTCTGCTTTCTTTCAGAGAGTCTGGTTTTTCCTGCCAGTTTGCCCATCGGTGTTCTGCTTGTGTTTATAGCACCACAACTGAAAACATGCACGGACTGAGTCAGAAATGATCCATAGGATATTCTTAGGCATAGACTAGCCAAGTCCTTGGGAAAAAAAAAAAGTTCAATGTCAGATGATTAGTCGTGTTAGTCTCATACCTCTGAGCAATTAATTACTCATTTTATATCTGCAGACATAGAAAAGAAAAGAATGCAAGTCTTGACTTAAACATGTCTCTCTTTGAGTTGGTAAAGATAACAATTTGTAGAAGAATCATGCGATGTCATGACTATTGGATGCTGATGCTTTCTATTGAGAGGCCAACACATTTTTGAGAGGATTAAATGTGATGAATAAGCAGTCTCTTCCAGCCCTGCTTGGAAAGCAACAGCAGCTACAGAGTGTTAATTCACATTATTTGACTTCTTCAGCTTACCAGGGAGGGTTCCTAGGGAGGCCAGAAGGGGGATTGTGGCAGCATGCAGGCTGACTGTCAGTCCAGCTTCAAGAGAACTGGTTTATCCCCAACAGGACACGTTGACTTTTGGTCAGTAGTTTGGCAATTTGTGTCCAAAGGAGGCTATTCTAAAATTTTCCGTGCTAACAACTCGTCTTGTGGCCATCTGCTGACAAAACCAGGTAAGTCACCATGTGCCTGGCCACCATTCAGGAAAAGTCCGAGTGTTCTCCTGGGGGTTATGGCTCTTCACTGCAGAAGTTCAGGTGCTTCCAAAAGTAACCCTTAATTTACATACATGATAATTCAAAACAGTATTTAAAAGAAAACTGTAAATTTTAAGCTGACTAAAATGAAAACCTTAACCTAAATCTGTTTATGAAATAGTTACTAAAGAGAGAATATAAGCAAATTCAAGAAAGTTTTAGCATGTAATAACTCCCCCCATCTGTTGTGACAGCTTCCCCTGCACACTGTGCCCTTGCTGCCTGGCTCCTTGGGTGCTTGCAATGATGCTTGGGTTTGAGCCTGGGCTGGTGGCACCGGGATGCCCTCAGCACTGGCACGATTGGTGCCCACTTGCAGCCTTGCTTGCAGCAGGGTCACAAGCCTGGTGCTGGACAGCTGAACAGCTCAGCTCACACACATGCCTGATGGTGCCCCAGGTCTCACCCTTGTGGCATAATTGCCAAGATAACCATGAGTGACCAGAGTACTCTCTCCCTCCAGAAACTCCTCTGTCTTCCTCTCTTCTGCCTTTTGGGATCTCCCAGTGCTGTGAGCCAGCTTCTGATGCAGATCAGAGTATTCAGAGGCATAGACAGTACAGATCTAATCACCTCATCTGCACACTCACCTTTCTGACTGTGCCTCTTGCCAGCATGTGCCCAGGGCAGCACCAAAGCCGGGCATGGTGCCATGAGATGCCTCAAGATGTGTCAGAAGAAGATGTCCAAGCCACATGAAGTCACCAGCAACAAGTGGTACATGCCTCAAGACTCCCTGGTGAAAACTCTCCTTGGTTTCACATGCTTGCACAGCCCAGCCTGCTTTGGCATCATATCCAACAGCCCAGGTCCTGAGTCTATCTCCTATGCCCTTGCTACCAAGTCAGCACAAAGCAGAGACAACAGCATTCATAGTCCCAGCCCAGTGCCAAAATCACTTATCTGAGCCATGGATGTCATCATTTACACAGCAGCTAGGGAAGTTCATCCCCTCAGTGCAAATATTTATACGAGGAGCCTATGGCAAATGTCTCCATTCTTGACACTTTCCTGTATTTACATCCTTAAATAAAACTCCTCAATAACTCCCTAAAATGAGCCATACCAAACACACGGTTGGACTCTCAGTTAATGTCACTTGTAATCCTTCTCCTCTGAAGCAAATCCTCAACATCCATTAAAACCACTTAAACCATCCATTAAGACCAGCCTTCAAAGCCTGCCCTCAAACACCCTGTCCCCCGTAGCTCATCATTCCTCCTGTGGTCCTCCCCCTCTGGACTAGCAGAAATCCCTTGTAAGACACACTTCAAACCCTGGCATACAATTCCAACAGTTTCCTACTAGTTCCATTACTCTTGTGCACATCCCAGCATCACCACCTGGGCTGCACTTCAGGCAGATGCTCTTCACTTCTTCCACAGGCTACTTTGATCAGAGTCATTTCAGAAAGTTCTCAGAGAAGAAAGAAGATGGGAAAAGAATATGGCAGCAGGGTCATGTAACAGGATAAGTGTGATAAGCAAGTTACAAAGCTACCCAAAGCATTGCCTCTTTCAATCACAGATACACAATAGTCTGTAATCAAATTCAAAATGGCTGGTAAGAAAGTTGTAGGTATTTACCACCTCCAATGTTTCCCATTTGCTGTCTCTATGGCAAAAAAGAGCCCACAAAAACAGAATATAGAGGATGAGAACTCAGGGAGATGATACGAGAAAAAACCCCTAGGGATCATGGGCAAAAAGTCATACAGAGACTGGCAAAACAAAGGTGTTCCCTGGGTGAGGCTCTGCTAACCAGCTGGTGACCACATACACATACACCCCCACACAGAAGACACCTCTGGGACTGTAAAAAGCCCACAGCTCTGAGAAGGAAGGCAACAGCAGCTAAATCGTAGTAAAAGCTTTGGAAGAAACCAGAGGAAGATAAGGTATCACCAGAACAAATGCAACATCAGCCTGGTGGCTCCTGACCCAAGGAAGAACTTCCCACAGACCTTCCCATGAGTCAGATTGGTTTTTGCACTTGGCCACCAGACAGTGAGATTAAACACTCAAAAAGAGGAAGGAAGGGGGTTGTTTTGTTGTATATTGGTATACAGCACAAAAGCAAGCTTGATTGAAGAGGTATGAAATGTATTATCACATCTATATAACAAGAATTCATTTATGATCTGTCCTTGCCTCCTTCCACTAAACAGCTACTCTTGCTCAAAGTGGTCCACATACACTTGGAGTCTCCTCTTTTCCTATGGGCCACTCAAGAAAAGATATGGAGTGAAACATTGGAAAAGAGAAAAAAAATTGAACATGTCCAGATATTTATTTTAAAAGGGGATTTTAATTTTTTTTTTAAGAAAAAAAGACAAATTATTGAAACCTTAACATCTTTTTGCATAGGCGTATCAGTTTCAAATACAATTTTGGCAGCAAAAGCTTCTTATTCCCACGAGGGAAAGAGCAAGTCAAAGGAAGAGAATTGAAGTTTGGAGCATTACCCAGGGACAGGAACGTCCCCTTTAAAACTGCACCTCAATGAGAGACTTGCTAGTGAAGAATAAAAGCAGCATTCTGAGGTATTGTGATGCATGGTGGGAGAAAGGCAGAGAAGGGGCAGGTTTGAGACCCTGCAAGTGCAAGTTGTTATTGTGGTACTGTTGGCAGTCCTTAGAAAGGGTTGGTGGAGAAGACATCATATCTGAGAGAATTTATCTCTTTTCTATCTCCCTCTCTTTTATATTTTAATTCTCAACAAAGTGTGATGAAAAGTAACAGCTTCCTTCCCTGGGTGGAAAAAGAACATGTTTTGAAATCTCAAAACTTTGCAGGACAAGAAAACTGCTCTCTGTGCGGTTCAAAGGAAAAACCAAGTAACCTACAAGATCTGCACACGCACACTCAGGAAATATGACTCTACCTAGAGCTTATTAGTGCTACTATAAATGAATTGTTAAGCCCCTGCAGAATTTATGTACCTTGCTTGGCTTGATGACTTTGGCAGTTTCTTCCATATTCCAAGAAATAAGATTGTCTGGTGCATTTCTTTTCTTGCATGGTTAGTTTAATACAACTGAAATATTTTCCTGTGATCATTCTTTATCCTAGATACTTGTCAGACTTCAAAGAAATAGTCAGACTACTATATTTGCAATTTTTCCTCCCATATTCCCTGTTCTGGTTCAGCAATTGGTATTTTCCAGTCTCAGCCTTTTTTCCTATTCTTTATAGAAAGTTTCTATAATATTATTTTAATTCCTCTTTTATAAAAAAGGAAAACCCACAATAAAACAATTCACCTTTCCCTTCCCAAGAGAAATAGTCTAAAATAGGAATATATTTTTTTATATAGTGTCCTGGATTAAAGATATTTTGGACTCAGAACTTTGGTTGGTAGTATCTGATTCCTGCAGCTGCTTTCTTAGCTGCAAAAGAAAGAAGAGAGTTTCTACATGCAGCACTGAGAAGACTGAGACCCTGAGGGTAGAGTCTGAATGAAATCACATGAAACTTCTTTGCTACAAGACACAAACCATACCAAAACCACAGATCCACAATGGCACCCAGGACCTGACCCATCCTCACTGACACTAAATCGAAGCCAGCAATGTCCACATGGATCCTTCCAGGATACCTCCCCACCAGCATTCTACTACCTGGGGTCTGATCAAAGCACTCACAGAGCCCTGGGCATGATATCACACCACCCTCACCCTATGGAGCCAGGCAAAGTTGGCCAGAGGGAAAAAGCACCTTTTCTGCAGCCTGTGCCCAGTGATGGGCTGTCCACACCCTTCACCTGAGCAATGCAGCCGTTGCAGTCCACAGGGAACAATCTCCCTTCCCATGCAAAACCCCAGAGACTGGAGCCATTATGTGTCCAATGGGCTGGAGCAGCCCTGTAAATGCAAAGCAGGCACTGAGTGCTCCCACCTCCACAGCTCACAGGAGGTAACAGATGGGGGCCTTCTTTATGGCCTCACCAACATGCAAGTCTGGCTTGCCATGGGTGGCCAATGGTTGGGGGATGATAGCTCCTTCAGGATCAGCTGCCATCACCCTCTTCTTCATGGTCTAGGCTGTGAAGAGGGTGACTGCCCTCCTTATGGGTACATGGTGACTTTGGTTCAGCTCTCCAAGAGGAATACCTCTGTGATCTTGTCTCACTTGGAGCAATTCTCTGGGGCCTTTCTCTTTCCTTTTCAGCTGATGATGATTATCACTTGGGTCTCATGGAAGACTAATTTGTCAGGGCATGTAGGCTCAGCTGGTGGTTCAGAAGATGTAAAACGAAAGGGCTTAAAATAGAAGGATCTTGGGCTTGAATCTAATTTCTCTTCCCCCATCCCAACTTGTAGTACTGACTAGCACATTAGAGGCTAGTGTAGGATTATTTCCTTGGCACACAGCAAAAAGAGGTGCTAAGACGGGGTGCATTCAAGAATAGGAAAGCTGCTTTATGGATCCCAGACACCCACACATACTAAGACACTTTCAGCACCAGTTTATGAACCTGTAGTTCAAAGACAAGTAATTACAACCAATGCAAAGATACCTAATGTCTGTTTGCCACAATTCATGTGTGCACAGTATATAGATAACCCCCATACCAAATGCAAAGAATATCATCAGCTTCCCTGCTCTACCAATACAAAATTATTCAAGACCACAACTTAAATAAATGACATACACCTTGAGCTCTGTAATGCCCCACAAAGAGCCAACCTCCAGCTCTGTAGGTCTGCAGCTGTATGTAACCTACTTTGCTTGGCAGAGGAGGTCTTTTGGTGTGCCACCTGTGCAAAGAACTACCACTATCTCCAGTGCTTTTTTGGCAACTGACCATGCTTAATCTGTTTCATTACTACTTTTTAGGGGAAATTACATTTCTCATTAAAATGTTCAGCAGAGCTATTCTTACCAGAAGTTTTTTGCTCACAAAAGTCTCACTGTGGAGCTGCAAAGAGAGGGGAGGGGGAAGGAAAAACCCCACTGTAGGTACAGATCCTGTGGTTGTCTTTGGCAAAAAAAGAAAAGGCAACCATGACAATTTGTTCCTCAGCAGAGACCAAGTTCAGGGCTGCTTTCCATGCTGACTTCACAAATGACATTTCTGTAAAAGTTACAGCCTTTGGGCTGAAGTATAGCCAGTCAAGTGGGTAACCAACACACAGCTGAAAACAGAGATACACAGAAATCCCATGGAAGAGAGGTTGGAATTAGGTGATCTTTAAGGTCACTTTCAACCCAAACCATTGTATTGTTCCACAATTCTATGAAATACCTATGACATCTTT
Source organism: Neopelma chrysocephalum (assembly GCF_003984885.1). Lineage (NCBI taxonomy): Eukaryota > Metazoa > Chordata > Aves > Passeriformes > Pipridae > Neopelma > Neopelma chrysocephalum. The sequence continues at coordinate 13,234,203 of NW_020897717.1, forward strand.
GTTGAAAGATGGAAAATAAATGCTTGTCCCAAAAAAAAAGTAATAAAATAAAAGTAAAAAAAATCCCTCAATAATGAAATCAGCCCTTGGGCCAGTATTCAGTGTGGAACATACCTTGAAAAAGAGGCTAAAGAAATAAGGACACTGCGTCCAAAGTACCCAATAACTGGACCAGAACAAGGACATTCTGAAACAACGTTGCTGCTCATCCATGCATCTGCAATGAAAAGGAAAAAAAGAAAAGGTGGATTTGGGTAAGAGTAAAAACAGGGAGAAAGAAAAAGATGCTGCTTGCCTCTTTCTGCAAGGACTCTAGATAGACATGGCAGGTGAAGAGATGAGCCTTAGCTAACGGTGTCATTAGACAAAAATCATTGTGTGACAGGAAAGATGATGATGATGAAGAGATTGATTGATTGATGGAGGCAGCAGGGAGACATGGCATATATCCTAGTCAAAACATACCATTGTCTCAACAGTCCAAGTGAGATGATACGGTCTGCATCAGGCCAAAATCAGAGCCCAGCATATTTTTCATTGCAGCCTTCTGCTTCTTTGTCAAGACCTCGCAATATTGAAATCTAGGCTGACATAACACAGGAGGCTTCCTTTTCAAAGGGGAGGAAAGAGAGGACTTAATCCAAACATGCAGATTCTCTTTGGCTTAGCACAGCTCCTGTAAACTCCCAGGTCCTTTTTATTGTTTTGAAAACAAGCAATAGGGCAGAGATAACTATTATCCTCACGGGGAGTAGCATGATCCCAGCCTGCAGCTCGGGTTTGCTTGATTGCACCGGTGAGATCACCCTTGAAGGCAACTCCCTCCAGCTTGGGAAAGCATGGGTATGCAGCACGAGAACAAGGTGACACCAAGGGACTGGGGGGCCACCATGGGACTGTGACCAAGTGTCACCACCCTGCTCAGCCTGTGTCCCCAGGCAGTGCACCAAGGTCACGAGTTCTGCAAGTTTTGTAAAAAATAATTTTTAAATAATTAAAATACCTACCCTCAGACAATTCTTGCATGCTATTTAAAACTCTTATCAAGGAAGAAAAACAGGAGACTCAATGCACAGAAATACATGCCTCCCACCTGGAAATTATGCTATAAAAAGGAAGTAACTTAAAATAGGATTTGGGCTGCAAAGACATTCAATATCCAGCTTCCCAGGCTCTGTGTGGATCCACAGGCTGGACTGTAATAATCAATCCTACTTCAGTAGCACCCCAAGCCTTGAAACCAGACAGGCCAGCACATGATGGCTTGTCAGTGGTTGTTCGACATTTAACAGCAGAACAGGAGTAGTATGTACATTTTGGGACCCTTCAGTCCCATCTTATGTGGGTGATACAGAGGCCAGAGAGCCCACAGCCAGTCAGCTGTCTATTTTGTGCTGTTCAGTGACTACCCACAACGTCGGGGCTGTTTCCACCGCAGATCTCCAGCTGTGCGCTGCCCGACTCTTTGCCATCTGCACAGAAAGGGAGAAACAGCAACCAGAATTTACCAGGCATTTTTGCAGGTGCTCTGTGTGTTATGATGGAGCCAGAAGGCGAGTTAGGGCCAAGAGTCTTTCATTTCCATTTGCATGGCCCTCCTCTCCCCATCATCAAAAACTGACTGCATCACTGTAATGATGTAAAAAGTCTCCCTGCCCTTTCGGGCAGTTGCTTCTCCTATTAGCACTTTGTGGGAGTTAATGTACAAGTTATCTCTGTCTGCAGAATTTCAAGAGGTGAAAAGCTGCCTAATACTGGATCTGAAAAAATCAAAAAGGTGGCCTGTGACTGAAGTCACACCAATCTTCCAGGTGGGTTGGACTCCTTGAGTCCATTTCCATAAACAAGCAAGAATCTGGAATGAGGCAGATCATCACTGGAAGCACGTGAAGAAAAAGGGATAAACATACAGTTGGGCTCAGCTCTTGTAAGCCATCATACTACATGGTTGTGGTTGGAGAGAGCAGTTTTACTGGAAAAAAATTTTTCTGAGCAAATTTTCTACATAATAACACATTAATGGAGGATAATCCTGGGAAACAGCTGGAAAAGTCTGCAGCTAAACCTCAATGCAAAAGGAACAAATTAAAACCCAGAAGAGACATCATGGCAATATGGGCACTTGTTCATTGCATAACTTCAGGTCACTTGTCCTACTTCACTGTTCACTGAAATCATGTTTGTAGATCCTGAAACATCAGAAGTACAAAAGCTTGCTATACCATATCACTGACAGTTTTGCTAAGAAGGTAAAAAAAAGGTATTTTGTGCCTGATAAAAAAAATTATGCGGTTTGAGAAACTGAGATGAATTAAGTTCTACTAAAAATGACTGAATACTGAATCAAGGGAGCAAACAAGAACATGGCCTTTATGTTTTTCAAAAAAAGCAGTTAAAAAATAGGTGAGTTTGGTAGGGAATCCTTTAATTTCCCATCTGTGTGTTATTTTAACTCTAAGTTGTCTTCCTTAGTGTGGTCTCTATTCTCAGAGGTGCAGCAAACAAGCCCCAAAAAACCATAATATTTTTCTGTATCTTCTTTTTTCTCCCTTGGCTGCCTCTTTTACCGGAAAAAAATATAGTAAGATCTGTTTGAGGTGGCCTGGTCATGTTGACAAGCTGGTCTTTAACCAGAAGTCACACAAGAATTAAAATAAAAACCATATGGGACTATTTCAGGAAAGTATGTGAGCTGCTGGGATGAAGGATCTACTGTATATGGAAAAATTGGTGTATCTCTCCTGTATTCCTCCAAAACGGCACATGTACCACAAAGAATCTTCCAGCATATGGGACTGAAGCTTGCTGGCCTGGAAGATTTATTTATATTTACCCCTTGCCTATATAACAGAAAATTTGACCACCCCTCACCTCAACATTAACGAGAACATACCCCGCCTTCTTTTACCCAGCTCTCAGAGGTAGTTTCTCCTGGATAAACACAATAAGAAATAGCAAGCAGAGATCTCACATAGCCTCTAGGCTACAAATGGATCATTATTCACACAATGCTTTTCTCCCTAAAACCCACACAGTCAAGGTTATTTATAGGACTTCTCCCAGCAGTAGCAGTTAGCAATATAAACAGCCAGTAAATTTCAGGGGTGCGCTGAATGCAAAGATAATTCTGGTTTTCCACTTTCACTGGGTATTTGGGGAGGGTTTGTCTATGAACTTGGAGCCTTGTGAGGCCTTCAAAGCCAAAATAATAAAATTCACACCATTAAACGTTATTCATTGAGTTGAGAGGTTGCAGCATCATGTCTGAAACGGTGGGTGGCTTTTTAGCAAACACCCTTTGCTGCCCAAAGGGGGGCAAACTCCAAATTGAAAATCACCTTGTGCTTTTGTGAAGTTATGGCTTTGTTAAGAGATTTTTCAAAGGTGTTGCTTAAAGGTAACCGTTTAAGCGCCCCTTGGTGCATTTGAAAGCCTCTTCTGCTTTATGAACCGGTTTGCAGGTCCAGCTCCTCTGCACTGCTCAGGCAGAGTACTATAGGCAGAGCGGCGCCCCAGTGAAGTATTTAAGACTCAAAACAGTGCCAGGAGCTCCCATGTCTGCATCCACATCTGCTTCTGGGCACACTGTCAGGCTGAGACAGCTTTGCACCATGTGTGGGCAGCTACCAGAAGACTGCAGCGCAGCCACTCTCAGAGGACATCTTGCAATAAAGTCTAGAACCAGCTTCAAGGTCCCTTTTCTCCATGTTGCCCTGGACTTCCCAGGGGTCAGCTGCAAATGCCTAGTGCTTTGTTTCCTGTCTTCCCCCAGCTCTTTAATAGGAATGAGTCATTTTTATTTGAACACTTGGTCCTCCTTGCAGAAGAAACAAAGCCAGCACACTGCCTTAAAAGCTGACTATGCAAGCAGATATAACACGGAACTGGGAGTCAGAAGGCTACAGCTTTCGTCCCAGCCCTGCTGGGTACTACCTGCAAAAGGTCTCTTTACCTCTCATTTCCATGCCAAATATTTGGACTGCAAGTACTTTGGCTTAAGAATAACACCTTCTTACATTTTTGGACAACATCAGCCTTGGCAAAACTCTTATTTTAGCCGAATCCAACGGCAGTAGTAAATGGCAACCCATAAAGGTCTCGGCATAATCAGTATGGTCATTTCAGTAGACAAATGATTTTCAGCTGAAGACACTTAAGAGCTAAACCAAATGAAGGTAATGAAGTCTCGTGCAACTCATCAACTTAAGTTTTCCTTACTATTTTCACCAAGTCTCCAACCCGTCAATTAAAGACAAAGTTTGGTAATTATGTAGCTATGCAGCACTGACACTAAGTTAAAGTATTCCAGCTGTATAAACAAACACTTGGGCAATTGCTTTTGATTTAGGCAATGGTTTTAATTGCTACTATAGGGCTATTTAAAGAAGGTACTCTCCCTGTTAACGGCTGAAGTAAAAGAAGCTGATGGATATGCCATCATTCCTGATGGGTGGATTCCAGCATCACAGCTCAATCCCATACAGTCAGCTCTGATTAGCACCTTACTGGCAATATCTCCCTGAAGAAAGTCCATGTCTGAGTCAGGCAGAAAACAAGCTTTGCCCTGACTCTGTCACCTTCAGACAGCGGCGCACTCAGATACTACAGTCAAGTCAGTTGGCCTGTGAAACTAAAAATGAATGGGAAATTATGATGCCTGACACTTTTCTGAATGCCCCAACAGGTGTTGTGTTAACTCACCACCTTGTTCCTCACCACCTTTGAGCAAGGCTCAAAACAGGAAACAGAGAAAGGGAGCATGGCAGCGACAACGAGACCAGGTAGCAAATCAACAAGAAACAAGTACAATTTCAAACCATCACTTATTCATTCAAGTTTTTACTATTAACTTGGATTCACCTTTCTTCCCAGATATCACATCTTCACTCACTTCATGACAGCAAGTATTCAGGGTTGGTATACAGTAATTCGTAAAACTGTGAGAGTAATTTGGTCAAGAGTAAAAGTTGCAAAAAGATGATTGGAAAGGCTACAACTCTGGTCCAGGCCAGGACCCAGCAAGAAACACAGCTATGTTAATCCCCAGCAGGGGAAAGTAAGCAGAGCAGAAGCTGTAGAAACACAGCAACAGATAACCATTTCTTGGGACAGATTACAATGGTACTATCTATTGCACAGAATATGCACTTATATGCTTGTTTTTCCTCATTAAATTCCTGGGCCTTATTTGCAAGGTGAGCAGAAGGGAAATCAAAGGGGGAAAAGCCCACAACTTTCCTGAAAGAACAGTAAGCAAAAATAAACTCACTTGAAAATAATTTTTAATGGTCCCCTACTCCTTGAAGTTGAGGAAGTATAGAGTAAGACAAGTACAAGATTTAAAATTCTTGGCATTTGGGATACACCTCCTGCATAATAGGTGGTGATCAGACTGTAGCTAAAAATAAGTTTAGAGACATGGAAACCCATCAAAGCAGTTGATGTCAAATGCCTCTGTGAGATTATAGGAATGTCAAAAATTTAGAAGTAATATGTAGTCGAGCTGCTCATATTTTTCATAGATGGATTGAGAACCTTTCAAAAAACATGAGTATGTTTGACGAGAGTGATCTTGAACAAATATTTGGCTCAATGGAATTGGTAGGCAGCTGGGAAGAGCACAGGTTGGCCACAAGAAATCCTTCAAGACCTGTCATCAAATAGGCGTTACAGGTGGTTCACCTCTTTCAAAAACAGGCCAATTTTGAGGGGAGCAAATGTTTGAATACCAAAAGATAGACTGATTCTACCTGCTTTCAGAAGCACAGGAGGGATGTGCTTCCAAACGAGATACACATCTCTATTTTGCTAGAAATCCAAATCCGTTGAGAAGAGAGGTCTTTTTGGTTGAGTTCCCAAAAGTGTTTTCCAACCCGAACAGCGCCTGTAAGCCAAAGTAAAAAAACAAACAAGCTAAACCCAACCAACCAACCAAAAACCACAAAATAGTTGAATGGAAGTCTTGCAAGATTTTGCTCAATAAATATGAAAATACATTATGCAAAATGAGATTGTCCTTGCTGATATGCTGTCCTGGATATCAGCCTAGTGGCTATGCTGGAGTAGGATAGGCTGAACCCAGCGAACCTGGGTTTGAGATTGACATGACTCCTCAGAGACAGGCAGTGAGCTGAACTGCTCATAGTTATTTGGTTGGCCCATTCCTAAACTGATTGGGCTGGGATTTGCAGTAGGGTGAATTTTAACTGGATGTCCTTAGTTGTAGCAGCAAACTGCATTTTAATTTGGTTACTTAACAGTTTTCACCAAGAGTGAGCAACACGTTCTAGGAAGAGAAACAGATAAATCTAATTTAAGTACCTTCACTATTTTGTCAGGAAAAGGATAGGTCACAGTTGTTTGGGAAAAAAAGGTCAAAGTCCAATCTTTGCCCAGTCATGCACAATCATCACAGAAGTTCATTCCTCACTGTCAGCAGAACAGGCAATACTGAAATAAGTATATGATGACATCGACTTGTGTTAAAAATAGCAAAATAAAACAAACAAACAAACAAACCCCCCAAATTAACCAGCAACAGCAGCCTATTTAGTTTAAACATTACGATATCGTCCCCTTTAAGCAGAAGAGATTTGAGCCTCTGGGATGAATCTCCCAGGCTCTTGCAGCAGAAGGGTCTCTCTGTCACTTGCTGCTCTCTTCCCTCCATGTGCAGTCTCACACTTGCCCCAGGTGGCTGAGCTCCAAGGCACCATTGCTAGCCAATTGCCTGTGCTATATTCTCCTGGGTGGAATAAAGATCTCTTTAAAAATAATTGTGTTTCAGTTAGGAGGGAGGCAGAGGGGCGTGCTAGACCCAAGCATGAGGCTAGAGAGCTCTAGCTAGGGAGAATAGCTGGTCTGATCTGGTCTGTTTGTTTGCCTCTTTAAAGGGCTGCTTTAGGGTCTGACTCCAAGTTCAGGATTTTCCACACTGAACCTGATTTGAACCTGAATTGGAGCCCAAGTTTCCTTTGGACATAAATCAGCTTAGGGACAAGATCTGTCCAAAGACACATGTGAGCAACTCCCATTGAAGTTAAAGGCTGATGTGTGCGTGCACATGTCTGCGTAACTGTAGGAAGGTCATGACTACGTGCCTATTTTATAAACTTTGGGTACTCGTTTGATGTGTTTTTTGCCTTTCATTGTCTCTGTACTCAATAGTGATTCTTGTTTCTCAGTGTTTGGAAAGAACAAGGCTTCTCCTGACACTAGCTGTTGCTCACAGAATACATCATATATAAGTCTTGCAGGATTTCCATCTCAGTCAAATAATTGTTTAAAATAAAATTTTGGAAATGAGAAAGTCAGGGTTATGTCCTTCTGCCTGGCATGCATATGCTGTCTTGCTGCAGCTGACTGGAGTGAGCCAAAACTATTCAAGATGTCCTGCAAGACTGAAAACTTGGAATCAACTTATCTGCACTTTCTACAGTGCTCTGTGCCACCTCTGGTGTCTGTGGGACTGCACACATTCACGTGCATACAGCAAGCGGTTAACCTGAAGCAGATAGAGGCTTTTCATTTAAAAGAAAGCCAATAAAATCATTCCCCTTCAGCAGACCCATATCCCAAAGATTTTATTGTTCTTATTGTTCTGAGATGCCTTTCTTTCCATGTGGAAAGAAGCCCTCTAGATTTCTTTAAGAGAAGTCTGAAAGGTTCAGTTAACCTGCAGGTATTACAAGGTAGGAGGGAAAAAGTCACTGGGGAAGCTGTATGGCAGAAGCATGGAGCACGTGGAAAGTTTCTTAGAGAACATTTTTTTCCTGTCAAAGGAGACTGCTCAAGAAGTAAAAGCCAGTTTAAAGTGAGAGTGGCAGCCTCACACCTTGAAAAAAGCAATGATCCTAAACAAACACACACTTAATTACTTCTTTAAGCATCACATGGAAAGCTGTGTGTCACAGGCGTGTCACCAAGTGAGCAGTCTTGTTAAACATATCATAGATGGTTGATCTGCTCTGGTCCCTCTCTACAAAGGGCCATCGCTGTCTCCACTGAGCGCTGTTTCCATGGAAGCTGTGACTTAGAAGGTGATGGAATTTGCTTTCTGGTTATGATAACCTTAAATACTTAACAACTGCCTTTGTATACTGCATTCAAGACACTTTTTTGTTTGTTTTTCTCCTGGAAACTATAGCAAAAGTCAGTTCAACATCAAGTATAGAGTTGCTCTGTGCGTGGAAAAAAGCTAATAGCTCCAAGAACAGCACATCCAAGAACACACAGTCTGAAGTGGATCTCCATACCTTCCAGCTCTCAGGGAGAAGAGAAAAAAACACCGGATCAAATTTAGCTTTGGCATAAACGGGTGCAATTCCCAGCGGGATTTGCACCCGCTTATGCCAGGATTGAGTATGGCTCATGGAACTTGCAGGGTGGTCATGTAATTAAATTATATGGTGGTTCAGTGTATTTCTACAATGCCAAATGATGCAATATTTTTCTGAAGAGGACAGCTGTGCAATCTTTAAAACAAACTAGTCTACTACCTTCATTGCCAGTTTGCCCTCAAGATTCAGCAGATTTTCAAACTATCATTGAGGCATCTTAATCTTTTGTCTGTATACAGGACCACTGACAGTCTGAATTATATGCTGCTTCCTTCTTATTAGAAGCTGCTTATTAAAAAAATACTGCCACTGTGGTCTACAGTTCAATGAAGTCCATTGTAAACTCCCCAGTATAACATAAACCTCCCTAAAACACATAAAATTATTGGCTTCCAAGACCAGTCTCGCTGAAAGAAAGCTCTGTACTTAGTCTTTGCTTAAAACACAGGTATTTGGTAGGATGGAATTCAAACTCCCAACTCAGTTTTAAAAGGTTAGGTCCAAGGAAAGTTGACACAGACCATGTAATTTTAATTAAAGAAAGATTTTGCTCCTTTATGGCCAACAGGGGCATTGTAACATTGACATATTGATGCTAAATAATTATGAGTCCATAAATAATTCAGTATATAAAAATGTATAGCTTGTGCCAGGTAGTGAAGGGAAATAGCACTGAAATAGCTGATGTGCCAGGTTACTACTACAATGCCAGGGAATAGACAGGTAATGTGATCTATCAAAACAGTAAATGCCACAAGCTGCGCTACTCAGAGGGAGAACTTGAAAGTGGAAAGCCAAGTGCTGTCCAGTTTTGTCACCTCAGTATTTTAGCACCACTGTCATAGATGAGGATAAATGTTTAGGAGTGGTACCAAGGAGAAAAACAGTAGGGAAATCACATTCAGAAAGCAAAATATTAAAAAGCAAATTGCTGATGAATTTAAGATGACCTTTTTTTTTTTTAGGTTTTATTCCAGGAGCTAGGAAAATACCACAAACTTAATTCCATGGATAACCATACACCTTTAAGACTGAATTCAGTTCAGATGTGCTCCTGACCCTTTGGTATTCACTCTCCATGAACTTCCAGAAGTCAAATATTCATTGGCATGTATAAAAGGGGAAAATAAACTTTAACCTCTCACTGTAGAGTATTCATGCCAGCAGGGACCTACTTGAAGAAGGATGGTACTTTAAACATTCATTTATTTTAAATTTTCATAAGGAGTCTTCCAACTTTAGACAAAACGAAACATACCACACAAGATTGTGGTGGGAACCATACCCATGGGGTTTTCCAAATATGTTTCTGCTCTGTGCCATTAGCTGTGATAATACTTGAAACTATTCATGGATGCTTTGAGATCAATGCATTTTATATGCAATGAACATGAGGATGACAGGGAATCAGAGGCCTCAGGCAGGTACAATCAAGCAATCTGCCTAAAGCTTCACAAAGAGAGTTGCACAGTAATGAACATTGTGTTCATTCAAAAAGCATTGAAATTTTCCTCTCTTATTTAACTACAAGATAGCAACCACGTGATCAGGTCTCATAGGATTACTCATCACCTACAAAAGCTCTGTAACTTAATAAAGAAAAAAAAAATTCCATTTTGTTTTCCAAGATTGTCCTTCCAAGTTTATCTGCTACTGTTGTGCTCCTTTCCCTTTGGAAAGGCTCAGTGGCTTCAAGTACCTCTTTTGATTAGTACAGTTATACTGATTATGACTTATATTGACCAAAATTGAGACAACTGTCCACCAATGAGGAGTCAAACAATACAGCTCAAACAAGAATATACAGTTGGAAACACCTTACGTTGGATAAATTTTTTTAATTTTATCCAAAGACAACAGTGGTACTAGAAGACTTTATCAAGTTGGGGCTTTCTGCAAGAACAAGTGCTGAACAGGAATAAAAAGGAAATGCTAAGCTGCTCCCTGCATCTGCCAGAATTAAGACTATTTAAATCCAAGAAAACCCTTGCAGCCAGCATACTGTATGGTTTTAGTAATTTACCCCAGAAGATTTAGTTTTCCATGCTTGGGTTTGGTTCATTGCCCTTCTCACACCTACCCTTAGATCTTTGTGCATGTTCCAAGTCACCTTTGTGAGTCAAGTCATGTTTGATTTTCATTAGTGAATTAGAACTGAAAAAATAAAGAAACCTTTTCCCTCAAGGAAATAGTCTTCAAATATCTGTGTCTGCACATATGGTGCCAGACAAAGACACAGCCAGTTCCTACACACACTACTGGAGGGCCAAGGGGCTCTATGCTGCTGCAAGAGAGCCAGGTCTACCTCTAGATTCTCATAGAATCTAGAAAATTCCCGGCTATCCAGATGCAGGCAGCTACCACTGCCAGGTCCTGGCAACTGCAAGTGCAAAGAGCAGCAGGAGTGCAAAACAAAGCCCAAGGACACTTTCAAATGCTGGTCCAAGGTTGCTGAGGGGGTTGTTTTGTCTTGACACCATGCCACTCTTGTCACATCTCTGCTGCAGGTGCAGCCTTTCTTCATCCTCAAAATCAGGAAATTTCCTTTCCTATAGTTTGGGAAAAGAATAGGCTTTTTCAACGCCGGACAGAATAGCACCTCCCGCTGAATGATATCTTCCCTCTCACTCCTTTCCTCCCCCCACAGTGACAGCTGCCTTGTGGAAGCTGTTGCAAGAACCAATGTTACAGGCAGACCTGACAGCTTGTTAGTGCAGTTTCCTCTACTCAAAACCTTCATTCTTCCTCTTTTTAAAAGGGGAATATACCCAGATCCCTGACACGGATCCCTAGTCTCACTTCACAGGTGGAACCCACACTTGAAACAGAAGACTCCAATGTCTATTGTATACTGGCTTCCTAGAGCTAGGCAGTGGCCTAGACAGAGGGTGTGCACTCCTGAATCTTCATCAGGACTCACGAGAGCTTACAGTGGTCACTTATCACCACATTTATTTAGGAGAGAAGCTTTGCCAAGGCCTCAGCACTGGCCAGATTCTATCCAATCCAAAACAATTAGGCTTTGGGGATGTTTTCAAGAGGACCAGACCAAATGCAGGCCAGAGGGCATGAGTTCTCAGTTCACTGTAAATAAGACACAAGACACCCACCACAAACTCACATGCACACTGAGCATTGGGAATTCTAATAAAATTATCACTCTACTTTTTGCTGAATCCTGCCAGATGATAAAAACCAAAGAGAAAAAATGCAACTTGAAAAAGCATTTCATGGGAAAAGAACCTAGAGCATCTAATAATAAGAGAAGATAACAGCGTGCAGAGAGGAGGCAGAACAACTCATCAAACACAGCGCAAAGGCTCAAGAGAAATGGAGACAAAGGTTAAAACAAAGAAACCTAAACAGAACAAAAGCAAGCTGGATAAGACAGTCCACAGCTTACTGTTACAAAACAAGAGATTGGAATGGCAGAGATGGATTGATGATTTCTGGGTGTTTTTTCCACCAGTTCTAGGATCCATTTCCCCAGTGGAGCAGAGGCATCCTACGGGGAAGCCAACATGTGGTCACTACGGCCTTGGTGGAGCCAGCTTTGACAAACACATAAGTTTGTGCACATCTGTTAAGTGGCCAGAATTCAGAGCTAGAGCTTTTACCTTCTTTTATGCCACCTTTCCTACAGAAGCTCCATAATGCCCCAAAAATAAACCAACAAAACCCCCAACATTATTTCAATGGCTGACAGCCTTATACACTCAGTCCAAAAGAAAGAGCAATGTGTGCCTGCGCGGATGGTCTACTTTCCAAGAGGCCTTTGTGATTTGTCAAATTAACACCTGGAGAATGAGACAAGGAGGAGCTTCATCCCCAGGCAGAGTGGGCCATCCCCCAAGTTTACTCCTGACCTCTTTTGCAGAGGCGGTTCCCAGAAGAGGGAGAGAGTGAGCTGAGGTACACTTGCCGTGTGTGGCCTAGCTCCTATTCCCAAGCTCTTAGCTGCTTAATTACCCTCCTTCTGAAAGGCCAGGCTTTGGCTAAAGAATACCATGCACTCGGTTATGCCTCATCCTAATGAGTGCTAATAAAAAGCATTTAGTTGACTAAGGCAACATAAAACTCTCTCCCTATTTCATTGCATCTGTTTAATAAGAACCTCATTTGATATCAAATTACTGCCTGCTCAGCCAAGGCCTTGTATTTGTGGTAACAGGGCTGCGAGGCGGGAATATCAAGAGCTGCAATATGGAAATTCCTCACTAATATTCTCTGCAGGGCTGTGCAATTACTTAATTCATTTAGCTGAGCCAGTCTGATGGCTCGGCCAACTGTTTCACAACACCAAACCCAGTGCTAGGCAACTGGCCTCCCCACGGGCTAGTCCTGCCGGATCGCTTTTCCTGGGACCCAGCTAGTAACAGTTGCTTGGAGGATTTCAAAGAGGATCAGAGATAGTGTTACCAAATGAATGGGCATGTAGTACAGTGAACATGAAATCCTGCTTCTTCCCAGTCAATCACATGCCAGCCAGAGGATGCCCTGTGAGACAGCAGCCACAAAGAAACAGCATGCCCGGGTTTTAACCTCCCTCTGCTGGTGTCAGGGAACATCAGTGCATGGACAAGTGTCTGTGTTTAAAAATATTCCCTCTTGCAGTTTTAGAGAAAACTGCTCTGAAACTCCGCTCTGCCCCTCCTCCCTGCAGCCGCTTGACTCAGCTGGCTCCTGTAGAAATTAAAGTTCTCCATAATGCACATCAGATCTTTTGGGGACATTTTAAAAAATGTAAACAGCAATGATTCCCAGTTCCCATGAACAATCGCTTACCAGAACCACTTTCACACACATTCTTCACAGCTTTAATCAAACCTCACACAGTGATGTTTTAGGGGAAAGGATTTAGTCAGTATATTTGAGAAAGCAGAAGTAACCATATTAAAAAAAATGCTAAGTGCTACTATTTACAGACCATGAGTGTTAAAAACAATTAAAGAACATCCTATCACAATTTTAACTCTGTACACAGCTTTGGCAAGTCCAAATACTGAAATATTTAGTCCAGTCCTGGTTTAAACTTGTAAAAAAAGTTATTGAAAAAAATGGGGAGGGTGTAAAAAAAACCCAAACACAACCCACAAATGTGATACAGCAGCTTCAGAAGCTGCCTTATGGTGTAATTTAAAATGTTTTATTTGCTTAGTTCAGTAAGAAGCAACGAGATTACAGAATATGTATGTCCTATTGGGAGGAAAGTGGTCTAAAAAATGTGATGAATAGTGGTAGAAAAATTACCCGTGACACTGAAGTCAGGCTGACACACGGTGTACCGTGATGGGCAGAGGCTAACAAGCAAAGTAATAGCTCTGCTGGTATCACTTTCAAAACAGATGTCTGTCTCAGAGATACGGTTTCATCAAATAAATTATCGAGCTGAGGGAAAGATGCAGATGGAATGCAATGGTCTGCAACAGGTCAGACTACGAGTGGTATTGGATGGGGTATGGTAAAAGTGCAGACAGTGGCAAAAGAAGAAAAAAACCAAAACTCTGAGGAATCCCACTGGTGAGAGAAACCTGCCCAACTCACGTGAGAAACACAATTGGGCAAACTCCTGCTGTGCAGAGACTCCCTCCGTGGTGTGCATTGCTCTTCAAACAAGACAGCTTGTCCCTACATACCTCCATCCAAACGGTCTTATTTTCACCATGTCTTCCCAGCATTACAGGCACCCTTGCAGACAACGGACACGTGCTAACACTAGGACAAAGCAACTGGAAAACAGTGAAAATATTCTATCATATATTTTCCTACAAGAGGAAAAACCACATAGAGGGCCAGGAAACCCGCATTGTTTCCTGGCTGTCCGGGGCCAGCAGATGTCCCGAGGGCTGCGGAGAAAAGCGTTTGTGGGAAAGGTCAGTGCCTGCATTACACACCAAGGCTGCTGCCTCCACACCACGTCCACCTCCCTGGGAGACAGAGGGGAGGTGGATCATGGGCACAGGGTAGCAAAGTAGCACAGGAAAACTGGATATACCTACAACAGCACACTAATACATCTGAGTGTCTGCATTTAGCAGGAAACAATGACCCCCATTTCTTCCTACTCCATAGGACTTCTGCAGATGTTTTTTTTTGGTTCCAAACCAGGAGCAATACAATCAGCTTCTGCCTTCACCACTGTTGTCTGGTGCCCAGGTTTGCCACTTGCATGGTTTTTACACTCCTGCTCTTCACAAAATGATTGGAAAACAAGAATGGGCCCAATTTTGGTAATTATAAAAAGCTGTTTTGCACAGAAATCCATTGCTTTCCATACTCCCCTCCTCCTACTTTCTCTCTCTCAAAAAAAAAGTAAAAATCAAAGCTAGATAATGTGAGGAAATTTTTCATCCTCATTTGCCTGTAAAAAAATCATTCCCCCTGCACAACCCTTTCCTCCTGCCCCCATCTGCTTTCCTGGTCTGCAACCCACAGTTTGTCACCAGAAACATGACAAAGCCAAAATTCAGTAGCAACCTGGGGAACCTATCAGGATTCATCCTTTAGAATCTCTTTTCTGGTTTTGCTTTCAGTGGCAGGTTTCAATAAATTTCTAGAAAAACCCTTAAATAGTTCAGATTTGACTTAACACTGGAGATGCACTTCACGGGAAGGACAGAGTTTGTGGGAAGAAATCAACCCTTGTTTTATCCATGGATACATCAAATCATGGTCAAACTTTGGATTGGAATGGAAATTGTCCTCTTCCAAAATGGCTTCATTTCTTACTCCATTAAAATGAAACAACCGTATCATAGTTTTGCCAGTCTTCAGGTTCAAAGCCAGGATGTGTCTTCACCAGCAAGAGGCACCACAAGACTTAAAAACATCAACCTTCTGTGTACCTAACATTACTTATACACCTCCTGAGAGGGGACCACTGTTATGTCCAAAACTGCTGCTGGTGGTTACCATCATGACAGAGGGACCTCCCCCAATGCACCCCCACGTGCCCAGCCCAGAACATCACAGTTTGGCTCTGCTGATGAGTCCTTTGGAGAAGGCTGGTGGAACAAACCATCTGGAAGGAACTTGCAAGGAGGAGCAACATGACTCCAGGGCATCTGTGGCATAAACAACTTGGAGCTGTATTGCATCTCCCCCAGCAGCATTGCAGCTTTATTATCACAGACTTCACTGTCTACTTGCAGGTAAACTACCACCTCCTGATCAACCACTACTATTTTTTAAAATTCATTCTGCTAAATGTACTCCATAACTTCTTTAAATAGCACAAGGCATCCTTTTAGCAAATTTCTAAGAAGTTCTCCTACTGTAATGCAAAATACCAGAATGAGCCACGAGTGGGGAGAAAAAAGAAAAAAAAAAGGCAAGTCTGAGTCAGCAAGGCTTATGAACAGACAAGAAAGCAGATGAAAACCTGTGCAGACCTCCAGTAAGAGATGACCTCCCTGGGCTTGTGTTCAGCCTGCCAAGCTCCTTGCTTGCCAGCTCTCATGGTTGTGGGGAACAGAAGTGGGATCAAAATCATAAACCCAGAAGGAACGAGGTCCCTGCAGTGGACTGAAAAGGCAAAATCTAGATGACCTCTGGACAGATGTGAGTTGAGAGCATGAAAGTGTCCTGCCACATCTACAAAGCGCTTCCAAGCCTCACCCTGGCCAACCCCAGAAGACAGCAGGGACTCTTGGGCTTGTAGAACTATGGACAGAGCAGGTGAAGTGCTCTGACACACAGCAGCTGCTGGTAGAGACATTAAAGCCTTCATGACCACCCTTCTCAGCCTGGGTATGATGGTCCCACCCCACTATCCGCTTGTGCCACCTCTGGCAGGCAGACACTGAGCAGTGCTGATGCCTCCAGAGCACGGCAGAGCAGCGAGCATATGGAAGCACACAGTGTCCTCTAGAGGTGGAAAAATATCTTATAATTTGGTGACAGAGGAGGACAGGAGAGCACTCGGCAGCAGGACTGTTCTACCAGGCCAGGACGGATTGCTCCAGACTGCCAAAGGACAAGGGTGAAGGAACACTGCTGGGCAGGCAAGGGACAGGCAGGCATGGGGTCATACCACCTGGTTCCTACACAGTGCCCCCAGCACAATGGAAACAGTGAAAATTCTCTTACTCAGATCCAAACCGCACACATAAAACAGCTCCTCAAGGCTCCCAGATGTCAACCCCCAAATCTGGCAGCTTTGCTGTCCATCACACCTCTTCTACTCCTGGAGGGTTTATAGCCATTTGAGTTGCCAAACATAATCAACCTGATGCTGGGTGGTCACACTGGGAGGGAGCCCCACATGGTGGGGTTGCTGCTTGAACTGGGCTCTTAGGTCAGGTAAGACAATCTTTGTGAGGATAAGGAGAAAAAAATATATGCAATTTCTCTGTGAAGAACTGGTTGGGGCTAGGAGCTGTTTCTGGTGTGTCTAAGGAGGAGGAGCCCATGAATCTGAGTAGTCCTGTGAGGCTTCATACAGTCATGGAAAATGAGACTCTTAAGTGCTCTAAAACTGGCCTTCAGTTATTATCCTTAAAAAACTAGGAAAACCTCCTACATTTCTTTCCAAAATAGCTATGATTTAAATAAAGTATTGATGGGAAAGAGAGGGAAAAACTTAACATCCCTGAAATAGGCTCAATACCCTTGCCAGAGGCACTGTTCCTCGAAAGATAATGCTCATGCAGAAGATCCGGTCCTTTCTGTCTGTACCACTGCAGCGTAGCTGCTGGTAAACACCAGTCACCACAGGAACGCAGTCACACAAAATTCCTGCACAAGAAAGAGTACACTGAAGAAAGGCAGAAACCAAGTACCCGGAGCAGCACAGAGGCAAGGGGCTGCCAGACCTGCAGGAGCCCACACCAGATTCTTGCTGCACTCTCCTGTCCCTGCTGGAGTCAGCAGTCAGCCTAAACTCAAACACTCTGGTAGCTTTTCCAATCAGGAGGATAAAATTAGATTTGCAAATGCTGCCTTCTTTGCAAGCAGACACTGTAGCATCCAAGTAAGTACTAGGATCTGATGTTTGACAAACCAAGAATCAAATGAATGAAAGACAAACCCACACACACTCTCACACCATTGCCCTGAAGCTCTTCCCTTGCTTTTCCCTTATCCTCTCTGTAGCTCTCAGCAGCTGTAGGCAGCTGCTGCTATTCCCTCAAAATATATATCACAGACAGTGTCCTGGCATTCACTTGCCCCAGGAGTCGCAGCAAAGCCTTTCTTGGTCAGCCAGGTCTTATAGGTCCATTTTTGAGCACCG
The DNA here is from genome assembly GCF_003984885.1 of Neopelma chrysocephalum. NCBI lineage: Eukaryota > Metazoa > Chordata > Aves > Passeriformes > Pipridae > Neopelma > Neopelma chrysocephalum. The sequence continues at coordinate 13,251,774 of NW_020897717.1, forward strand.
AAGTCTATTATTGTGAGTATTACTAAACAAAAGAGCACTCAGCAACTCCCTTTAGTCCAGGGAGGAGGACAGTTGTTCCTCCCACCATCCTTTTAGCTTGGCCTTACACCAGTCCAGAGCAAGCTGCAACACAAAACTGGGGAAGTCAACCACAATATAAAGAATTATTTATAAACTGTTAATGACTGCAGAGTCACAGGTACCAAACACCCCTGCTTCATGGAGGGAGTGCTCCAAGGGCCAATACCCTGCTTGTTCACCAACCAGTGACTGAAAAACCTGATGTCCACAAGAGGACTGAAAGCCTCCAAGAGATTTATAAAAGAATATTTAGTCTCTGCATCCCAGTCTTGCAGCCCTATTTGCTAAACACTGAATTCTAGTCTTGGAGAGGGAGGGGGATGAAAACAATTGAATTTTAGTGGTTTTTAACCAACTCTGACCAGTGGCCAAGCTGGCCATGTGTGGCACTGGCTGAACTGATGGTAGGTGTCCCATAGCAGAAGGTTACCCTCCCACTGCATCCCAAGCAGCTCCAGAAGGTCCAGTGGGGGTGAGACAACAGCATTCCCTACTCAGGCAGCATGACCGAGGCAGGCTGTAGAACCAGCTGTTGGCTCAGGACCCTAGGCACTACATATGGCATACATTTTTAAGCAGCAAAATGTACCCAAAAGTAACAAAAAGTAGAATTTTGTGCAAATCCTGCACAGGCAGGGTTTCTAAGCATGAGAATACAAACCAAAACACAAAACGAGGTCCCTCAGTACTAATTTCACCCGAAGACGTAAAGCTCCAGTTTTTGCTGGACTTACCAAGCAAACGAATCTAGGTTTGGTAGAGCACCAGAAAAGTTTCCAAGCTAGGCGACCCAGTGGCTCTCTTGGGCAGGGAAGAACATCCTTACTTGAAAGAATAACTGGTTGGAAGCTGCACTGCTGCGGCGTGCCCAGAAGGTGACAGTGTTTGTTAAAAATTTAGTCACTACAGCCCCTGAACAGCGGCAATTTGCACCTCAGAATTACCAACAATTCCAGTACTTGAAAAGAACATTATTAAGGAAAAAAAAAAGTATTGGGAAATAATAATCATGTCGATTTGGTCAGTTTTCTGCTGTCCTTTCAAAGAATCTGTCTCTGCACCGAGCAGTAAGTGCTGCATACTGAAGCAAAATTCATTTTCTTCTTGTTCTTTTGTGTTGAAGTCCACAAAATATTAAAAAATCTTTCTTGGAGTAAACTAAGATTTCTGTCAGTGGTTTTGTATTTGCCCCTAGCATTTCACATTTCTAGAGACAGGTGATAGAAATTCACAGCCTGTTTTTCTTGGCCTCCCCTTGACTTTAGATTTCTGATATTTGTGTTGTTGTTCATTCAAGCTATTTACTACTTGATAACTCAAGCACTTCGGAGTTGGTGAAAAACAACCACTGAAACAACCTTCCCTGAAAAGCTGATGTGTTTGACAAGCAAGCCAGGATGTGAATACACATGGGAACATGTCTTTCTGGTCCCTAAACTATAATTAGAGTAAGCACATTGCTCATGCGTCCATATAGCTCAGCACAGTGGCCGCAGCATCCTGGTCCACCAGGCTTTGCTCTGGCACAAGTCACCATCTGAAATACCAAACAACTAGCAACCAGCCCAAATGTGAGAGCTTACCTCTTCTCAGATAGTTTAGCGAGTCCTTGACCAGCTGAGGATAACCCATAGGGGAGATCACTTTCTTCTCTCCTGCAGTTTTTATACAAGTGGGGGTCACATACCTCTCTCTCCCCTCAGAAAAGTATTAATGCATTGCACAGAATAACTCAAGGAACAGGCTACGGTCCAGTAAAAAAGGCAAATAGGCACGGATTAGTGCTCCAGAAATCCCAGACTGGCCATATGTGGCACATCCAGTGTTGATGTTATTTTTTGACTGTTCCACCTGTCCTAGCAATAACTAGGGATTTTGATGATTTTGTTTTAAGGATTTCATTAGAGTCAGTCAAGATGCTTTCTTCGGAGGTTTCCTACCTCCTTCCTAGGAGTCTGGTATACTCGAAAAAAATCCAGGAGAAAGCTAATGCTATCACACATTTTTATGTTTTCAGACTTTTTTATATCTGTCCACATCAGTAACTGGAGACTACAAGCACGTTAGAGGTGTCTTCTCAAATGTTTTGCTCAATTTTTTACAAGTTATATGTTCCTTTACTCACTTTTTTGGAGGGCATGAAAATGACGCTGTCTTTTTAAATTTCTAACAAGATCATCTAGTCATTAACAACTGTGAGACCACACTTCAAGACCAGAGAGGGGCATTACTATAAGCTACCATGACCACCTCTGATCCCTTACGAAATACAAGCTTAAAAGTTTCCACTCTTAACTTCCCTCAACTCTGAGTTCTGGTCACTGTGAGTCAGTCAGAGAAGGCCAAAAGGGTACTGCATTAGCCCATACAGGTAGACCCCAAAGTTATCATTAACAGCCTGGTTTGATAGTAGTAACCATTTCCTTCCTGACACTCCTCAGTACCTTTTTAACAGAGGTCAAGTTAACACGTTTTGGGCTGTAAGCGACTTCATTTCCCTTTATAATAGAAGAAGAAAGGATAAGATGTCCTAATCATAGTCTATAAAATAAGGCAGATTATTATATTATATTCCACCTTAAGGTATTACTCCTCCACAAAAAGCAAAACCTGATAAATAGAACTCCTTCTCCAAACTCTACAACCAGGAACTGCTTCTCCAGTGAAAGATGGAGGAGACCAACTCTTTGAACTTCAGGAGTGTGAATAATCTCCTGAACAGCAGTGAAACAGAAACAGCAGCAACCAGCCATCCTCTTATAGCATTGATTTTCTCCCAGCTGTTTTGTTAAGACCCACCTACTTTTATCTTGTGACCATGTAATAAAATCCAGCTGGCTTCCCCCTCCAAACAGCTGTACTTCCCTACCTTGGGCTTTTTCTGATTGTACTTATATTATGTGTCTTCTTCCCTCCCCATGAGAAACATGCTCTCACAGCATCTCTCTCATAGCACTGCAAGTGTTGGACAACTTTCCTAGGAACAAAATGACCTCCTAACATCCCTGCCACTAAAGCTCCATGGAAAAACACATCTTCCCCACACTACTGTGTATATGTAACAGTTAAGCTGGAAGACTTGTGTGAAAGGCACCGAATGGTCTCTCTCTCTATATGCACTGCCTGTCCTTAAAAACACACCATGAAGCTAGAGGGGTGACCTGCCTGCATTCAGCATTGGCAGCCTTTTCTCCTCTGGGGGAAAAGGACTCTATATGTTTCTCTTTTCCTCCCTGAAACAAGGGTTATTTTCCTTATAATGGGATGGGCAATGAAGCCTGAAAGCAGAATCCTGCCCAAAAAGTAGGGTCTTATCACCAGAAACAAAGAAACAGTTCAAACCAGTTTTCTCCCATAGGAGCAGCTCTGCCTTGAATAGACTCCTTAATACTTATCAAGTCAGAAGGACATGGCAAGCATAACCATGTACCCATGACATGTTGGGCTGTGGAAGCCCTGGGATAGACCACTTAAGGTGAAGGTTGGTTGAAGGTCTCTGAGATGGCTGACTCCTTGAACACCACTATACCTCTTTTCTCTTTCTAACTTGAATTCATCAGTTGAAAGGAGAGAGAAATGAACTGACATCCTTCTCAAACTAAAAATTTCCCATTCAAATGAGTCTGTAAGCTCATCTTGGGACTCTCTGACCTAGCCAGACACTCCTCCTCTGATTCTGGACATCAGTCTCTGACACTTTTCATGCTTTCTCTGACACTTGTCATGCTTCCACAGAAATAATGATTCGGACAGATGGGTTTAGGTGTGCAGGAACAGCTCTGGGCTCCCCAAATATGGAAAGGAACCTTCAGTCTTATAAAGACATCAGGAATGCCACTTTTCATAGGTGATGTGGCAGGAGGGGGACTCTGACCCAAGGATGAATATCCTCCAAGGGAGCAGATGTGACACAGGAGCCTTTGGAAAAGACCCAGCAATCCTCCCTGCTAGTGGGGGAGGAGGGAAAATCCTGCTTATGACAAAATGTTCCTCTTTTGCAGAAGAAAGTGATGACAGCTGGGATGAGGGAAGGGGAAAAAATGCAGGGCAGCACCCTGTGTGGGAAAAGATTGCTCCCCTGCCTGCCCCAGCTAGCTTGCACTCGGAGCCCGCCAAACAGGTCACTGGCTCCAGCCAGCCCACAGTGTGGGAAGGGCTCACACCCCACACACCAGTGTCTCTTGGCAATTTCCATCTACCCATGTTCTGTGCTGGCTCTAGGGATAAAAAAGCAGCTCTTTTCTTGGAGGCATGGGCAGAGGACACAGAAAGAAGTGGGAAAGACAACGGGTGCATCTGCCAGCTACCACTACTGCTTCTGGGCCAGGGCTGAGCATCTTCAAGAGCCACATGAGAGGGAGGGTACCACACCTCTTTTGTTCAACAAAGCTACCTCTATAGAGCGAGTATCCCACCTGCTCTGAATGGCTTCCATGACTTCACTGTTAATACCCCCCTCTTCAGGTGCTTTCAGGCTTTCTTGCCCATTCTATCCACTTTCAGGGAAGAAAAGAGAAACATAATAGAGGAAGATATTAATGAAACAATGTGGAAGATATTAATGAAACTGCTGTTTATTAAGTTTTACCTCTTTGGCAACAAATTTATGCTGTGCCTGTTCCTTTAATTAGTTGTCCTTCAGTCAGTAGAATCAGGGCTGCGAAGTGCTGATATGGTGTTAAATAATTATTTGGGAAACAGTGCTTCGGTTGAACCAGGAATTTTGTCATTGCTGTTAGCAGATGCCTGAAAGGCACCAGGAAGAATCAGGTGTGGAAGAATGGGGTGTGGGAGAGGCTGCATGCAGCTTATGGTGGCTTAGCCCTCCCTTCCCATGCTGGCAGTAAAGCCTGTGGCAAGTGGGGAAACTGAGGCAAGAAGGGACACATTTGGCTGACAAACATGAGGGGGGTCCAAGAGTAAGTGAATGACTTACCAGGTTGCTTTGTTTTCCTGTTATCCCAGCTCATAAAGAGAAGGAAGATGTTGCCCAAGCATGACCCAGCACTCACGCAAGACCCCTTTTTCGTCTCTTCTCTCTCCCTTTATACATGCAAAAAGCAAACCATACGTCTTCCTAGAATTTAAAGAGAGAGGAGAAGAAAGACACATTTATTTCTGAGGGAGACGCCAGGCGTCATGACTCTGTCTTATTTTTTGCAATGAATATGTAACACCAGATGACATTTGCCTTTCAGCTAGGTGGGTGGCTTTTACCTTCATGTGCAACGTAAACAGCAAAGGCTTTGCCACACGTGGGGAAACACTGAACTTGAGGTAAAACCTTGGAGCAAAGTGCATGGCAGTAGGAGCAGCCCAATAAGTAGGCCCTTCACTGAGAGGTGTGAGAAAGGAGCAGGCTGTGTATCAAAAGTGTAGGTGTTTCATCATGTGAGAAAATGGCCCACAAGGAAGCCAGGAGTAAATCTGTTGTTGCTGGGTGGGCTTAATGGCTCCTTGCAATTGAATCATGTATTCACAACTTTTTGGAAACTGGAACAACTTGAGCTGCTGTGGGTTAACCCATTCGTGCACCCATGGCCTCAGCCTTGTGCAAACACCTAGTTTTATTTCCGGAGCGACTACAGGACACTAATGTGAAACGCCTCCCAGGAGAGAGCTAACCTAGTTTCTCAGCCCCCAAAGCTCAGAGTAATTTAATTGAGCACAGGAGATTTCAAGTGCATACCTGTCCCAGACCTTTACCTCCTGGGACATTAACTGGGAGGTTTTGAGCATCAACGGATAACTCCTGTTTTGCACCTTCAGAGGACTTGTCCTCTGAGTGCTTTTCAGCCAGACAAAAAGGATTCCCCACAGAAGTGTAGTGAGTAGGAAAATACTGTGGAAAATACGGTCCCCCACCTCAGAGAGACAGCCTGAGACACTCATGGGTGGTACTTGTGGGGTTGGTGACAAGGACCTTGAGGGGCTGGCTGCAGCCCAACTCTATGTTTTCAATATTCCCAGTTCCTTTGGAAGGGAGCTGAGATGCACTGGAGGGAAGGAGGTGTGAGATGGTCCCGGATGTCCCCTATTGGTGGTCACTGAAGGGCCCACCAGTGGGACATGCTATGGAGCTCACCAGCCCTACAGCCAGGTGCAGCCAGGCTGTATGTGCTGGGGCCAGCACAGCTGCAAAGACGTCATGGGACACATCTGCCCCACAGAAATGACACAGGCAGAGGAACTAGCTCTGAGATGTGACTGTCTGATAGAGCCATCCCATCAGGAGTCATGACACATCCAGTCTGGGGCTCACTGACTCGGGAAATCTGATGCACAGCTGTCCTGCAGGTACACCTCCACCATCATACTGTACCTATCTGCTACTGTATTATCTAGGCATGGGATTTATTTCTGGGTGTGACTGATTGTCCCTTTAATTTATTACTACTTAGAAATTTGTTCTTGCATGTTCGTACACTGCAAATAAAGTCTTTTAATTGAAGCTTCCTGATCTTATAGGCTAAAGCTTTGACACACAATTCATCTCTTGGTGTGTGCCAGGCAATGAGCTGACATGTTTTGTAACAAGCAATAAAAGACAGCACAAGGAAGGCTCAAGCCAGGAAAGGAGGTGACCTACCCAGCCTGAAACTCACACTATTCCCTATTTTGATTATGCATTCACTGCATTATTTTTTTTTTCGAACTCATGCAGCAAGATCCACAGGGTGGGTTGATACTAAGAACCAACTTCTTAAAATAAAATAAGTAGAGAGAGACACTATCTCCCTTTTGGATCAAAACCTTGGCTCATCTTTCTGGTTACATTGTTCTCTAGAATTCAAGCCAAGAAGAAATTTCACAGCATCCAGAATAAAGATTAAATTTAAAACCCACAAGAACCGGAAGGTTAACCCCAGCAGAGCCTGCAGATGTGTACTTAGCCTTTGTAAATTTTAATTCCACTGCTTGACTGATACCCATGGGATGGTCATTTCTTCCAGCTCACTTATAATTTCACATAGGATGGTGCCCTCCATTAATACTGCAGTTTTCCTTTCAGGAGGTGGAAGATGATTCACAGTATTTACTATCTGGTGAATTTAGCAAGCATCAGGACATACATGTTAGTGTATAACAGAGGAATTCCAATGAATATATAAAAGGGCCATCAGAGGCCATGTTAGAGCCAAATTCGTGTGTGTGTGCATATCCCAGACAATACTGAAGACAGGAATGAACTAAACTCCACTGACAGAGTGTTCCTACCCAAAAACCCCCTCCCTGAGGCAAGGGGAAGTGCCAAGGCATTTCTGTGGTCCCCCTTTCAAAGGTGAACAAGCCAACAGCCTGTCAAGTTACACCAAGACTGCCCTTGCTGATCAGCCAGCCTCCGCATACTAAGTCTATTTAATGGGAATAAAGATCATCCTGATCCCACTTTGCAATTGTGATGCTCTGGGGTTGAGCAACATTCACGCATGTACTGAAACCTCTGCATGTCTATCATGGCCATCAGGGTCTTGGAGCTGTGTCTTCATGCCACAAACCTGACTAATTTTGTACCTTTTGGGGTCTGGTGGTTTTTGTAAGGCAGACCCATTGAACAGAGCATCAAGGAGAACAGTGGGAGGCAAGTGCCACCATATCCCTCAGTCCCGTACGTGACTCTCAGCCACAAAGCTCAGAGTCCCTCCTGGCATGGTTGACTGATCAACTGGTTGGTTGCCCCATGGTGCCCCAGTCCCTGATCTGGCAGCCAGAGCTCACTGGCTTTTCACCCTGATGTTTCACCAGCAAAGCATTCCTGACCCCTCTTTCTTTATGTCTTGTGTCTTTCAACTACAGCAATATATTCCATGCCTAAAAATCATCAGGAAATGTATTTGTGCACTTTGCAGAAACAGCTGAGTTTGTTTATACAGCTGAGTTCACGTGTGAAGATGAGGAATTGAATTATTCACTGCATGTCTCAGGCCTTGATGACTAAATTGGGATTTGCTTCTTTATCTTCCAGGGAGGAGGGGAAGTGAAGACTGAGGTGGGGGAAAAGTCTAACAGAAAGAGGCCATGCTGTGTCCCTCTGCTCCACTGCTGGGAGTCTTGTGGATGCTATAATTAGCCACCTATAGCAAGCAGAAGGCGGGTGGTACCACGGGAATTACAACCTCACAAACCCTGTTATTAAATAGTCACGCATGGTGCTACCTCACTTACATCTCTCAGGATTTGTTTACCTTTTTTAATAAAAAGGCACAATAACTCCCAGGCAATTTCCACAAGATTTTAACACATCTGTGTTAAAAATCAGCCTGGAGCCTCTGCATTAAAAAAAAACCCACCCAAGATTTTTATGCTATTGGCAAGGCGTTGTGAAGGGAAAAGCCTGGTTATGCATAGGCTGTGTGATGTGCTGTGGTGGTCTGTGTTTCCCACAGTGACTTTGGGCTGCAGATAGACACATCTTTATGGAGCTCATTTGGCAGAATGGAAAAGATTAGGGACCTTTAAAAAACTAACTTCTGTAGGATTTCTGAAGCTGAATACGTACAGATGGAGGTGTCTACATCATCCTAATGCCCTCTGGATGCTTTTGCATTTTAAACAGATGAATCCTTGAAGAGGTCCCACTTCGTACAGTTAAACTAAACAGTTTCTCATTCCTACTGTATTTCACCCAACTACTCAGAAAGAAATGGCCAGGGTACTAGTACTGTGAGAGGAAAGGAGAAAACTCTGACACCATGTCACTGTATGGAGAACTTCAGAAGATTTTATACTATTTCTGTAAGCTTGCTGTGCACCGTCTCCCTTTCTTCATCTTTATATAAGCAACTGATCAATGGACAGAATGGGTTAAAGTTTATTCTTTAGCAGAAAGGAAAAGAGCCTGGACATGTGTGCACTTAATTGTCTTACCCAGAGGTGGAGTAGTCCTTCAGGATTTGAATGACGTAATTCCTTGAGAGAATGTTAAAAAAATTCCAAGACAATAGGAAGTCTCAGCCATGAGACATTAATTTTCAATATATTTCTCTTCCCCCAGTATGTGAATTCCAACTGCAATTCAAAAAAAATTTGTGAGAAAAAGAAAGAAGAGGTCAGAAAGAGAAGAGAGAAGCTGAGAAACACCTCAGGAAACCCAGAAGATGACTGGGGCAGTTGATGGCTGAGCACTGAGATGAAGGCTTTACAGAGGTCCTCTCCTTTTCTCAGAGCCTTGCTTCTACCACCAGGCAACTAGTCACTGTAGCATCCCCTGGAAAAGCTGAGGTGACTTGTCATGGTCAGCCCCAGTGTCTAGGCTGTCCCCAAGCCTTGTCTTACAGCAGTAGAAGGGTGCAGGTCCCCAGTGGTCCAAGAACTGCATGCTCTGCACCACTTGTCTCAAGGCTACTCTACAGTGCAGCCTTATTATCTGAGGGGACCATGGAACATTTTCCTTTGGACAAAAATTCATGATGTACACTGTATGTATAGAAATACACATGTCCCAGCATGGGAATCAGAGAAACTACATGAATAAAGGTGGGTAAGAAGGGAGGAGAGAGGAAAGAGAGAAATCAAACTCTGAATTATTCATATTTTCCTAGCTGAAGTACAATAGTCAGGAAGGCATTTGTTTTCTTGCAGCAGTAACAGAGTAAAAAGTTTCACAAATCCTCCCTACATTGGTGCTAATTCTGGAGTGATGGATTGGAGCAAACAGGAAAACAGACATATTAAAGAAGCCTATTTGATTCTGGGTTGCTTCCAGCAAGTTCCTGCAACATACTATAAGAATGTAATCAGAAAGTTTTAGTCCTTCACTTCTACAAGATAAGAGATATTCCCTTCTTGCTCTAGTCCAAGCACAAATAATTCCCATGCAAAACCATTTAATTTATTGATAAAACAAATAAAGCTGTCTATTTTCTGTTTTCTTCCCCATATACTGAGCATAAAGCAGACCGGATTCTCAAAGCTACAAGTGCAGCAAACCTTATAGTTTTGCTTCATTACTGTACTAACACAGACACAATTTCTCTGCCCAGGAACCTTGAAGTGTATAATTTTGTATTGCAATATATCTCGAAAGTTTAATGAGTGTGAGGAAAAGACATTCTCTGTATTTCTTGCTTGGACTTATTTAGATCCCAGTAATGCCCATTTAAAGTTTACACAGGGGCAGATGGGTAGTGAGACTGGTCTCCTGAGGAATATCAGCACTTTCTGTGTCAGCATATATCCTGTAACCCTGCTAGGATCCTTGGGGCCATTTGTATCCCCCGTTTAATTCATGCACAAGGCCAGGAGAGTCAGAAGTTAGCTAGACCTTTCCTCTCATCTTCCCTTTCCTAACTCTCATTAGAGGCTCTAGACCATTTGACAAATTACATCCACGAAACAGTTGGCATCTGTTGGAAAACAGTTCAGTACTGCCTCCTGAGACAGACACATAAAACATTTTGTGGGTCTCATCCATCTCACAACATCCTGGCAGGACACACTATGAAGAGAGAAAGCTTTATAAAACTCAGGTCCCATGTCAACAATGCAGCCAGTCAGCAACTCTGATTTCTCTGGGTTTTTTTACTCTTTTGCCAGATTCTCTGTGTTTCTGCAAGGAGATTCCCCCGGCGAAGAAGACAAGGCCTTGTACTCCCCCTTCTTCTGTTTCCTATGTGAACTTTACAGCTGTTTTGGGGCTCAGTGTGTAGCACTGACATACACACTGCTGCAAACAAGTTGGAGCATCATGAAGAGAAAGCTAAAAGAAAAATGGAGATGAGCTGGAAGGGAATGTCTGGGAAGATCTCATTAATAGGCCTGCACAGCTGAGGGGAGTTTCATGGCTGAACTCCCTCCCAAAAACAGTTCCTCTTCAGATCCCACAGCAGTACCCAGTGCTCATTTCAGTCTGGGATGTACTGACTTATCCCAGAGATCATATTAAGGAGTTCCAAAGTATTCACCGCACAAACACAATCCAGACTGCACAATTAAACTTTATTTTTTCATATCAAACCATTATTCTTTTCCCCCATATAAAACTACTAAGTCCTGATGCAAGATGTGGTACATGTTGTTTGCTAAAAGATGCTGTCTTTTTTCCCATAACAAAAAGAATTAAAAGCATTTTCATGTAAAGGACACGAATTAACAAAGTAGTCAACTCTGCTCACAGAGCTCAGAGTTTACAACAAGGACACTTCTAAGGAAGGCATTTCTTAAAATACTAGCGGTACATTACTGAGGGAGAGCCTTCAGCAGGAGCTACCATTCCCTTCAATCCCCGAATCATGCTCCAGTTCCCCGGTGTGTCATACCTGCCCTCTTACAATACACACTTGCAGTTATACTACTACAATTGCCTGAGAAATGAGCAGTCTCGAACAATGAGACATTTGTATATGATTCATTCTTTTGTGCTGTTCATCGGCTTTCTCCCCCCCGTGCATCCATCAGTGGTTACATCACTCTCCTTTCCTCAGGCAGTACATACCTCCCAGGCTAATACCTTTGAATATAAAGCACATCTTGAGTTAAACATTAGCTACACACTAACTGGGGCTTTGCTTTCCAACTGAATAATCAAACTTAAAGTAAAAAATTTTCTACAGCTCAGATGAGAGAGCTATAAAAGAGCTGCTTAGCAATCCTTTTGAAAGAAAGCCTTCAGTATTGGAAACCAAGTTCCATTTTATCTATTTAGATTTGTCACTAGTAATTACTTAAAAGCTCTATCAGCTTTAGGCTTTAATGATGTAGTAACTGCTACAAGCACTTCAGAACAGGAGAGCAGAACGTAACAAAAACAAAGTTATTTTAGAGTAAGTACATATTTCCATAAAACCGATGCAGAACAGAATTCCAAGAAATATTTTCATGTGTTCCCTGACTAACTCCTGAGATGACACTTGAGGTCACCAGTACCAGAGCTGGGGCACAGCGTCTCCATGCTCCATCAGAAAGGCAGTATTTATTTCAAACATAGTCTTCTGAAGGCAGCCCACCTAGCACAGTCTGACAACAAGGACAGCTAAATGTAAAATCTGGAAGAAAGATAGCAAGCATTTGATTGCATTGCAGTGAAACGTGAGGTCTGGCCCCTTGATGTCTGGGACCAAGCTTAAAATCCTGCCCCAACCAACAGCAGCAAAAGACAGGCTTTTCAAAGCTGCTGCTTGCAAGTTTTAGAGTCTAAAAGGAAATCCTCCCTTAGGAGTGAAATAAAGGACATCAGTTCAAGAGAGGTCTGTTGTTCCACACTTATTCACAATACATTAAGATTGCCTGGCAAATACTTGTTTGCACAATTTGATTTTCTTCAAGGAGCCAACTCCCAAAAACTGATGCTTTGGAAGTAGTTTTGAGGACAGCTGCACGGTGGGAAGTCAGCAGGGAGAATTAAGCAGATCTCTGGTAGCTGGGGATGGTAAACCCTGTTACTGAAAAAGGAAAACATCTATCACTGGAGTGGGCTGTAGCTATTATCACAACCTCAGAGTGTTGCTGAAGCTGCCTTAGTCTCACTGACCACCTGAGATAAGAAAATATTAAAAAGAAAATCAGTTTATGTGGCAGAATCTGTCCCTTCCTGTATCACATAGTTACAACAAAAATATTAGAACATAGATTATTTTCCTATACTACCCAGCAAGCAGAAGTTGCCTCTCGTTCCCATTCCCCAAGTGTCTTTTGAGGCATGGGTGTGTGACACAGTCTCTCATCCTGTTTAGCACAGAGTCCATGTTGTATGGTGCAATGTTGGAAGGTTCTCAGACTTGGAGAATGGGACTGGCACATGATGTATGTGGGCCTGCAAATGTGTTTTCTGTGTCTAACTGCTGAAGGAAGACTGGCTGATGGCAAGGTGGTCTCGGATATCACACCTGCAGACTCTTGGTAGCTCTGGCAATGAATACCAATGCTTGGGATTACTGCAGCAAACATTTTTCTGAGCTTCAATAGGACCATGATCCATCAGAAATTTCCTGATGAAATCCCTCATGACCCTATTGTGTTAGACACATGGGGGATGTCCGTGGCCATGCCTTTGTAAGCTGGCTGGCTTTGGTCACATTATATCCCGGTAATTCAACATGAAGCAGGAGCTGTGCAGGGCCTCTGTCCAAAACCCACTTCTGTGGGCATGATAACAACAATTGCTGCATCAAGCGGGGACAAAATCAAAATAAAATAAGAACAGGGAGAGATTAAAGAATAAGACAAGATTAATCCTTTCCCATGATTTTCTTTTTTTTACGCTTCTCTTTCAAAGCCTTTGCCACGTGCACTACAGAGAGCTCAGATTTGCTGGTTTTCTGTCTTTGTTTCAGCTGTCCTCTCTCAAGACTGATCTTAGCACTCGAAAGGAGAAAAGTGCATACCTCTGAGGTCCCATGAGGCTTAGCACAATGAACAAACGCTCCCTCACTCCTTCATTGTCCCACTCCTGCCAGTCTCTCTTTGAGATGGCAATAGGCAGGTCTGGCATATGCAGCTGTTCTTGTGCGGCTTGCAGGTGTGTAGGAGCACTGGGCAGTGACGTGCCATCAACACCACCCAAAGCCAGGGAAAAGAGAAAAGCAGAGTGCTGAGGGGAAAAGGAAAATCTGCTTCCCTCCTTGCTACTCCGTAGCAATGTCACAGCTGGTGAGCACTTCCTAGGAGGATGGCCATGACTTTTACCAGTACCAATAGGAAAATGCTGCCATTCCCTTTCACATCATAGCAAAACAAATGAAGTTTTAAAACGAGTTCTACAAAACCTAGGATGAAAAATTACAGAGGTCAGACACAGAGAAACAGACAGGGACTGTTGATGATGGCTGTATCCCCATATTTTTCAAAGAATGGCCAAGAGGGATGCTGAAGTGGCAGCTGCATGCTGAGATCGTAGCAGCTCCCCTGTAACAACCAGTGAGAATTTGGTGAAAGTCCTTTAAGATCATTATATAGGCAAAATGGGGAAAAGCTTTTGCTCCATAACCTGTGAATAATTCAGCTACATTTGAGATGCTATGCTCTTCTTCCAGTTGCCTCTTATAAAGCCCTTTGGAGGCAAAAAGGCAAGGAAGGAGAGCAGCACACAGGCAGTGATGAGGATTTTGTGCTATCCCAAGCAAACTGATTTTTCAAGGGACTATAACACTTGCCGTTTCACATTCCTCATGGGTCAAACTCTCCTCCAGGTGGATAGTGACACATGTCATGAAGGCTTTCTGCAATCAATTAGGAGTGAAATTGTCTCATGAGCTTCTTATACAGTTCATCAATTCGGTGAGCATGGTTCATGCCCAGCTACCTTCCCTCACCTATACCAAGGCTGCTCGAATGGGCTAAATCTGGAGATTATGTAAAAGCTATTAAAAATTTTTGTAATGCGAAAGGCACAGTGGGATTTTTCATTATTGTTATTTCTAAAGGTGGCAGTCACTTTGCCTTCTTTCACAGCAAAGCGAATGCCAGAAACTCCTGCACAGATGGTCATTTTTGATGCATTTTTCTGTCCTAGAAACAGGACATGTCCATCAAATTCTCATCTGCTCTCCCTGTTTCTGTGATTTTCATTTCTGTTGCCTGCAGTTCCCCTTCGATACAGGCATTTAGGTGCCCTTTCAAGAAATTTTTTTCTTACATGCCTGTCTCTTGAAGAGAAAGATGTACTGCCCAGTTCCGAGTTTGCAAACAACACAGTCCTAGGTGATCCTAAGAAACAAACTACTGGCAATTCTGGGTTTCACCAGAGCTGTAATCCCAGAGCAGAGGAGGGATCACACGTCCCCACTGCTCCAAGGCAATGAGAGCTGTGAGCAGCAGTCATTACAGGTAGAACCAATCAGACTTTGTTCTGCTGTCACCTGCTCCAATCTGTCATGCTTCAGGACATCCTGACCTTGGGAAGAAGGAATTCTGCTTCCTGGGTCTGTTCATCATTCCCATGTACCTTTACGCTGCTCATCCCCTTGTGTTGCAGCCCCTTGCCTGTTCCCTTTGTTTTATGATGCTTTGCAGCAACTAAGTCACTATTGCTGCTGAATTTTCAGGCAGAGTTTTCCTTGTGAAGCCAACCCATCCTCGACTACAGAAAGTGAGGGTAGGTTGTCCTTTAGCCACAACTACAGTATTGTTTCTGCTCTCCAACTACAAACAGGGCTCTTCAGAGCCTTCTTGCACACTAGGGGCTTCATTGCAGTCTTAGATGCTAATTTTCCCCATTAGATCCATCTACAGTGCTACTGGGGACCCCAGAGGGGCTCCTCTGAAGTGGGTATGTCCATCAGGGTGTTCCTGTCCTCAGGTATTGGCCACAGATGGCAGGACTGGGAGCAGGACAGACCAGTGAGTGCTCTGGTTTTGCTATAAAGTAAGGCCAGACAAACCACCGATATTTTTGCGGGTGTCAGGTCTTCCAACCTACGGGAAGTCTAGTGTAGCTCTGTTTCCTAGAGTAAGTGCTGAAACAGAGTCTCATGCTATGCTCTGCACTAGGGCTGAAGCTTCAGCCCAGGAAAAGAGTGGTCCATCAGATCTGGCAGAACAATCAAGCAAGGCCTGAGAAAAACATATATGTATGGTAGGAATCACTACCTGAAGAGCAGCGTGAATACTGCACACACTAACCTAAATAGTGACTATGAAATAGGGCAACTTGCCCACTGGGCTTTGTTTAAATCAGGCTTTAGTACATTTTCCACCTGAAGTGACTAAGCAGGTGCTCATCTCCTCTGCTAATGCCTTTTAAGCAGGTTGTTGAAATTATGGCAGCCAGGCAACAAGAGTAAAGGAAGGACTTCACAGTTCCTGCTCATTCATGCCCAGGCAGTCTGTCTGCAGGCTGGCATTGGGTGCCTTCACCAGAGCACTTTAGTGCCACAACATGCTCCTAGTAAGGGAGAAGCTATGATGTCCTTCGACAGCAAACCCCATTTGTGACTTGTGCTTGGGTGCATGGCCTCTCTTTCTCACCTGTGGGTGTGAGTAGTGATTTAAACGAAGCGCTAAAAGAGGTGGGGGAAAAGAACAGCATGGAAAAGCCTGCGGCATGCCTATGGAGGCAGGAGAGTATTGAGATAAATTTATTGGATGGGTTCTGCAACAGGGGTAAGACAGCAGCTGGAATTTATGTGATCATTAAACTTCCATGTGCAGTGGCCCCGTGAATTTGGAGCAGTGACACAAGGACATCAACCCCAGAAGCATCGCCGCAGTTTATCAAACTCACAGCTTTTCCCCAAAAGTGGGTAATGGGACAGGGAAAGAAGATCACAGTTGAGGCATTGATTCTTATATGCAGTCCCCGGCAATTGCAGGCAATAATTTCATTGTACACCAACTGTTATGGTTCATAAAAAAATGAAAATAAAACTGATCAGACATGAAGGTTTTATTCAACCACTTTCAGAGTTCTCGGCAACTTCCAATACAAATCCACAGATTCCTAAGTACAGCCAGATATGTCATGGCACCAACTGAGCCAAGAGCTGAGATGAGACAGGATGGAAACCCAGTTGCACTTCAAGATTCTGCTTGAAAGACAAACTGTGGTCAAAGCCAGCCTGATCAGGGAAATGTCTAACTTTGCCAAAGTGCCTTTGACAGTAAGGACTTCTTTTTATTCTAAATGGTTTATTTAAATGACCTGCCACTGTTATTTTATTTTACCCTAACCACATTAGAGATTGGAGTGTTCAGGGACAGAAACCAATTTTAGAAAATTCCTGAAACCAATGCATAGCTTTTTCTGGAAAGGAGGTGGGCACAAACACATGATACATTTTGGCTCCATCCAGGTGTACCCCAGTGTGCCTTTGGAAATAAGGAGCCAAAGGCAGAAATCCTTTCTGGATCCTCAAAATACCTTTCACCACCATATGTAAAATGGCAAGAACTAGAGAGAAATGAAAGGAAGCTGGTGGAAGGGAACGGTCTGAGCAAAAATTCAGAGGGGATCTAAAGACAGTTGATAAGCAATCAGGTAGACCCCAAAGGACCAATAGTTGTCAGGGAAGGAGCCTGAGAGGGTAACTGAAAAGCTCTGATGTACAGCTGTCATCTGTATTTTTCTGGTGTCTAACAAGTATGAAATAAGAATTTAAGAGAGCAGGCTTCACAATAGCTCCATTTTTTGAGGTGATTCATTTGTCAAGATCAGCTGATGTATGCATGGGTGTGACAAAACACCTTCATTAGCAGGTGAGGAGAAAAAACTTCCCATGGTTGCATCCAGTGTTAATATTTGTGTCCACCAACATCTAAAGTTACATCAATGGAGTATATATTTAGGAATTATCTCCAGGTGATTGCTGGGAAAAGCCTAATTATAATTTAGAAACCTGCATTTCTACCTAGTTTTTTTATATATGAATGCGTCTCTGCTTGACTGCCTTGCCTGATGGTATGAAAGCAAAAGGTCAAAATGTATAGGCTTACCACTTCCTGCCCATTTCTACAGCACAGCCTCAGGCTCAGCTATGCCCAAGTGTTGTCAGTGAATTATGCTCCTGTGGGTGCTTTGGTCAAGTTTTAGTTTCTACAAGCCAGATGTGGTGATGACAAGGATGGGAAGGCAGGAGATGCAGTCTGCGACCTGACCATTCCCCATCACAAGAGGGTAACAGGAACACAGGTTCTCTCTGACAGTCTGAGGGAAAGGCATCTCACAGACAGGCTGCTTCTCTGTCTTGGTATTCAAAGTTGAGGGTCAGGATGGTGTCAGTGAATGAAGAGACGTGAGTTGAATCAATAGCATGGGCACACATCAAAGGTCTGGTTCTGACCAGGATTTTAAACTAGGAGGTCATCAAAAAGCAAAAAGTTCAGCATTATGCATTTGCAGCTTAATGATTTGGCTATAGCCTGTTAACTTACCATATAACTGATGATGATTTGTTCATTATATTAGCTTAATTGCTGTAAGCCTACTGTGTCTGAATCAATCAAAGTTAAAACAATAGAATTATGTTTTTACATAATCACTTTTGACTAGAAAGCAGGCTATGCAGAAGGAGGTTCCACATGATGTTCTCAGATATCTTTTCAAAGGAATGATAATTAATTCTGCACTACTTCTTCTGAAGGGATAGAAGAAGACGGGAAAAGATAATGGGTGGCGGCGGTTGCATAATCCCTGCCCATTCGGTTTGCTGCAGCATGCTGATAATGAACAATTTGAAGTATAAAGCTACTGTGATCCCTAGCCCAAGAAAAGCTTAACACAAGCATCAGGACTAAATGCACCTCTGCATTTTCTGCCCAGTAGTTAGATCATTTTTAACCTGATTCACAATGACAACTGAGAGCCATTTACAATGGTTCTGTGAGGCTGAGTGCCAGCAAGCAGATTGCCTTGGAAAACATGTCTGAGTGCAGGGTGAAGACCATTTGCCATGCACAGAAAACCAGGGCTGAATAATCAGCTCAGCATGTTAGAACCCAGATTTTCAATCTGGGCTAACCACCTTAACAAACTGACATTTATTCATAGTTCTAGCAATGGGTTAATCTAAACTAAAGGTCCTGGTGAAGAAGTTTCTCTTTTCCTTGCTCATCCTTCCTCTCCCTGTGAAGTTTTCCCTGCAATATACAGAGGTCTTATCACTTCTGCTGGGCTGAAAATAGATTAGAGAGTATCTTCCTTTGCATTTACAGGCACATGCCACATTCATCCTCTCCCTCCATCTGATCTCATTCTAAGAAGTGGAGGGATATTTGTAAGGAACTAGTGGCATACGTAGCAGAGCATGTTGCATGCTAAGTGCATGTTAGGTTTAAGTAAAATAACAAGATGTTTTGAAAATCATCTGTTTTGGAAGATTTCAGAAGTTTTTGGGTTTCTGAGCAAAACAAGGTATGCTCTTATTCAGCCAAAATGATAATTTGAAAAGGCAAACAAAAAACATTTAATCAGTAAAAATTAGATGCCACTCTGGGCTTTGTCTCCACCCAGGAGTGGTTGTACACAAGATGCCAGAGAAGGTTTGG
The DNA here is from genome assembly GCF_003984885.1 of Neopelma chrysocephalum. NCBI lineage: Eukaryota > Metazoa > Chordata > Aves > Passeriformes > Pipridae > Neopelma > Neopelma chrysocephalum. Next base: position 13,270,773 of record NW_020897717.1, read on the forward strand.
GGGGCACTTCTGGTCAAAATAAGCTAAAACTTGTATTTTCAGATTGATTCCAGGCAGAAAGCAGTGGTTATAACTGATTTGTTTGACTGTACCTCTTAAATATCAATATGAAGCAGAAACAAGATGATGCATCTAAGCCTTGAAAAAAGCTGAGGCTGGACGAAAGTCCCAGAGCGAGCTGTCTCCTGCTTTATCAAAGTTACTTCACTCCTCTCTGGTTGTGTTGCCATCCTTCCTGTCTTATCACATGATATTGTACCAACATAGCATTAGCCATGCAATGAGCAAACTCTAGAATGAACACATGCATTACTCACCAAAATACCTGCCATTAATTCTAATACAACCCAATTATATTCTTAGATAGCTGGTTCATGAATCATGGAGAGAAATTAGTTGTTTCAAAATATATGGAAAAATCTTGTGAATCTACACTGTATAATATTGCAGTACGTGCCTATCTATTATTAATTCTCATTTATCCTTACTGCAGAACCTGGAAAATGAAATGCCTGTATTTTATGTTGTAGAAGGTTCCTCCACTTAAGAATAATTTTTAATAAAAAAATGAAACTACTTTAATTTTTAAAAATGAATGAATTGTAGGGGTGCTGGAAGTACTCTCAGCATCTCTGAAGGCTCTTGATGAAAAGGACTACCATTCTCTGACTGTGGCATGTTCAAACAAAAAATTGCTGTGATTTCACAAGATTTCAGAAAATTGGAGCTAATGCCTGGGTAAGGCAACCTAACTAGAAAACTTTGATCTGAGAGCCATCTCAAAGTTTTGCATTACTCTAGTAGAAGTATAAACACAGAGATGCAGTGAGGGACTTGTTGCAGTCAGGAGCAATGCATGTAGAAACTCAGGCAAACTTAACATTAATGCTGCCAGATGCATGTGTTACAAAACCTCAACCAATGCATCAATAGCAAGCACCAGCACATCTCCAAAGACTCAACAAAAGGACCCTGAGACTAGCCCAGTTAGTTAGAGCATGGTGCTAATAACGCCAGGGTCATTAATTTGATCCCTATATGGGCCATTCACTTAGAAGTCGGACTTGATGATCCTTGTGGGTCCCTTCCAACACAGAATATTCTGTGAAATGGGAGCCTGATTCTGTGCCTTTAAGTTTGTTTTCTCAACCACCCTTTTAAGGTCAGGGAACATGAGGAAAGGATTTGCTTAAGCTTAGTTATTGTGGTACCAGAAGAGAGGAATTTGCTCTGCGTCTCTCCCATGCTGTCTTATAACATCCATAAATTCCTTACCATGCTGAAGGCATGCTGATGACCCAGAGAAGACCAGAATGCTGAGAACACCGCATTAGACCAGACCCAAGATGGCTCCCTCCTCTGGGGGAGTGCAACACTTTGCAGAGGTACCAGTCTGTGTCCTTTCAGGAGGGCTTTAACACTTCAGCTGTGCAGTTTGTGAGCAATGTGCCTTGCACTGGGCACCCATGCTGAAAGCTGGAGTCTCAAGGTACTCAGCAACACAAATAATACTCAGGGCATAGCAGGTGAGAGAAAGAGGAGGTCTTGCAATAGGAAGGGTGCTGCCAGTTCCTTTGCCAGAAGAGGCTACTTTTCTTGAACCCAGTAAATCTGACTGAGTTTGGGGAAGAACAGCTTGTCACATCATTACAAATGTTCTTGTGGATGTTTGTGAATTTACAACATCATGATTAAAAGAAGAGCAGACACACACCTACCTCATGCAAATTTGTTAATTCAGTGTGTTCCCCTTGTAGTTTACCTGCTATAAATTTATTCATAAGCCCCAGCCCATACATACTTACAGAATTTTGCCATTCCTGACACAAAACCAAAATACACATTGCCACCATAGCAATGTTAGAGGGAGTAGTAAACAAGAACTTGTTAAAAGTACAGAAAATTCTCTGAAGAAAAGTCACTTCGGATTTGAGAATTGAGACAGCTAGTTTATACAATTAAAATCATAGCAAAAGACATAATATCTTTCAACGCAAGCAATTAATTCATTTAATATCTGATGCCACCGAAGTGTAGACAGAGCTCTGGTTACGTCTGCATAGCTTTCTTCCATTGTTTTTCCTATATGTTGCCATCAATTTAATAATCAGAATAACAGCCACACCAGAGAAAACGTTGTTTCTGACTAAGCACTTCTACCACTGGCCCCACACGGAAAGCACAAGAAGAAATGAACTGGGGAGGGCCGTGGCTACAGACAATGAGCCATATTCCTGTTTTGCTTTCCCTCTCCTCTTTCCCAAACTCTTAATGGGGCTCATTTCTTTCTGGACCTTCCCAAGAGCATGGGAATCACAAACAGGAAGTGCATCTCATCCTTCAGTGGGTGGGAAGAGAACTAAGAGGAGTAACTGCACCAGGGAACCCAACAGCAAATCCCAATATTAATCTAAATAAAGTCGCTCACATCAGCTTTGAGGTATTTTAAAATGAATATATGCTCTGTGCCTGCAGAGTCACAAGGACTGAAAGACGCTGGAGTGAAGCAACTCTCAAACACACTGCTCCAAGTCAGGAGAAAGGAATGGTATGCCAGCCCCAAGTATGAACTGAATTTGACGTAGGTTATGACATTGGAAATTTGCTTTGCCAACCTCTTAAAACAGAAAAAAACCTTTCAAGTCCTGAGGTGTCACAACACCTTCAAGACATCAGTAAGCTAAGAAACAGCCTCAACGATTTGGGAATCTTGCTATCAAATTGAAGGGAAGAAAATTTAATGTCTCAAATTGGCAAACTATACAGAAAGTCTTAGTTTGCTCTGTCCTTTGACATATTTTCAGCTCTTGGAACATAAAACATTAACAGTGATTAACGTGCAGCTGGCACGGGCCAAGCAACTTGTCATAATTCAATACATGGCTATTAAGATATTCTCCAGGGACAAGAGGATTGAAGACAGCTGGCTTTGCAAATTTACACCAGAACTTGTCGAAGTACTATGGGGAAAATAAGATATCCATAAAAATATTCTAGAATCCTCAAATCTATATGAAGTTGCGCCAAAAACTCATACAAAACAAAATCATTATTCAATACTCGTTACTATTCTATTTATAAAGGTTCTGTCACTCCCTGGCAAACAGAAGTAATAGCATTTGACTTGGAAGACAAATCACAAACCATGGAAAGTGGAAAGTGAATTGCAAGTCATCAGCCTGAGCGTGTTGCAAGCTGAAAAGTGTTGGTCCGAACTATTCTGAGAACCCTTATGAATAACAAATATGCTTGAAGAAACCCAGATCATTTCATGCACAGCTCAAGCAGAGAAAAACAGGCTAAATTTATGAGCGTCACTCACAGTGGCCAAATTAATCAGCTCTGCAATATGCTGCAACTGCAACCAGAGAAAGTATCTAGCACCCAGCATGAGTAAAATTTCAAGTGGCATTCCCCAGCAACAAACCGCAGCTCCTCTAATGCAGTTTCAGGCTTTATTTTTTTCCAGGGATGAAATGGAAGAGATGAGTTGTCCCACACTGCCTCTGTGAACACTTGATGTTGGATGGGCTCTTGGGAGTGTGCACCTTGCAAAAAAAATGGCAAACAGTTGGGAATGTTTGCAGGACATGACACAAAGGGCAGACCACTCTCAGAAATGAAAATGGAATTAGGACAAGTGTGATTTATGGCAGCGACTTTGGTGCATCCATATCTCTTTTGGGTTATTCTTGACACAAGCGCACTGACTCAGAGGAGCTAAGAGCATTGAATTGGAAAAGCTGCTTGGCTTTGGGCTTGGCAATATTGTGGTGACCTTGGCAATAAGAGTCAAGGGAGAAAGGTAAAATGGATGAACTGGGAGAAGGAAATAGCAGGACAATCAGAATCCTATAGGTTTCCCTTGTAGCCTCTTGAGGGAACACTGTGCAAAGCACATCCAACCCAAAACCTCACAGTAGTATTTGTGGAGAGAAAATACATGAAACTAATTCATAATGAAGTAAATAAGAGTCATCGCAGAAAAAAAATGCCACCAAAAAAAGGATCCTGCAACCTTACAGACCCTGCAACTTGGGGTTTCCTTTTCACTCCTGTCCCTTATTTTCTTCACACTAATGGTCTCTCAGACCTCTGCCTTCTCCTCACACAGTATCTTCCTGACCCAGACCTTCCTGTTCTAAATTTCTGCAATCTCTCTGGCTTTTGTATTGCTGATTTCTGTCTTCCTCTATCTTAGCCTCTTCCTGATCTATTTGTGTGACCAGTGTCTATGCAGGGTTCCCACAATGCTCCTATCTTTTTTTTCTGTGACATGATCTCCTAGAAGCTCTCTAGAATGCCCAGTGCCCCATCCTGTTGCCTTTATTCCCCACCACAATCTGCACTCACTGCTCTGCAGATCAAAGTGATGGGTCTGCATGTGCTCCTCTGTCCCATCTGCTCATTTCCTTCAACCACATGCCTAATTTTAAAGCCTTGGATAAAAGAAGGTGATAGATCCATAGATACATATAAACATACTTATAAACACAAGCTTTCCCTTCCACTTTTCTTAGCTACCACTTCTACAGAGGCCATAGGGCCCATTCTCCAAGACCACATAGCGTCTGGAAAAGACTACCCAGGGAAATGGTCAAGGCATCAAGCCTGCCAGAGTTCAAGAAGTGCTTGTACATGACTTTCAGGCACATGGTGTGGGTTTTGGGGTTGTCCTCTGCAGAACCAACTTTATGTCCCTTCCAGCTCAGGTTATTCTGTCATTCTACCTCTAAGGAACAGACACAGGAATTCAAACACCACGAGGAAAAAATGTCAGAGCCTGCGGTGTTTTCCCTCAGACGAAGCAAGTTGTGGTATGCAACCCACAGTCAAGGTTAGCCTTGTTAAGACCATCTGGTTAGTTGTGTAGATGAAGATGTAGGTTTGGGCTGTTTTGTTTTAAATTGCATCATTCAAAAATGATCCACCAAGACCCACAAAAATATGCACAGTCAAATAACCCTGGGAAATAGAAAAAGAGACAGATGGAGAATCTGCCTGGCTAATTTTCTCCCCTGTGGCTACTGTGCTGTTTCTGCTAGAAAGGATGTGGAGGGAGGCAAAATGAATAAATATAAACTGACTTTGTGGGATGCATAGATAACTAATATTTCTCTAAATCCACAAGAAAAACCCCAGTGAAAAAAAAAAGGATTAGTGAAAGCCAGAAAACAGACTTTATAACTCACACTAACAGCAAAATGGAATTTTATTTCTTTTTGATCCTGGTAAAGTTCCTTGTTCAGTATTTTGCAAACACTTTCTGTCCTTTATTTAATATCTTTGAAGGGACGTTCCTTTTGGCTTCCCGAAAAGCTCATGAGAGAGCATTGTACCAAAAAGAAAGGAGTTCAGAGGTTGCTTCACCAAGGACCAATTTAATCCTTTATATTTGCCAAGTGCCTGGCTGTGGGTGAATCCAGGGGCTGCTCTGTCTTGCTTCGCAGAGCCGGGAAGGTGCTGAGGGGGTGAAACACCTTAGGATGCAAAATACACAGCAGCCATCAAATAACCTCCAAGCCACAGCAATACCTACCAGCGCTACCCGGTGATGGACGGGAGGCTCCATCAACACCCTAGAACCAGAGCAACATTAACGAAACATTACTGGCCAGAACCAGCATAACACACAGCCATGGACAAACCTATTTTCCACCGCGCCCTCTGAGTGGGGCAGCAGAGGCCGGGGAATGTGGGCCAGGCAGGTGTCACAGACCGGAGGCGGGCTGGGGAGCAGGCAGGGAGCACGGGGCATGAGCGATGCCCAGAGCGGTCACCGAGCGCAGATGGCGTGTGCCTGGCTGCCCGGTGGGTGCAGCGTGTCCTGCTTTTCTTGGAGTGACATTCAGCAGGGGGAAGCGGCAGCTGCTCGCTTGTCTGCCCCAGGGATGTTTCGATCAGTCTTTTTCCCCTGCATCCCCCGCCCCGTTCCCCTCCTCAGGCAAGACTGCTGCCTGCTGTCACCTCCAGTGATTTCCAAGGGGTGGTTCTGCCGTCTGAATCCTTTCCCCTAGTTCCCCACAGCCAAGCCTACGTGTTTCCCGGTCTTCTTTGGTCCTTTCGGGCAGTTGCAGTGACTTGACCTGGGTCAGACCCAGTGCTGTGAGTGCAGGAGCCAGCAGTGTGCTGTGACCAGTGGAGAGACATCATGCTCACAGCAGCAAGCAGGTTTGAATCTTTTTTTTTTTTGCTTGTTTGCTGGCTTGCCTCATCACTTTTTCCTCACCCACTGCATTAGGGAAAGACTAGCCATAAAATCCCGAATGCATTTTTCTTAGCATCTCTGGCTGCTTAGTCAAATGTCAAAAATACAACTTCTTCAGAGAACTAGTTTCCTTTTATGTACAAAAAGAGAAAGGCAGGGAAAGGGAATTCTGCCTATGGTAAATATTTTCTTTGCTTTTGTTCACAAAGGGAAGGAATTAGACAGTTAAAATAATAACAAAACCTGTAATATTCATTTTGAATGTTAAGTGGGCACTTATTTTTAAGGCTTCTGTTCTTGCTGCTCCCTTTCTTCCTCTCCCTGAATAGAAGGGAAATTGCCTAATTTAGTTTGGTTGCTCAGTTGGCCATATTAGTGCATCTTACTCAGAAGAGCATCCCCAAGAAAAATGGCATGTTTTTAATGCCTACTTATGTCAGCCTCTGCTTTTCTGCTTAGTGTTGATTAGTGAAGTAACTCAGAAGACATGATTTACAAGCTATTCTCCTGCTTTCTGGAAGAATGTTAGGTATTTTTCAGTTGGAGAATTACTGTACTTGTAGCTTGACCTCCATAAGTAAACATCTGCTCTGTTCACCCCTTGTAAGGGTAAAATTGGAACATTTTCTTATATGTCCATTTATGCTCTCCAGCTGCATCTGTCCCTAAAAGCTATGTGCTGGTCTTGGAGATATTAAGTAACCACCTTACCTATTGTGTGGAACTGTGTTGGATAGAGTAGAACCTGTGTACAGATGTGTTTTGTCTTCTGCAGTACAGTAGGACCGGTGAGTGATGGCAGTGGCCATTCCCATGTTCACACCAATCCTCTTAAAAAAGCAGTAAGAAGAATGACTGCAGAGTCAAGTTCTGCAGTGTCAAGGAGGCACTATATTTAAACAGAGCACTTGGAAAACAGAAATATTTGAATTTAAATTATCTCCATCCAGAAGCATGACTATTGTCATGGAGCAGTGCCCGAGGACAATTTTTCTGAGATGGACTATTAGAGGGATAAGGTTTTGTCTTGGCAGGACTGAGGAGGACAACCAATGGGTGACATAACAGTGCACATGGTTACTGGCCCAGTTCAAAGTTTTTCTGATTTCATCCTATAGCAAAGGTCCAGCACAGACAAGTCCTTAGACTGTTATGGCCATGGGCCCCCAAAGGTACTCTGTGCAGATACTGTGACATGGAGAATATGTGCTGGCAACCAGAGCAGACTTGACTATTTTCAGCAAACCATGTATTCAGTGTACAGCCATGCTTTCATGTGTTTCATCTCTCAGCAATTATGACATTTTCCAATTGCAGTTGTTTCTCACACACCTCAGATGTGCTTTCTCTAAAAATGAAAAACTTTTTGAAAGTGTAACAAGCCACGGAGGTGGAAAACCTTGTCTGACAGCTCTTGCAGAAGAGGAAGTGGGCAGCACATTAAATATCTCTCTTCAAACAAATTATTTTAAACCAATTTCCTCCCTCCATTACCAGAGTTCTCATGCAGATATGGGCACCGTCAGTCATGTACTCCTGTTATTGCACATGGAGACCAGTCTGGCTCATTACTGAACACATAACCCTCCCCATCACTTACTCTGGGAACAAATTCAGCCCTGACATACATGGGTGTTGTTTCCATTACAGCTGTTCTGCAGATATGAGGGACACAGAAGTTAAAGGAATAGGGCTCCAGAGCCATCTTTCATCCTTCTGTAATCTGTTTGTTGTACTCGCCTGCAAGACTCATTCCTCATCAGAATAGGTCATGCTAATTGGCCACTCAACACCCATTTTATCACAAACATGTACCAATATGCAATTTACTCCCCCAGTTATAATCACAGATGGAATTAGCACAGAGCCTTCCTAGGTATTTCTTCTTCAGCGCTTTTGCAAGCTCCTGCTGGGCTGAGTTTGGCATATCCTGAGGAAGATCCTTGCAATGAAATGGAGGACGACACTATGCTACACTGGAGACACTGCACTACTCTGAATGGCCCCAACTTCTGCTGATGGTTTGGAGGTTCAGCGCCCAACATGTGCTCATTGGGAAACAGATTCCACTTGGCTTGAGAAAGCATATTAACAGTAAGTAACAACAATACAGAAAAAAAAGCATGAATACCCCCTGTTCTCTTCTCCAGTGCTCAGCAGGAAAACACCCTTGAAAACAAAAAGACTACTCAATCTTTAAGATGATGAGTGATACTCCCTAAACACATCTATGTAGCTCTGAAGTTTAATTTTACCAACCTTCCAAACGTACAAGAAGTATCAAGACACCTATCTCCTCACTGTAATTTACAATAGGTAACCAAAATGTCAGGAGCCTACAACCCTAGCAGGGCTGAACTGTGAAACTTTTAAATCAGATAGGATAATATGTGCAGAACCACATACTACTTACACGCCGATTCCTTTCATTTCAAATTAACACAGACACAGGGCAAGTTATCACTTACCATATGAAGAACTGTTTTGTAGTGCAGAACTGATGGCTCAGCAAAGAAGGGCAGGATAACCCACAAGCAGAGGAGAGCAAAGAGAGAGCAGCAGGACAGCGTGGGGTCTTTACTAGGTTTGAATAACCACCCCCACACTGGTACAGCCTAATAGATGGGGAGAAATGGGCTCACTCTCTGCCAATCTGCCTGGGGAAGGCAGGCATTCAGGTGTGGTCCAGCTAAAATCAAGCCAGCAGGTAGATTTGTGTATCAATTGCCATGGCTGGTACTTGCATGACCATTTATTCTGTTGCCCATAAAGATTCCTTACAGGTTATCAATGCATAAAATGATTTTGCAGTGTCAGATTTCTTTATCTGCTGCTGTACTCCAGAAAAACAACCCAGAAGACTCGCTCTGTGCTCAGGTCTCAGAGCATCTGGTCAAACTCATTTCTGTCATTTCAACTTCCATAAATTTCAGTTCAAATTTTCAAGACTAATCTAGTGTGAGTTTCTGATGTTTTTCCTGGACAGACTTATTGCAGCAATGGAAGAACTTTGACAAAACCAGTTTATTCATCCCTCTTGTATCTCTCTGCTTCTCTAAGCAACTGCCCTATGATCTCTTCCTCCAAGATGCCTGAGGCTGGGAAAGGTAGAGCTGGGCAGCAATGGGGATGCTCAGGCACTGTGCTGGGGTAGTGAGACATTGTTAGGGCAGGGGCTCTATATGACATGAGAAATTATTTCTAGTTATCAAGGAGCATGAGAGATAAACCCTCTCAATTATCCTGTACTGCTAGCTCCCAAACACCTTCCCTGCACATAAGATGTAACATTTGGCCTGTCTGGAAACCTCTATCTACTCTTTCATGAGAAAAAAACAACAAAGGATGTCCAGTGTGGGGCCACAGCTCTGAGACAGAGATGGGAGCTTTATAAAAAGACAAAATAAATAAAAAGAAGAAAAGAACTGTGTTATGTCCCAAAATGATATGTGCAATTAAAATTTTCAAACAGGAATATTTTCCCCAGACTTATCTACTGCGTTTGAAGGTTTCCACAGGGAATGCTTCATTTTCCCACTCCCACTACAGCTGCACAACCTCAACGTGATGGTGCACTCCCACTGGCTTATAAATCTCATAATTTCCCCTTGATGGGCACTGACAGCTCTGTGGTGAGTGGCGTGAGACTGATCTCCCCACTGAGATTCGACGCATGTGTGATAACGACTCTATGCTACCTGTACATCTCCCAGTGCTGTCAGACACGATAAGGATCTACCACAGGATGGATGTAATTGTCAGAGCGAGGAGAACTGGGGCTCTCAGAGGGAAGGAAGAGGTGAGATGCCCCCCAGCAGGAGCCATACACCTTGCGTCCAGATGATTTTATTCTGTAGACCTTGGGTTGCGGCTCAGTAAATTTCACTGCCTGTGAAAAAATGGCAGTGAGAAAATTTCTCTCCTTATCTATGGAAGTAGGAGTTGTCTGCAAGCACAGCTATTCAGTGTTGGGTGTATGAAAAGCTGATAATCTGAGCCTAACGCCTAATAAAAACAATCCTGGAAAATTTCCATATCCATTCGATTTGTCTTAAGTCAATCTAATAGAATCATAGGATCATTAAGGTTGGAAAAAACCTCTAAGATCATCAAGTCCAACAGTCAACATAGCACCACCACCATGTTCACTGCTAAACCACGTCCTCAAGTGCCATATCCATATGTTTTTGAACACTTCCAGGGATGGTGACTTCACCACTTCCCTGGGCACCCTGTTCCAATGCTGGATAACCCTTTTGGGGGGGGGGGAATTTCCAGTATCTAATCTAAACCTTCCCTGGCACAACTTGAGGCCATTTCCTTCATCCTTTTACTTGTTACCTGGGAGAGGAGACTGACCCTCACTTTCAAAGGAAAGTTCTTTAGTAGTTGGAGATGCTGGGACTAAACAGCCCAGTGAAATTTTATTTTGCTCTTTTTTTGCACATTCATTATTGTACAGTTTTTAATTACATCCTAGACTTTGCAAAGAACTTACAACTCCTCCTCTGAACATGTTGGATGAAAGAAAGGAGCAACATGGAGTTAAAACCCAGATTCCTGGCAGGGAAGATTTTATCCCAAACTGCTGAAATCTGGCAGACTGTAAGTAAGTGAATGCAGGGTTTCCCACCGCAAAGTGGCTGGTAAACTTAGCTGTGGCAACAGCCCTAATGATAATAGCGCAGTGGCTCCTGTGGGAAAAACAATTTGATTTAAATACACTTCACTCCCCTTTAAACATTCTGTTTACATGATAGAGATATCATAAATGCATATGAAATGAGACAAGCAAGGTTTATGGGGAGGGGGAGAGATGGCAAGGCAGGGTGGGAAGACTACAGATGCTTTTAAATCACCGGAAAACAAACAAAACCTTTAGGAAGTTGGGCAGTGGGATTGTCAGATAATACTTCCTATAGGCCTTATGGAAAAAATGTATTTATGCAAAAGAGATACAAACTGTGAAACAGCAAATCTGGTTTGAATTTTGAAAAAGGCCAATTTGCTTGCAAATCTCTCCTCAGCTGCAAAGAAGATGTAAGAAAAGGATAGGAATGAAAGTCAATTTGCTTGCAAATCCTACAGATAAAGACAGCACTGGGATACAATTGAAGAAATATATACATCATTTTTCTCATTTTGTCATTTGGAGCTTAGAAAATTTTTCTGGAGTATATCAGCAAGTGAGTTTTCAGGGGTAAAAAAAATGGACTGCGTTTATTCAAACAAAGTTTAGATAGCAAGTTGTCTACACTTTGGCAAACTCGTGGTTCTGTGGAAGCAAAAATAAACTGTTTAATTTTACTTCCAAAGAAAGAAGGAAAGATAATAAACTCAAACTGCTGGAAACAAGAGTAGTCACTGTTGTTGCAGCTTTTGAAGCAGTAAGCTTTGGCCTAAATTATGTTCAAAACCAAACAACAGCCGGAAACGTAATATTTGTAATAGCCACGCAATTTTTCCCAAACTTCTTTTTTTTCTATTTTTCTTTCTGCATTTGTTAATAAAAGCTCACAGAAGCAGAAAACCATTATATTCACTTTGTAGATCATATGCCAAGCAGAAAATTGTGTATAAGAATTGTCTCTTCTCTACATGCAAATGAGTTACTTATTATGGAATGAAAAGGATACAAATGCAAATTATGCAGCAGCATTTTCATCAAGCATCTTAAAAAAAAAAAAAAAGCTTCCAACAGCAAGATCAGCAGCTGGTGCAGCTCTACATTTCCCTTTTTCTTCCTTCAGACCAAACTCTGTCCTTGCTCTGGTCACAGACCACAGGAGCTCCCCACCCCAATGCCCAGCAGCAGGTCCCTGCTGTCTCACACACCTCCCCCTCTTCCTGAAGATGTGAGGAGACACCAGCACTCACATCTCCCACTCCCCATCTCCAACCCTTGGTTTTACATTCCCTGCTGCCATGGCTTGGCAAGGGACCTCTCTGGCAAGCAGCCCACCACTGCGGGGCACCCACACCTTGTCCCTTTGCACACTCCCATCTCGCATAGGTTTGTCTGCAACCTTCCTGGCACATGGAGCTAGCACCAGGACCATGTGTTCACCATGGGGTTACACTCCATGACTGCAGCACGCACATGGGCTGGTGAGCAGTGGGAAAATGGTCTGTATCACACATGCAATGAAGGAAATGAGGCTTTAGCAGTACAGTCCCAACCAACCATATCAGCTGAACAGGGCTAAGAAATGACACAGGTAAAATACAGCAGCACAAAGTTGAGTAGGTAAAAGAGGAAAACCCCTCAAATCAGGATGGACACCAAGAAACATAAACCATAGATGACAACTGGAGCATACACAGTCCATACTGATGTCAAAAGACCCTTTAGCAGTTTCCATTCATTGAGGCTATTTCTGTTTACCTGGCAAGTCTTCAGCGGGCAGGCTGTGGTTTTTAAGGTAGAAGATGAGCAGCTGCCCCATGATCAGGCTAGGATCACACAGCTGCCTTCGTTCTCAAGAATCATGTGCCATCAGATTATTTCTGACTCTGTTCAGCCCCTTCCTGTATGACATGAGAGATTATTTCTAGTTATCAAGGAGCACGAGAGATAAACCCTCTCAATTATCCTTTACTGCTAGCTCCCAAACACCTTCCCTGCCCAGTTAGTGACATCAATTCTTACTGTAAGACCAGGAGAGAGCTGTGATTTGGCTTAATAAACCATCAGAACACCTCTTGCCTTTGGGGTCGGCGTGGCCATGAGTCAGAGCTGGCTTCAGTGGCCATGGTTAGGAAAGGGGAAGATGTTTCACACAAGGAGCAGCCTCTCAGAGGGGCACTGGTGAATGGAGTCACATAGCCCACCCTGAAGATCCTTTGCAACACTTCCACCTTCCCACAAGCTTTCCCCAGTCCAGCTGAAAGCCCTCATGACATTGATTGCAAGAAAAAGAAACTACATCTAATTCAACCTGTTCTTCCTTCCAGCTACTCTGGGATAAACTTTGGCAGTCATGGCTCAGTGTGAGGAAGTGTGAAAAACTACTGCAGAATGAAAGCCCAGGAAGGGAAAGGCTGATTTATTCTTTCTGTGAAAGCACACACTGCAACTGGGTATTTTGGAAGCATTCTAATTTTCACAGGTATTATGCAGGTCAATGTGGCCTGAAGACATAAATGACCATATGTTTCTGCTTTCCAACAGGAGAAGAACAAGGGTGTTAGTAATAATAAATACAGCACCTTGCTTACTTTGCTGAATTTAACATCAGTAAAAACTTCATGCTTTTGAAGAGCTGCATAGGCAAGTAACCCCAGAATGATTTTGTCTTTCCCAGTGGAGGTCTCACTTAGGTATGTGGGAGGGATAGTACTTTTTTTCACTGACCATACAAAATTTCTTCCGTTATCTTTTTCTCAAAGTAAAATAGGCTGTGCCAAACTCACAGGACTTCACACATATGGCTGGTAAAGAAATATCATCCCTTTCTGACAGTCAACTCAGGGGATAGCAGGCCAAACAGCTTTGCATCCTGAAGAAGCATAATCTACGTGAAGAATGGAACAGATTTGTGGCTTAGGCACTTGGTTAAGATGCAAGAGGATTGAATTTAATTCCTGACCATTGGCATTGCCTGTGCCTTGCACCAATTCCTTTACTCTTAGTGTGCTCCAGCTCTCTGACTGTAGGAAGCTGCCCTGATACCTCCAAGTCACAGGGGTTCTGAGGAGACAAATTCATTGTGTTTGAGTGCCAGTGAAAAATAGAGGCATGAACAACTTCTGCAGCTTCCACTTGTTTTTGTGCTTACTAGTTTACACCCAAATGGAGTGAGCATTATTTACAGTAGGAGATAGGTAGGCAGTAGATTGAAAAAATATGTCTTTTCATCTCTGAAGTACACATCAGAAATTGTTTAAGCAGCTGGATCCTAAGTTAGCTGCAAATTTGGCCAAATGCAGATTTTTGGATGAAAATTCCCAAAGGTTAGACTGTTTGCCTCTAGGGTTATATATCTGGCAGATGTCACACTTAATCTATTTTGTCAAACACACAGCCTTAATCAGGGGGTGTTATATGAGGGCTAAGCACAACCAGATCACAAAGGAATGTACTGTCTCCAGAATGCTAATGAAAGATTAGCTCTTCAGTTCAGCCTCTGAATTTGGAGAAATCTTTTGTTTTGTTTTTAGGTTAAACTAAGGGCAGAATAAGTAGTAAAGCATGCAAATGAGGTACTGTCATGAGAAAAATAATAATTTGTTTCACTGCAATAAGAAATCTCATTTACATAAAATGAGAAATAATTAAATTGAAGCTGAACTGTGTGCCCTATCAATTTAATTGAATCTGAGCTACATGTCTATGGTTGATTTACTGGGGCTGGTTCCTGGAAAGCATTTGTTATTAGTAATTTTTTCAGTGAAAAGATGAATCAACGTTTCTCAACTGAGCAAGAAAAATAACTCCTGAAATAAACTGCTGCTGAGCGCCACAGATCGATACAAACAACAGTGATGTGCCTGTAGAGCTGTGGAGAGTTTAGTCAACAGGGAATTTAAAAGGCTGGTGAAGAATATTGAGAAATATTCATGGATAGCTACAGCTATCCACTCTGACTCTTTTTGCAGCTCAGTCCATATGACTTCACCACACAACTATCTTCCTTCCTAACCACATGAATGAACAACATCAATCCCATTAAGAGCCATTTGTCTTTCAGGACTGGGGTTTCCCCATCAAGAGTGTCCATCCAGCCAATTTCTCTTCAGAAAGTGTTCCAGACTTGTCTGGCACTGAAGGTTGAGTTTCTCTTCTTGTTTGCTTTTAATTTCAATATTCCCTCATTGGATGGCCTCCTTTTTTTTCCCTGTTAAATTATAAAAGGTGTTGTCTGGAAAAATACCCAAAACATTAACAACTTGACTTTCACGCTTTTCTTAGAGAAGGCTAGTAGAGTGAAAACACTGCTTTCACACTGTGAGGCACATCCCTAGAGTTTTGCGCTATTTTACAGGTCCTTCTGAAATCCCTCCAGTTAAGTGCAGACAGCTTGACTACAGAGCATTTCCAACTGTGACTTGATCTCGCCTCTTTTTATATACGTCTCTTTCAAAGTGCCTGAGCTTTAGGGGAAGGTTTGCGACACGTCCACCTACATGGTAACAAGGTCCCTGGCCCTCCCCAGCTGCTTGTGAATAGACTTTTTTTCAGTTATTGAGCTGAGGAGCTCTGCTGATCCTTTTAATATCTCCATTTCCAAGCAGCTACACCTGGAAAATCGCCTTTTCCCTGTCTCCGCTTGACACAAGAATTCTCCATTCATTAGTCACAACATTTCATCAACAAATCCTGACGAAAAATACTCAGACTATGAGTTGTGCATGATCTAGCCCTACTAACAACATCTGATGTACATCGGTCATCTGGGTCACATGGTGTTGTTTCAAAGCTATGCCGAAACTCTAAGTTTGGGACTCACCAGATTGACTGGCTTAGGAGTGACTGCAGAAGGTTTATCATAAAAAGGATGAAATCAGTGATCTCATGCTGTATTTCAGCAAGCCTCACCAGCTGCAAACACACTGTTTCTTCCGATCTTGTGCCGTGCTCCTTCCAACGCATCTTTGGAAATATGTGCCTCAACCTCCTGCTTGCAGACCTCTGCTTCAGGTGTGGCCTCCTCTTTTGGCAGGTCAGGGCAAGAGCTAAGACTGAAAGAGCAGAAAGAGCAACCTGCACTACTCAGTATCTCCCTGAGGAATTAGGGGAATAACAGATTTATTATTTTGTGTTTGCTCCTGCACTACCAGCTTCTTGGCACAGCCCAAAGGTGTGTTTGGGACCCAGACAACAGAATGGAAAAATTGAGGGTGTACAATAAATGCTGTAGTCCTCAAAAGACAATGCAAAGAAGTATATCTGATGTGCCTGAAATACTCAAAATTGAGTATCCCATTAAAACTACAGAGGATGCATGGCCAGAGAAATGGAGTGTATCCCCAAACAGTACCAAACCAAAATATCTTGACTGTAAAAGCAATATTTCCGAAAGTTCAGTGTTATTTAAAATCAGTTAAAATCACAATCTATGAGCACAAATGTAAGTCTCACAACCACCAACAGGCATCTTCATCCTGCTGAATAAATCTAGACAAACCTTCAGGGGGTTTGTGAATGACTTCACACGAATGGCTAATCTAGCTCCACACAAAGATCAATGTCAGAAACAGACTAGTACTTGTGAACCTTTGGCTTCTAGTCTTAGGTTTAATTCATCATTTAGAAAACATGCCACTACTAGGGAAATAAACAACAAGTTCATATGCGACCAGAGGCATTTTTTGTGGCAAGAGCTTGGACAAAATTTTTCGTTCCATGAATTTGGGAGCTAGTTTAGCAATTATGCATTAATTTGATTTCATTTTACTGAATTATTTACTAGAAAATATCTTTACATGTTTCCCGTGAAACATGTGTCTTTTATATTTCCTCAGTGAAACATTCAGAATTTTCAATCTGAAATAAATTTTATTCTAATGTTCGCTTTCTTTTTAGTTCGCTTTCTTTTTAGTTAAAAAAAGAAGAAAATATTTTTTAAAAGAACATATAAAGGCCATGACGTTTTCAAAATGCACTGTATGAGGATTCTCCAATCTTTGCCCTCCTAACACTACCAAGAAACACTTTCAATCCAAAAGTTACAGGAAAAAAGAGTGGACAGCTCAGCCCAGTTCCAGTTGCTCCTTCTAGAGTCATCAATTCTGTTACTAGCAAACTTTCTGGCAAACTTTCTGGCAAAAGAGAGCTCAAAGCATATGAAAACTATCTTGTGAGAAGTCACAGGGAACAACAAAATAAAAAGTAGTGGGGCTAGTGCAGAAGTCCAGTTACCTACCATTTTGTCATATAGCTCTCTTTGGGGGAAGTTAAAAAAAAAAAAAAGGTGTATATCCCATAATCCTTAGTAAACAGAATCACAGAATCACAGAATATGTGAAGTTGAAAGGGACCCACAATGATCATCGAGTTCAACTCTTGGCCCTGCACAGGACCATCCCCAAGAGCCCCACCATGTGCCTGAGAGCATTGTCCAAATGCTTTTTGAACTCTGTCAGGCTTGGTGTTGTGACCACTGCCCTGAGCAGCCTGTTCCAGTGCCCAACCACCCTCTGGGTGCAGACACAATATAGGCCATGGCTTCAAAGAATATGTATTTTAGGTATTGACTGGCCAACTGTCTTATGCAAATGAAATATGGCAAAGTGTCCAAGAGATATTTTTCCTTCCTCGGATTCCATTTTTCATGTAAGTTAATTTATTTAGGGAAAAACATTTGTGACAGCCATCTTTTTCACTAAATGTATTTGATAATGAGCATTGATCCATAAGTGAAAGTAAACAGGCAAGGAGGAGAACTGGTAGGCAGCACTTTCCCTTAAGCCTCATTTCCTATATCAGTGTATTATTTTTAAAGCTCGTGAAAGAGTAAGGACAAGTAAATTTGAGGTTGAAACAAGCAAAAGAAAAACAGAAAAAAATAGGGTTGTAAGAGACGTGGATTGAAGACTTTGACTTTCCCTCTTTTCTAGTAGAAAAGTTCCTCTGGAAAATATTAGTTAATTAGTGATAACTTTATGCAGAGGAAGATACCTTTTCTGGGTTTTGGAAGGGAAGACAGCTAGAAGATGACTTTTCCAAAAACTGATGTGTACTACAGATGAAGTATACCTGCAGTTTCTCTACCTGATCTAATTCCAAGCTGACCACAGCCTTGGGAGAAGGAAAACTTACTTTGGTTATCCCCTGACTTGCTGTTCTCCCTCTCCTGAAACTCACCTTTCAAGCAGAGAACCTATTTGTTCTTCGCAAACATGTTTCCTATGAGAAACTTGACATTTCCTGCTTCTTTTGCACATCATTCTAAAGGTTTTTGTGTAAGACGACTCAGCCTTTCCCAAAAATCAAATGCAATGCATCCACAGGGCAACTCTGCCTTTAGCTGGAAATGCCCTTGGTAGCCACACCAAGGCCTGAACCCAAAGAGACCTTCTCCAGGCTAAGATGAGTTCACACTCATGCCTCAGAATTCTTAGGATTCTTTAGGCAACAACACCCTTCACCTTTGACATGTCTTTCAGGCAACATTTAAAAGATATGCCTCTTGTTGGCTCTCTCTGCTGCATTAGAAAGGAGGTACAAGAAAAGGGATTGATAGTTTAGAAGGAAAACATTTTATCACTAAGAAAGTGACACATCTTGGTGTCTGAGTATATGTAATGACTCACTGGGTCTTTAAAAACCCTCAGTTTTAAGATGCTTCTCATCTTAATAGTGTTTTTTTTTACTTAGCTTTTTATACACAATTATGAAGACCCATTCTGAAGATCAAAGATCATCTCATCAGGGGAGACCTCCCCTCCACCTTGTACATGTGTGTTATCAGCAGTGCATTGACAGAGAAGTGATTCTCTCATTTAATTGTACCTCCATGCAGACCCCAAGGAAATGCTTTAAGAGCATCAATGTAGCTAAGCAGAACTCTTCTTTCCTACCAGCTTTTTGAAGCTGTCCGAAGAAGGTGGCACCATTTTCTTCTCTACTGACAGCAGCAAAGATGCCATTTTAACCTTAAAAGTAAGTGTTGGGTGACATATTAGCCACTTAAACTCCGGAGAAGAAAATGCCTTGGCCTGTAGGTATTGCCCATCCTCCTCCTGATAGGTACTAATTGATTGATGAGAAATCAGCTTTTCGGGGCTCAGCATTACCTCCTTCCAACTTTTTCTAGATAACTACCAACTTCAACCAGTTAAGAAGATCTGCCAGACAGGCCATTTGGGCTACTATGATGTTCCATAGAACATTTCTGAGTAACAAACAGGGACCTTCACTGAGGTACTTGGTCTTGGTCAGATCTTGTCCAACACTACTTTTATCTTCATACCTACATCAGTTTTGGGAGAGGGACATGGAGAAGAGATTTGGTGGGTTCACAGAGCAATTCTAGTTATAGAACCGTCCTATGCCTCATGCTTCTCATTACAGTGGTGCCACAGACCCCACAAAGCTCCTTGTTCAGGTCCCCACCAAGACTGGCTCTTGCTCATGGCACAGTCTGCCATCTCACAAAAGCTCTGTTATTGTTATCAAGGTATTTTTATCTTTCTAGGTCAAAGGCACGTTGGAGGTTCGCTGACAGCAGATGATGATGGAGCACCGGCCGCCAGGCTCCCAGGTGGGAAGTGCAATGCCAACAGTTCTGGGAACAGGCACCTCACTGGGGGCTGAAGCTTGCTCAAAACCCACCCCCTTGGCACAAACCACTTTCATCTTTTCTTGCTCCATTATAATACCTGGAAAAAGGGTTGTAGAGGGTCACCTTCATGTATGGAACAGTAACAGGCAGCTGAAACAAAACCAGAGCTTTTTGCTATTTCGATCCAAACAGTGAATGCTTTGGGCATTTTGGCATCATGACTTTTTCAGGCAGTAATTTGAATTACTTGGTTAGGCAATGTGTTATTCCTGCCATGTGCTTCTCAAGGAGAAAATTGTAATTAAGCCCAAAGAAATGTTTTAAAGGAATTTTATTGCTCTGGGAACCTGACTTATTTAGAATAGAGGCTATTGGAAAATATTGGTATTAAATGGGGAAATAACAAAATAAATTTGAGCACGTGCCCCTCCAAAGCAAATATTGTTTCTACAGGAGATGGAAACCACCATCTTCAAAATATTAGCCTCTGTTTTGTGAACAGTGCTTTTTTAAGCATAATCATGGCTACAGATAGGCAGGGAATGTTTCTTCTCTAACTTGGAGGTAATCCTCTGCTTATTCCCACTCCTTAGGTGTATAACCTTCATGTGGACACAGAAGGATCAACCTGTCAACCTACACTCCTGAATGTGCTGGGGGAAGAGAGCTGTATTCACACCAAGGTCTGCTTTGCAGTGAGGTCACAGTTTTGTAGAAAAGGCAAAATACCCTGCATGTTGACAGAGCTCTACCTATCATCTCTCCTGGTTCACCTAGTTTGTTCAGCCCAGCTCCAGCCAAAAAACATAAATGAGTAAGTTAATGCAGCAAAGACTAGGCAAGATACATCACCCATCCATTCAGCCATGTATCATTCACACATTGTTAAAGGTGAGTGAATGGAACACTCTGTTCTCCTTCTGCCACTTGATTAAGTAGAATAAACACTATGTATTGCCTTGATGGAAAGAAAATACAACCTGCTTTTGAAATCAACCCTATGAGATATAAATGACTATTCAGCTAAAAACACCGATCACGTTGCACTCATCTGAATAAAAACGTGGCTCACTTTTCCCCTGCTTGCACTCCTACCAACCACTTCCTCAAGCCCTGCCATCCTGCTGGCAGGACCCAGGTGTCAGGAATCCTCCCCGTAGCACACTGATGACTCCTCTCCATCTGAGCAGGGGAACCTGATTAACCTCAGACTCTTCACAGTTCTAGGATGTTTTGGAAGACATGAGTCTGACATACCTTCCACTTGCTGAATAAAACTTCTATGAGTTATCCCGTTTGAACCCCCCCTTTCCGGTGCAATTGCTCCGCTGCAGGGACATGCAGCAGCTTAGTGACGATTGCTGCTGCCAGAAGGAAACCTATCATCATCTCTGTTCTTGTTTTGCATCTAAATGGTGTGTATGGCAGCCCCTCAACACTCAAGAGCAGATCAGAATTCACCCCATGCAAGTACTCTCTCTGGGAGTACTGGCATAAATCAAGACTAATTCAAATGGACTCAATGAATTCACAGTGCTGAAGCTAAAGTGAGCAAGCAAAGGGGCATAAGCTGCCATGCCTGGGCACATCCAGCAGGCTGGAATTACCAGCTTGAATGTAGCCTGAGCTTCATCCGGTGCATTCATGCCTGCTATGGAAACGCAGGCCAGAACCTTAAAACAGTGGTGGCAGGTCTTCTTTTCTTCACTCACACCATTTCACTTGCCAGGGGTGTAAGACAACCATTCTCCTTGAAAACACCTGTGAATTCAAAGCTCTTGCTATATACTCTGGAGCAATCTGCACAGGCAGAGAGACCAGAAAGTAGAATAATGACTGCAGTTTTGCACAGAGAAACAAGGCAGTGGATAGCTATTGTATCTTCCTCTCAACCACCCTTTCATTCATTCAGAAAGGCTGAGCTACAGTCTGTCACTACAACTTGCTTCATGTATTCAGCCTTACCGATGTTTTAGGACTAGCAACTTCACTCTTACTTTTCCCTCACTGGATTGTGGTGAAAAACTTAAAGGGAAGCAAATTAAAAAAACAATCCCAAAGATGGAAATATGTGTACAGTGCATAGGGCTCAAGCAAAGAATAAAGAGAAATTTTTATTATAAACTGGGTTGTTCATCTAGTTACACACCAGATTATTCTGCTAGAGATATCTTCAAAAATAAATTGGTGTGAAAGCAAGATTAGACTCTGGAATATCAGAGTTGTGCAGAGACTTCCAGTGTGGACTTGGCACCTACAATAGAAAGTGCATGGGACTTCAGTACCTGCAGGCTTTTTTGACCTCTCTGGACCTCAAGTTCTCTCATAAAATAGAAATGTCAGAGCTTATTTATGTTTTCAAAAGGCTGTAGGAAAAGTGCCCTTGCTTGGTCTGACGGTTTATTTAAATCAGTATGCTCTTTTCAACAGCAAAATTATCATCTTTCACAGCTAGAGCTGTGAGAACTAATTAATAGCCTTGCTTTCAAATGTGCGAAGAACTGTGCACATGTCAGTACAAGATTAGTTTAATATATTGCCAAAAGCACTTGGTGCTTATGTCTGAAATGATCAATTGTTTATAGAACAGCCCAAAGGAGGCCCTAGTCTGTGGGAGAAGCAAGGTAGGTAGTCAGGAGGCCCCACTCCCAGTGTCTGGCTAAGCTTTTGTACTCCCCTATGTGCCTCCACATCCACAACAAAAGCCCTGCCAGTGCTTCAGTAAAGCTGGAATAGGAAATAGTGAGGATGGTAACAGCAGGGAAGAAGACGGAGCAGTGGTCACTCCTGAGGAACTGACCCTGCAGCCAGGCTGGGGACAGGACAGGCACGTGTGGCTGGCTGGTGGATGTTGGGCAGCCAGGAGCTGAGAGTGCTCCCACCACAGCCTCCAGTCAGAACAGGGGCAGTGCTGAAGGTAATATGTTCATATTGGAAATGCAATGTCACTTCAAAATTCCTTCACAAGAAGGTCAAAATAAATTATAGCTCTGGGGAAATCCCTGCTTTTTAATTTACAAGGATGCCTAAAGGAACAGAGGAAACAGAGGCAAATAGTAAAGCATTTATACCCAATTAAACACAATATTCTAACATTTCCTTTTTGCTTGTTTTTTCTAAGGGCATGGCTGTAGATAAGATTTGTGGCTCTGAACATCACTTTATCTCCTTTACTCTCTGCAAAAAACTGCCATCTTTCTACTGTAGGCTTTCTACTGCAGCATAGCTAAGAGTTTCTCCAGGACATATCCAGAGGTGTATTGCTTTTCTTCCCAAGCCAAGGCTGTTTCCCCAATTCTTTTCCCACTCCAAAATTTTGCCACTTTTGCAAGATACTTCAGCAAAAAGTAGCAACACTCTGTTTGCACACAAACTGCTTACCTTAATTCCATATATAGGAGTACTGTCTCAGTTGGGGAAAGCAAAAAAAAAACCCCTAACTACCCCTCCTCTCTCCCCCTCCCCCCCAAAAAAAGGAAGGTGTCAGGATGAAAGCCATTTGAATGTAAAGAATCACTGCAAAGGGAGAGGAAAGCCTTTTCCCCTGCCCAGGTCAGGCCAAGAACTGGTGGTCTAAAACTGCAGGGAGGGAGAAAAAGACCTCTAAAGCTAAGCCCAATGCAGCATTACAAGTATGGCAGCAGGAGGCTGCATCAGAATTCAAGAGCAGGTAAAACCATTATTTTCTATAGATGGTCTTAAAAAGCCATTTCCAGGTTGTGGCAGGATGTGACACTTCAGAGTCCCTTCCACCTCCTTTCTTACAATTTCTGTAACAGCTGCACAGGCTGAGGATCAGGCCTAGAAAGCTAAAATAACATTGCACTAACTTCTCTAGATATACTTCGTAAAACCTCAGCCTAAGGCTTCACTTCAGGCTTTGTTGTCCCTGTTACATGCTCTCCACCCCATGCCAAAGCCAAATTCTCACTCCAGCCTGAGGGCAGGTCCCACTTCTCTTTTATGTAAGCGAGAGAACAAGCCAGCTGCACCAGTGAGCCAGCAAAACCCACTTAACACTTCCCATCACAGTATCCACCTGCTAGCAGTTTCATGCCAGAACTGATAGCCTGCTATGACATTTTCCTAAACTAGAGTTTTCCTGCAGTAAAAATACTCCAGTGATAGCTCAGCATCGCTGCCTTGAAGATCAAAGTATCAGCTTCAACACTACTATACCATTTGATATTTTGAAACTGTTTAAAGCAACCTCCTGAAAGCTGAGTACCAGAGAAATGTAGGGGTGATTGCTCCTTTTGACTGCAAAACCCTGTAGCAGAGGCACTCCCAGGTGTGTTTGTAGCTTGCTCTCTCTATAACACCAACCATGGACCAGTTTTTGAACACAAAAAGGAGATGCAAATGTGACAGCTCTCCAAGAGCCTGAAGGAGAATTCTTCATCTCAACTTCCTCTCCCAGTCCTTGCTCCTCTTCCCCCTTAATTAAAAATAAACAAATAGAGAAAAGTCTGAAATAGTGAGTCAGCGCTAAACTGTGCAGTTTGTTCACTGTTCCTCCTTCTTCCTAAGAGAAGATGAGTGCTTATTGATGGTGAGCCTCAGGAAAACTCAGTTGTTAATTTACTGATGCAGAAACCTGGTATGTTCACACCACTGTTGCATAAAGAGGTGCTTCACCTCACTTCATTACATCTGAATTCTGCAGAAAGGAAAGTTGCCTGTAGTTTAATGAACTGAAAGCTTGTTTGTGCTCACACGGAAGCAGCCACGTAGCCCAGTGTTTCAACAACTGCTGAAGAGGAAACAAGACATCCTGGATTTGGCCAGTGCTTTTCAACCTATGGGATGCTGCCTTCCAGCCCATGAGGCCCTTCTCTTCTACTATCATTTTTCGTGCTGGCCACAGAAAAGTCATACAATGTATTTCGCTTCCTTCTTTTGCTAGCTAAACACACAGCTGAGCAAGCTCATGAAAACTCAGATTTCTTGTTCTATATCTTTGTTACAAAATGACAAATAAGCATTTGGTGCAGTCTTTTATACTTCTCCAGTATAGTCCATGCTGATAGAGACCTTCAGTCTTGACTTGACAGCGGCATTATAAGATGATTTAAAGACCCATCTAGGGAAATGTTGGCCATGTTGTATATGAAAACCACCATTGCTCACAGCTGAATCACTGAGCAACACTTCTTCATTTTTTAAAGATTGACTGTATTAGTGGTTAAAAGGACTATGAATGAATTTGATGTTTCACAACTGAAGACAGAAAAAAACCTCCACTGGCAGAATCTTCCCCAATACCATTGTTCTAAGTAGATTAGTGAAAAATGTCACAAATTTTTCTCCTCAGTTCAGCTGTTACTTACACTTCCTTGTATTATTTTTTCTGTTAACCCCAGCAGTGTATTGCTGCCAAGTCAGCCAAGTAATGCACTGGAACACACTTTAAGCTTTCAGAGGACTGCAAAGGGTGTTTTAGAAAAGACAACTTGTTTTGCAGCATCTTGGCTGTTCCGTGGAGGAACCTTGGCCATCCAGGTGGCTCAACAATAAATTCAGTGGCAAGAGCCCAGGCAGTCATTTGTCCATTTTTGCACCCTAAAATAGAAGATTTGGTTGACACTTGGGATATGCACAGAAACAGCAAATTTCTGCTAATGAAAGAAAAGGATAATAATGCTGAATGCCTTGCCTTCTCTTACTCGTGACTACTCACACAGTAACGAAGAGAGCACTCTAAAATAATTGCTTCAAAAGCCATGGCAGCATATAGTATAATCAGGATTCTGCTTTTGATAGATCATCCATGAGGAAAACAGGCTGGGTATTCTTTAAAAGGACATTGTTATGGAGCCAACCGTTGGTCTGTTATATTTGTCTGGGATGCAATGAAAACAAAATACTCACATCTTACATAAATAATTTATGCAGACAGATAGACAGACATCTACACACATATACACAACAAGGCTGTATTCTTTAACATACAGAAAGAATTTCAGAGCCGAGTAAGATTTATCATTTGGAGAATTAATATTCCCAAGTTCATCACTTTTGTAAGGATAAAAACAGTGGCTGCAGACTCATTGAGCCTCTCTAGAGGGACCCAGATGTTCTTCCTTGACTGACTGAGATGTGGCAGGATTGGAAGAAAACATCTGATATACTATGATCTCCAGCCAGCACATGATCATTCTTTGCGACGTTGCAATTATTTACTTTGAGCACACGGCAGAGAGGTACCAAAATAGTTAATCTAAGGGCTGCTGTGTCCTAAAAAAGGCAACTCAATGTCTATACTTCCTCAACCCTCAGTAACTGTAGGGTTGTTGATCACAGTATGTTTTAAGACATAGTGATTACAAAAAATAAGACCTATTTGTCTACTTGTCAAGTAACAGTATTTGGTCTAGAAATCCTTAAGAGACCACAAAAGAAACCTCCATTCATATATCTCTCTATATACCACACGGATATTAAAAGAATGGTCTTATAGCACATTTAGGTCCAAAAAGGCAGCTCATATTTTCTGCTAACTTTTATGATTTCAAATAATGCAGGATTTCCTATTTTAATAGACACTTTAGCCCCTTCTTGCTGAGAGAAATGTTGCAACTCTTGCTCTAGGCAACAAATGAGAAAAGCAGGTAGGAAATTGGTTAGTTTCTCACTGATTGAAGGTCTCACTGGAGGTGTGAGAGGGAATGGAAGAACCCTCACACTACCTACAGACAATGTCTCAATGCAGGTGCAAAGTGAAATGGGCAATGAAAAATGGGGTAAAAACCCAATTTCTTATGGTTGAAATAATAGACAAAAATAATAATTACCCATTGCAATATGTCCACTCATTCCACTGGTAGGTCTGTGTCTTACGTATCAGTTCAGTAAGTACAACAGAAAAGTGCAAAGTACAGAACATTGTCAAGTCTATTTTTCAAGTATTCATCATGTAAAGATCATTGGAAAGCACGGGGGGTTATCGGAGGACATTTTGAAGGGTGAACTTGTATCTCTCATATCTTCTACTGTAAGGTAAAATTACATATAAAATACTAGCAGGGTCTGTTCAGTTCTTAGTCTGCTTCAGCTTTTATTTTCACTCTTTTAACTGACAGGTTTGTGTTAACCAAGACCAGGTCCTTCAAACTCTCGGGCTATGTCAGGCACACTCACACTATCTTTCCTATGTGCGTTTGTTGTATCAGGACCTTTGGCTGCAAGCTCTGCAGTGAGGGCAGACCCCCATGCTGGCACAGACACAGCACTTGCTGACGCAGGATCTCGTCACTTCTGCTCAGCCTGTACTCTGCCAGCACTGCCAGCAAACCCAAGAGGATTGCCTTCAATTGACTGAAGGCAGCAGGATTTAGCTGTAAAGAGAAGGCACAGGCTGTTGAGACAAATGGTTTGTCACACCTTCCACTAGGCAAACACATCTACAGCACTACACAAAGCAGGAACAGATCAATAGCAAATGAAGAACTCCCTCAAAACAACAGAGAATAAAAAACAAAGCAGTAAGTCTTGGGAAAACTCTACTTCCTTTATAGGGAATTAAAGGGGGGAAAAACATGACTCATCTTCATAAAATGGATAACTGGTGTGCATTTCAAATGTAACCCCAATTTGACTTTCCATCCCATATCATGCCTTTGCAGAAAGATCTATCACACACAGGTGCCACTTCACCCCCAGCTGATCCCAAGTGTACAGGTGCCCTGAAATGTTGGACTTGCACAATGAGTGTTGCTGATGTTGCTATTTTACTCTTTTGGTCATCTGTGACCTATTTTTAAGCCTCTCCAATAGCCAGCACTTCCAGCACCTTCTACATGTACGCTATTTTTAGAAAGCGCACTTTATACTTACACTTACATCTGTCATCGGGAGATCTACGGTCAACATCTTATTTATGTTACTGTACTTTCACACATTGTCAGACCTGCATTTCAGCTGAAGTTTGATGCTAACGTTGGAGGTCATGTCTTTGGTAGCATTTGGACAGGCAGTCTTCTAATGCAGGCCCTGAACACTGATCCCACCCAGCTCCGAGTGCACTGACTAGGGAAGGAGTCACCACTACCCCGCCACCCTCGCAGCACCAGGAGGAGAGGCGAAGGAAATGACCAAGTACTCTCTTTGAAACAGTGAAATGTGATGGTAAGGGCTAGAGCAGTATAGTTTGAGAGAACTAGAACTCACCCTGGGTAGCCTTTGAACAGCTAATGAGGAATAACCAGACATAAAGATTTTTCTTTGTAATTAAAAGTGTATTTTAAAAACCCAAAACTAAAAAAGCAAGCCTACGGGAAGGTTACACAAAATTTGTCAGCTTTAAGTAGAACATTGTCCTTTCCAGAGAAAGTGCAGTCCTTCACAGAAGTTTCCCAAGAGACAAAGGGGGACATTCATCACAGCTGAGTAAGAGACACAAATCTGACTTTCCTTCAAATAACATCGGTCCAATGTGGCCATCCATCGTCATTTGTGTAATTCAGAGAGGATCTGTGCTCCTCCCTTTATATTTTGCCTTGAGATTTGTATATAAGGCTAGACATAGGCCAACAGGTAATACAGAAAACCAAGAAGGGTCTTTTATTTGCTTCATCCCTGTAAGCAAGCAGCTGAGCGCTGATTTGAGACAGACATGTGGCTCTGGGAATGAGTTCTGCCTCTGTGAGGGAAAATAAGGGGTAGCAAGAGCAGAAGTCTAGCCCAAACCCAGCATATCTGTCATAGCCATCACCTCCTGAGCCAGGAAAGGAAGCAGCAGTCCCAAATTCCTCCCACAGGGAGACATGTCCCTCATCCTGCAGCCACCACAGTGACACTGCTGCCTTACACCCTGCCGAGGCCAGCAAATAAAGGACAGTGCCACCTATGGCTGCTGGCCCATACAGAGACCAAAGGTGTGTGAGCCTTTTGGGTGAGAAGGAGCTCTTCTGAGTCCTGGTTCAAATTCAATCACTTGTGTCAGGCTATGCCAGCTGACTCACCTGTTTGGGATGGGCTGGCCATCAAAAAGCATTTACCTCCACCCCCTCCTTGTTAAGGACATTTTTTCTAACTTGGATATTAGGAAAAGGTTCTTCTCCCAGAGGGTAGTTGAGCACTGGAACAGGCTCCCCTGAGAAGCAGTCACAGCACCAAGCCTGACAGAGAAGCATTTGTACAACGCTCTCAGGTACGTGGTGTGATTCTTGGTGTTGTCCTGTGCAGGGCCAGGAGTTGTACTCAATGACCCTTGTGGATCCCTACCAATTCAGGGGATTCCATTATTCTGTGATTCTTTGGTGAACCTCAGTGCATTTCCTAACAGAACTCTGACCTGGTCCACAGAGGACAAGCAGGACCCGGGACAAACTGGGACCTGGGATAAGGACTACAGGCATGGGTAACCCAATCCCAGGAGCCTCCTGCAACACATAGAGTGGATAAAACCACATCCTCATCTTAAGAGCAAACACAGCCATTAACACCATTTCCCAGGGGAGAAGACAGAGGCAGAGAATAATGGTAAGGACAGCTATCCTGGATCAGACCAAGCATCCATCTAGCTTTATTTGCTACCCTCTACATTTCTGTTTTTGGGAATTACAGGGCAGCAATAAACCTACCCATAGGATTTTTAACCATACTAATAATTCCAATTGTCAGGCTTAGAAATAGTACAGAAAGTACATCAGGACCTGCATATGAAAGACCAGTTTTGTTGCATTGCCCAGGATTTCAGATTAAGTTCTTTAAAAATATGCAGACTTAATGCCTGTTCATTGCTATGCAGGTCTTTAATTTAGCTATGTCCTGTGTATAGAAACAACTAGACAGGATAACTAACCCACAGCATAAATCACTGTACCACGAGCTCAGTTCTGCTGATGTCCAGCAATCAGTGTATCTGGCTGAAGGAAGGCGGCAAGATTTGCCTCTAACCACTTATCCCTTTTCCTGGTTGCCACTGCCGAACCCTCATCTCCCCCTCAGATGGCAAGTTATGGAAACTACCACGTGCAGGACCCTGTAGCCTGGGAGCTACTGTGTGTGGCTGCTCTCCTGGTAAGGAATTTAACAGCTGAGGGATTACATGATTATCTCCATGTAAATCATCCTGTGTAAAAATAAGGGTGTTTCATCCAGTTTTTGGAAACAATGCAGCACATTTTAGCCATGGCAACTGTTTGGATGGCTGGGCAGGTTTCTTGTGTCACGCTGGTGGGTGGAAGTGTGGGCAGAAGTGGGATTACAGGGCATTGTTTCCACTGTTCCTGCCTGCTGTATAACCCTACCATGGACATCCCCCTGTGTGTAAAAGCTTGGCTGAGCAGCATCTCATGGGGATCTTGGTTCAATCTCTCTGTAATTCAATCTCTGCTGATTAAACACAGCAGGCACGGGTGCTGGATCAACCACCTCTCCTTTGTTCCAGATAGCCAGCCTTCATCAAAAGCTGTTCCCCCAAAATTCACAGGCAGGGCCCTGTACACAGCAAACCATGTCCTGCCACCACACTCGTTCCTCAGTGTTCAGTCCCAGGAGCAGCTTTTCACCATTTGCTAGAGGACAAAATGTTCAGGTGCCAGTAGACCAGGAAAAAAAAATGAGAGTGACAGAGTTGAGCATAAGAACTGTGTTAAAGCTCATCAGAACTTTTGCCCCTTCCCCCTTTCCATGGCATCCAAGCCTGCAAGGGCTACATCATCCCCAAACACGTTTTGCAGGCAGGAGGAACTCATGTCATTGTAGCACCAGGCAGGGCCCCATGAATTACTGCCATTTTATGACACAATGAGAATTACATCATACCCCTGAGAAGCATTGCATTTTCACTGATTCCTTTGTCTAATTTGAAAACCCAAACTATACAAATATTCACCTGCAAGAGATGTCATAGGAGAGAGGGGCAAAATCTGTCTGCCTGGTTTAAAGCCTGGGTTTCCCTGGAGGTGGAAACCCTTTTTGAAATGGAATTGCATCATGCTAGAGAATAAACACTAGGGGATTCAAAGGCCAAGACACAGGGTTACCAACTGGAGATCCTTTTGTGAATCCCATAAATGCTTTACAAGGTGGGTGCAAGTTATTGTCCTCTTCTGTTGTATGGAATTCCATAGCTACATTACATCCCCAAATATCCATCAAAAAGCACTGAGGCGAAAAAGCCAAGCACTCAAAAAGTTGGTTGGACAGAGAAATTAAAGTAATCATATCTATCATAAGAATCTTTAATTACATGATGCCATGCTACCTTTTTTTACCTAGCCTCTGTTTTAGTCAAGAAGGAGCTATTGAGGCAAACCTTCCCCTTCTCCCACAGACTGGATGTCCCACATCTCATCTACCAAACATTGTGACTGTTTGCCTGTGGTACCCTGCACCAGGTCTCTTCACTGAGATTCAGCAGGATACAGGAACCCAAAAGAGTTCTCTGCCCTTCAGTTGCAGAGAGGCTCAGTGGGTCATCCCATGGCATTTGGTGAGCAGAGTATGCTGAGGCCCAGTTCTTCACTCCAGACTCTGCAGCTGGTTTATGGCAGCAGAGGACAAAGGCTTAACATTTCAGACCCTGTGCAGGTCATGCTTTAGTGCTCAGGTCATTCTGCCTTGTTCTTCCCTGGACTCTTTCTAGGGCAGGTTTCTTTACTCTCTGCCTCTCACTTGCTGACTCTTTGCTTATCTTGGCTGTTTTTCCAGGCTCAGTTCTGCCTCAATGCACTCAGATCCCTCACAAGCCCCTCTATTTTCTCTAAGTTCACTATTCCTGTGCCATTGTCCTCCTTCCCCCACCGTATCCCTGCCTCAGTGCTTTCCTCACCAGGTCCTTGCCCCAGACTACCTCAACCATTCTTCTTAAAGGAAGTCTTTGCCTTCCCTTGAATTTACACTCAGCCTATAGCTTCGGCTTATGAAAAGAGAAAAGAAAAATGTTGATTTGGGGTGCCTTTTTTCAAGAATCTTTTCTTAGGTAATGTAGCAGGCACAAGCAGCTGCAGCTGTCTCTCAGCCATCACTGCATGAAGTAGCCTTCCCTTTATCCTCAAAGGTTCACGTGTGGGATACCCTGGCTTCCCTTCAAGTCACCACCAATAATAGGTGTAATGTATTCCCCTCCCCAGAGCACTGCGCGTGGCTGGTCGCGCTGGGCTCTACCTGCAACACGAGAGGTGGATCTGAGTTCAGCCGTCCCCCAGACCAGGGGGTTCTCCTTTTAGCAGCACCAGCCAGCGCTCCCGCCGACTGCAACAGCTGCAGAACGAGCCTGCAGGAGCTGCGCTGAGCTCTGACAGGCACAATAACCATCACCCAGAGCAACACGCTCTGCATCACATATCCCAACCAACGCCATGTACATGCTGGGTGAATGCTGAGCATTTGGGGAATCTACCTCCACACAAAACCTGAGCATTTTCTAACCTGTCAGTATGGCATATGAAATATTGGCTTTACAATTTATTACTTAAAACCATCTCAGGTGCCATGAAGCAGCTGCGAAGGCATCTGGCTGGACTGAGCAAGCCCATACATGAGGTGTTTGTTCAGCTTCAAATCCACAGGCACAGTACGAAAGAAGCAGTTGAGGATTAGAAGGAGCAGACAACTGCAGACAACAGAGAGTTTCCCTGAAGTAGTCAGATCACAGCCCTTTCTCTGTCCTTCCACCCAGTTCCCTTGTGCAGGCAGAAACAAAAGGCCTCACTTCTCCAAGCTCCAGTCTCACCTGCTTCTGGCTATGGCAGAACACACAAGCAAGAACCTATATAAGCAAACAGTTCTTTCCCCAAGATTGATTTCATTTGGAGGTTTGACTCCCAAAGCCCCTAGCATACTTCCTGCAGGCTAGAGTGTCTTGAGAAAAAATTCTTTTTTTTTTGATAAACTCCTACAAGCATCTACAAAGTATCTCGATTGCAGCACTCTCTTGCCAAGTTACCCAACAACCTGACAGCTCATAGGTTGCCCTAGGTGCTCTGTTTGCGATACTGATTACCATTTTGTTATTCCCTTGTGGTCTCCTGCATGTCTTGAACCATTTTGTCTTGGACTGTGGAGTTTCTTAGTGGTGAGGTTTTATCCCCACAGCACCTACTGTGCTCTGGGGGGAAGTAGACAGTGATATTACATCTTCTCCCCAGGTTTTGCATGGAAAAACTCCAAAGGAACATCGCAATCGTTCACTATTACAAAACTGACACCTCTCCATCAATATATTTCATTTTTTGTAATTGTTCCAGCTGAGAGCTCACTGACACAGAGGAGCAGGTAATAAACCACTGTCTAAATGTCAGATGATGTAGAAAGAGCTGGCTCCCAAGAGGGAGTGTTACACAAAGCAGCTCCCACCTTACCTGCACTTTATTATCAGAGCAGTCTGCTGACACTGCACCTGCTGCTTCTAAAATGTGGTAGAGGAAATCTTATAATATACCCCGCTATTACATTACAACCCACGTGGCACGTAGCAAAGAATTGCACAAAGCCCCCAGCGACAGATTGCTAGGTTATAAATAGGTGCAGGACCTACATAACTGGAGTGACTTGTAGCTGCAGAGCAGGGCTCCAAATTAATGACATTTATGAAGTTTCTGGCTGCAGCTGGCCTGCTGGCTGTGAATAACTGGCTCTGCAGAGTGGGCAGCAGCAGCTTCCCTCCAAATGATGGCAGAGAAAGAGAGACAGTAAAGGGTACATCCAGTCAAGGCAGCTTGATGGAACATGTGCAAACCAAATTGAGGGCCTACAGGTAGGGGGAAAATATTTTATGCAATACATTCCTCTTTCAGGGAATGTTACATTCACAGCACAGCCTGCATGCAATGCCAAAGCTTGTACTGTTTCTACACATAATGCCATACAATGAGATAGTCCCAAGAGCAATACGGATAGAAAATGAAGGAGTTTGATCTATTTGCTCAATCCAATCCTCACCTCTTCTGCCTGCTCAAATGGTTCTGACTACTTCTCATAAGTAATTTAATTTTAAAAAGGGGAAAAAACAAACAAAGTGACTTCTTCATAGCATTGTAGCAATGCTTACATCTGAGATCAGCTCAGTTGGTTAGGGCATGGTGCCAATAACATCAAGGTTGTGGGTTCAATCCCTGTAGGGCCCATTCACTTCAGAGTTGGATTTGATGACCCTTGTGGGTCCCTATCCATGCAGAATATTCTATGATTCTCTGATAAATATGCATGACCTATGTTCAGGCAGTATATTCCCTGAATCACTGCTCTGAGCTACAGCCTAGTACCCCTCTTCAAACACTCCTGGGCTACAGTTGTATCCACTGGATTCTTTTTTTTTTTTCTGCCAGAATGACAAAAACAGAAAGTTTTTTTAAATACCAGCACTGTCACATTTCAGAGTTTATAATCTGCTAAAATAGAGATTATTTTTACGACTGATGAGCTGTTCCCAACAGTCTGTGGGCTCCAACACAGCATAGTGTGGCATGCCAGCTAATTGGTAGTAACTTTCCTTGGGCACACTCCTACCTCAAACAGTACATAGTAACTGAACTAGTTAAAAAAAACCCAAACAAACAAATTAAAAACCCCAACCAATACCACAACTTAAAAACCCCACTAAACTAACTTAAGCCAGCTTGTATTTGCTGTGAGACAACAGCAAGCCAGCAGATGGCTATGACAGATTAGCCAAGAAGAGGCAATCTGCACTTTTCCAAACCTTATGTAATACAGCTTCATATTTTGGCTGTGGTTTTAACACCTTCCTAGCTCCAAGAGTTTGCAGCAGCATTTTGCCTTCATGGGATACATCCTTTGAAGCCAAGTTTCTGACTGAGGGAAGCAGACATTTATATAGACATAGTACTGGGAAGTCTCAGATGGGATTCAGTCACATTGTGCTGTGGCCATATATATTTATCTTCCTGGCTGTAGTCCATATCTCTATATTCTTATCCTGAAATACTGGTTGTCTAAATAGCATGTCAAGTATACTCTGGTTTCTAAGAAAGTCTTTCTTTGGCATTTAAATTTTACATGTTACGTAGGAACTATAGATAGCTGGATTGCTCGGAGATTTCCCATATGCCATGGATACCAGCACTGGAAAAGGCGGGTAAGAGTACTTGAGTCTCTCTAAGATTATGGGCCTAACTGATCCAGCAACAACCATTGCAGGACCTTTATACTCCCTAAATATTTGTATAGTATTTTATGTAATCATAGGTATTACATCTTACACACGCAGTCTCATTCTTTTTTTTTTTTTACCCCAAATTCTTGACTGCAAGTCCCTCCTTTGGCAAGAAGTGCCCTACAATGGACAGTGTCTTAAAAACAAATAAAACAAATTCTTGTTTTCCCAACAGTCAAATCCTAAGGAGGCTGAAACCAAAATTAGTCTCACATCTCCAGGCTAGCGGAGACATTGTGCTTATTTTCCTTTTCACAGCTTCCCCCCCACCTTTTCTGGTTTTTGTTTTTTGGGGGGCTTGTTGGGGGGAGAGGGTTTGTTTGTTGGGGTTTGGGAGGTTTTTCTGCCTTTTAGCTCTCTTTCGATGTAAAAGCCCTTCCTCTCTACAGCCCTCCTTGATCACAGTTAATCCTTTTACCGTCTCTTGATCCTCCCAGCACTAACCTATCCTATTTCTTTCTAATTCAAATTCAGGAACAAACATGTGGTCCTCTCTCTTACTCTATCCTTTACTTTCCCTCCTGATACCCCCTGAAATGTTTTTCCTCCCAATGGCCCCACTGCTTTCAGCTTCCCAATCACCTTCCTAAGCCCCTGTCACACACAGAATCAGAATCACAGAATGGCCTGGTTTGAAGGGACTATTAAAGTTCATCTAGTTCTAACACCCCTGCCATGGGCAGAGACACCTTCCATTAGATCAGGTTGCTCCAAGCCCCATCCAACCTGGCCTTGAACATTTCCAGGGATGGGGCAGCTACAGCTTCTCTGGGCAACCTGTGCCACTACCTCACCACCCTAACAATAAAGAATTTGTTCCTAATATCTAATCCAAACCTATCCTCTTTCAGTTTAAAGCTATTACACCTTGTCCTATCACTATTAGCCCTTGTAAAAGGTCCCTCTCCAGCTTTCTTGTAGGACCCTTTAGGTATTTGAAGGTTCTAGACAGTCTACCCAGAGCTTTCTCTTCTCCTGCCTATCCCAACCCACCTGCCCTTGCTTACTGAAGGCTATGATAATTTTATTGAGTGTTTTGAGTTCCCTACCAACTTTGGCAGTGTCTAGCAGGCTGTGTCAGAGGAGATGGAGCAGAGCTTGGCATTGCAGGCAACGAGGGTGCCTGGAGGAGCCATGCAGTGTGCATGCTTAGCTGATCAGCCCAGGAGCCCAGGAGCCAAGTACATCACTGGGCTTGTGAAGCTAACACACAACCAGTTTTCAGGAAAGCTTAAATGCCTGCTGGAGATCTGACAGGCTAGAGCTCGTAGTGTTAATGGCAGGCCTAAAAATACTCCCCCCGGGAATCCAGAGTGCATGGCATAATCATTAGGACTCCTCATATCCAATAGAGTCATAAGGTGTTTTATCTATAAAAAACACCTGATCTCATGAAAGTTTTCAAAGAAATCTTCCGGCAGTTCCAGCTGTTATTGAAGTGCTTCAGATTAGGTTTCATGCAGAATGTAAGAATAGAAATACACAAACAAGCACAAACCCTTCCCCACGGAAATAGCACCTGCAGTGTCCTGTGATAAATGTTGTCCTTCAGCAGCCTGAGCTTCTCATTCAGTTATTGCACATACAACAAAAACTGGAAATAGGAATTGTGGAAATATAACACAAAGCAAATTTTGGAAAGGTCAGGATGGGGCAGATAGAGTTTTGCATCCCAGCTCTCCTCACAGCTGGTAACATTGCGTGGAGGCAGCCAAGCACATCCTCCAGTGGACGGACCTTTCCCTCCCTGTAGCTCACTGGAGAGCAGCTCTTGGTAGGTCTCCAAGGAGCTCAAGATACCAAAACCATAGGGCATACATTAGGTTAGAAAAATGCCTTTCAGCTAAATCATTGTAAGGCATCAAGCAGCATTTTAGATACTGGGATTAGAAAGCACAGCCCTGTTTCCAGTTCTGCCACTGATTTGCCATCTAAAATTGGAGACTTGGTTTCCCCATTGGTGACTTTTCTCTTTTCTCTTAAAATCTCTCAAGTACTGATAAAAGCATGCAATGAGAGCTAGTAGAGAGAAATGGAGAGATAGAGAGAGAAAAAAGAGAGAAAGAATCAAAGAAGGAAGGAAAGAAAGAGAGAAAGAAAAAGAGAGAAAGAGAGAAAGAGAGAAGAGAGAAAGAGAGAAAGAGAGAAAGAGAGAAAGAGAGAAAGAGA